>NW_018127898.1:4900418-4943061 GCF_001952655.1 Monopterus albus | reverse complement strand
GACTCAGAAAGGGAAAGCAGGGCTTGGCCCAGGCTGTTTTTGGCAGGGAACAAGAACTAATGACTCGGACTGGGAATATTGTCGGGAGAACTTTGATCATTACCTCACATAACGGGCTGTGGGAAAAGAGGGAGTAGTGAGATAAATCAGCTTTAAGGTAGAGAGCTCTGGTCGGAAAGCTGTCAGAGCTCAACAGCTTCCCTCTCTTTGTCTCTCTGATTATGGACACCCTGGAAGGAGCAGAATTCTGCTTCCCACAGTTCCTCAACACCTCCTGCAGGAAGCCTGTGCAGCATCATGCTGAGACCTTATTACTTTACATCCTGCTGTCCTGCATCTCTTTGCTCACTGTGGCTCTCAACCTGCTGGTCATCATCTCTATCTCCCACTTCAGGCAAAAAATACACTTATCAGCATGGCCTGAACTGAACCCTGAGCATCATTATTCCTAATGTTGAATATGACTGAGTTATCCTTAGAAAGCAGAATAATTCAATTTCCTGCTTAGTTTCTAAAGATGTTTCATCATGTCTTACTCCTTATTTGAGTGACTCATTTAGTGGAAAACACAAGTACGTGTCAGGTTTGCTCGGCTGCACCTGCCTCTCTCACTTCTCTCCCTCTATTTTAGCTCCCTTACCCCTGACTTTTTTATCTGACACACCTGCTTCACGTCCCCTGAATCACCACCAGCTGCACCTGATTAGTTTCTTCCTATTTATACCGTGCTCATCGTCCACTTCCCTACCAGTTCTTTCTATAGTCTAGCCCGTTTCTATGCCGATCATTTATTTTGTCTACTTTATGTATTTGCTCACGCTCTTCATCCCAGCTCCGTTCCTGCCTTGTGCCCCGTGTCTTATCTTCCCAGCCGCTATCGCTTCTCCGCACCACAGACCTCCTCAACTCCACATCACTCCATCACGCAGGTCGATGCACAGTCTCCCATTAACTGTTTCTCTGACTTTGTCCCTCAGCAACCAACCACCACGACCAGGAGTGAATCCTAGCGTCCGCAGCCCGGCCTCCTTCTTATCATCCCATCACTGACTGTATGTTTTCCATGACTGCCACTTGAAACCCGGTTCTGCTCCGTATTCCTTCACCTGGTTGTACACATATTATCATCACTGTAAATAAATAGAGCACTTCTTGCACTGAAGTCAGCTACCTGGGTCTGTCATTTTTTTTACTTGCTCACCTTCCTACCAGAGCGTTCCTAACATATAATTATAGTGATATTGATACTAATTGTCACTTTTTAAATCTTGTAGCTGCAGATTATATTGTTATATAGTTTCATACAAGGGAAAACATTACTTGTCTGTGGTGTCATTCCCTAACACCCCTAGTCTGTTTTAGTCCAGGCTACGTGATATGACTGTGTGTGTTTTAAAACTCTTGTTAGCCACTGACCATCTGGTCTGCCTAAGCTCCAGGAACAACTGAGTGCCCAGTGTAGGAGGCAATTTTTAAACCCATTATCTATCATGCATGACCTGCTCTGTCCTCTTGGGGTCACTATGTGTGATGTGTAATGAACGCAGCACCACAGAAGAAGAAGCAGCCCAGATGCTGCACATTATATCTGTAACGATGGCGGCAGTCTTGAGGGGTGGTTTGGTTACACTGGTCAAGGTGAGTGTACAGAGAATGTTTATGGGCTTATTTTGTTAATACAGTGGTAGGAGAGTAGCTTCTTCTTCTTTTTTTTTTATCGCCAGTTAATGTTGTATTTTGTCAAACACAAGTACCTGATGCCATCGGTGTCTCGTTGATAACACGAGCCTACTTCATAAACAGATGGTCTTAACATAAAAGTGCTGTGGTTCCGTGTGCTTTGATCAGCCTGTGTAGGTGAGAACACATCTTGGTTACTTTTGGCTGTCAGTCAAACATGGTAACCTCTTTAAAGGTATATTTTTATGGTTGTTAAAGTAACAGCTAGCTAACCACCGTCACAAAACCTTAGCATAATGAAACATCAGTTACGTTGTCGCTCAACTGCACTTAGTTTATCTGCACTGACCATACACTAAATGTCATGAAAAGAGTAGACCAGATAAGAAGGCTGTTTGCCTTTTCATATAATATCCTTCAGGTGTGATCATTTCATTTTACTTGTCAGTTTTGTCGCTTCCTATTTTGAATGAACTTTATATATTTTTGTTGCCTTACAAAGCACATTGGGAGTCTCTGTACCGGAGTCATATTCTTTGTGTTTAACCATACTTGGCCAATAAAACTGATTCTGAGTCTAATGTTCATTCAGAATTAAACATATCTAATGAACCACGAAGTCCCTTTTTCTGCCTGGCTGCCTAAACATCAATTTGACTAGCAGTGGGCTGTTGTACCCCATACTTTTTACCATACTGACTCTGAGAGACGAGGCAGTCCAAGTAACTTCAAAACAGTGCTGATTTATTCAAAGGATCACAGGTAAAATTAACATTACACGCTCAGGTATCTTGCACCTCCAAACTGCTCGCAGGCAGATGTAAGATGAAAGACCCTGAATCCACCAGGCCTATACATTATATCCCTTTGGTTGGGCTAGCCCCATACTACACAGAAACGTTAACCGAGACGTCTCTGTTGCCAGCTCTGCAGCTAGCCATAGCAGCAGTCAAAACATGAAGCAAATCAATGTGTGTGTGTGTGTGTCTGTTGATTAAGTGGTGTGTAGCTAAAAACATTCTCACGACCTCTAGTACATGTCGTGACTTAAACATAAGAACATATTATGGCTAAGGCTACAGTTCTACACGTCATAATAATAATATTAAACACCCTGTCTGCTGACAGTCATCAACTCTTCTCTCTAGTTATCCTTGACCAGATGTACCCTGTAGAAACTCATAAGCATGACTAAGCATTTAACAGTCTAACTAGACATCCTATCTCCACTAAACATTTCTAATACATAAAGTATCTATCCAATATCTATCTGACTAAAAATACCTAACAGGGCAAATTTGCTAAAGCCCATTATGATTTCAGTATACTTAATTTTATATTATAATATCAATACTAATGGTGATGTAGATCATTTTCTGGAAGACCAATTAACAGTCAATAATACACAATTAAATGTGCCAAAGAATGGGAGAGCATTCATATGGAAGCTCAGTTTACGAGTTAAATGATGTTTGCCCATTAATTTGGCCCCAACCAAGGGGTGTCAGGCCATGCCGTCATACGTTTTCAGAGCTCCACGATAAGCAACACCATTTTCAGTATCTCTACCCCTAACTGTTCAGTGTGTGTCTTCTTTCCTGTCGTCAGGGCCTGAACAGCCCCCGGTGGCAGCAGCTGGCCTCTCGACCACTGTGTTTATCTGCTGGTCTCTGTAGTCCAGAAGCCCAGCAGGCCCGTGCAGATGCTGTCTTCAAGGTCACGATGGTACCAGGTGATGGAGTGGGGCCTGAGCTGATGACTGCTGTCAAGGAAGTGTTTAAGGTACAGTATATTTTGAAGTGACTGTGCTGGAATCATCACTGTCTTTCATAAAATGTGTAGTGCACAATCAATAAGGTGCAAAAAAGTAGAGGGCAACACTGAATCCATACTGTCAGAATTTTTTTTCTCCTCACTCTTGACTCAAGTACTTCTGTATTTCAGCATTCAAAAATGGTGAGGATGGGGTTAATAAATAACCTTCAATTAAATATTAAGACATTCATAAGTGTCAGTTTTATGTAATCCATGAATACATAGACTTTAGTATTTTTCACATTTTTCAGTTTATACACCAGCAGTGTTCTTTAACATTCTTTAAAAATGCTAAAAAAAAAAAAAAGCCCAACATGACATTTGTGTGGCATTTACCACCTATTTAAAATAGTCGCTCTTTTGCTTTAGGTAGGTACTTTATTGATCCCACAGTGGGGAAATTTCTTTACTTGCTTTTATTAAAGTGTTTGGCTTGTACTTTGCTTTCTCCTCAGGCAGGAGATGTACCGGTAGAATTTGAGGAGTTCCACCTGAGCGAGGTACAGAACATGGCCAGTGAGGAGAGACTGGAGCACTTGTTGACTTCTATGAAGAACAACAAAGTAGCCATCATAGGTAGCTTAACTTTTTTTGTCAGCCTCTCATAGTTGATCCCTGTTTAATACCAACAAAATTTTATTTAAAAGTCCGCAGTAAAGTTCTTTGGCTCAAATAAGCACAGTACATGTGATTTTTAAAGATAAATTCAATTGGACCTAACATGGACTATATGTTTGGTTATCCAGGAAAGATTCACACGCCCATGGAGTACAAAGGAGAGCTGGCTTCATATGACATGAAACTCAGGTAAAGCAAGAAAGTCAGTTGTGCTTTTGTATGTGTGTTTTTGTCTTTCTTTCTATTGTTTTTAAAGTAACTCTTAACTCCCTCTGCGTTCCACAGGCGTAAATTGGACCTCTTTGCTAATGTGGTTCATGTGAACAGTCTACCGGGCTACAGCACTCGCCACAACAACCTGGACCTAGTCATCATACGAGAGCAGACTGAGGGGGAGTACAGCTCCCTGGAGCATGAGGTAAATATCACTCCGCCTTCTCATTGCAGGCAGAGGATGAGCTGCGCTTTTAAACCCATGTAAAACAGGAATAGAGTGATTTCGCCAGCATTAAACTGGATATCAAAGCAAAGATTGACCAGTCTGACAGACATGCTGAAATGGTTCAGTCTGTTTTTGTGTGTGCTTTTTATTCCGGTTCTCTTTTGAACTACTTTTTATTCATATTGAGGAGTAATAGAGATGCCAGAATAAAATTTAAAGCACTGTAGTCAACAGTGTCATGGAGGGGAGTAGTATAGCTGCGTGACACCACATCCCGCCCCATTTTCATTTGATTTATCAGACTGTGTGTAAAATCCTAGTTAGTGTACTGTATGTACATACACATTGAGCGCCGATGTACCAGAGTCAAATTCCTCGTGTGTCCGACACACACGGCCAATAAAGCAGATTCTTCTTCTTCTTCTTCTAATACACCTTTTAAATAATATGTGCAGTCAGACAGACATGAGCTGGACAACGAATAAAATGCATTTGCTTTATCTAATGTGTAATGTTTTCATTCTCATGTGCTTTTGATTAGTTAAGTCTCCAGTAGAATTATCTGTATTAAAATGTGTATATACGCTTTCTTGTTCTAGAGTGTGGCAGGTGTGATAGAGTCTTTGAAGATCATCACCAGAGAGAAATCACGGCGCATCGCCAAATTTGCCTTTGATTATGCCACTAAAAAGGGGCGGAGCAAGGTCACAGCAGTTCACAAAGCCAACATCATGTAAGGAAACAGAAAAGCTCCCTCTCTGCTTTTTCTCTTGTATATATTTTTGAATCCTGAACTTATTTTTAAAATTGTGTAAATTTGAGTCATGATTTACATTAGTAATAGCAACTCGTCCTCACCCCCATCGTCTCATTACAGGAAGTTAGGCGATGGCCTGTTTCTGCAGAGCTGTGCAGAGGTGGCACAACTGTACCCCAAAATAAAATATGAGAACATAATCATTGATAACTGTTGTATGCAGGTACATGAAGTCTCACTGTTTATCCTCCTGACTTTATTAAGAGATGATGCATGTTATGTTTTATACCTAATATTCATACAACTGTTGGATTCATATGCTTGTTATAATTCTTTAGCTGTGCTTGATTCAGAAAAACAGTATTAAAATCAAAACTTTAATTGTCATGTATCATTTAGTACATGTTATAATGTTTATTTACGATTGACTAAACACAACTGATTTAGGTTTTCATTTCACTTCCCCGTTTCATATTTAAAGTTGCCATTATCTATGTTTCTCTGCTGCAGCTGGTCCAGAACCCATACCAGTTTGATGTGCTGGTGATGCCCAATCTGTACGGTAACATTATTGACAACCTGGCGGCAGGGCTGGTGGGAGGAGCAGGAGTTGTTCCTGGGGAAAGCTACAGTGCAGAGTATGCTGTATTTGAGACTGTAAGTTTCCACCATTTTGTTTGTTTTTCATGGATGTCAGATGTAGTATTACTGATGAGTGACTGTCCTTTTTCTCAGCCCATTTTTAGTGCTGTCAGCCTTCATTCCCTGTGTTGTTTTTTTTTTGTTTTTTTTTGTTTGTGTGTTTGTTTCAGGGTGCACGCCATCCCTTTGCACATGCCGTGGGAAGGAACATTGCCAACCCCACTGCCATGCTGCTCAGTGCTGCTAACATGCTGAGGCACCTCAAGTGAGTCAGCTTCTTTGGTTTTGTAAGAACAAGTACACACCATGCCCCTGTGTTCTGTTCCAGCCCTCTCAAGGTTCTGAAGATTACTCTGCCTGTTTGTCTGAATGTGGACAAGACAATTCTGGTCACATCTTTGTTTTCACCGTATTGTGTTGCAGCCTGGAATATCACTCACAAATGGTGTCAGATGCTGTCAAGAAGGTCATCAAACAGGGCAAGGTAAGTGTGTGTGAGTGAGAACATGTTTTACTTGATCAACCAATGCCCCTGGTGCATTCAGTCTACGAATGTGGTGACATCTGTCTAACAAGGTTAACTCCAAAAGGGGGTAGTTTTTCTATATCAGCTTACAGAGCAGTAGAGCACAACAACAACCTGGAATTGTGCAGAATGAGGATATGTGAATCCCACATGACCCTGATCTCAGTTAACCTGCTGCTCATCGTTTTTGTGGGTCAGTAACTGCGGCCTCGTGCAGTTTGCTGGTGGCACTTCAGAAAATAAAAAATGTACCACATTCATGAGAGTTCACGGCTTTGGTGTGTGACAAGGAACAGTTAGCAAAGAGCTCTGTCACATAAACCAGCCAAATGGCAGCAATGGTGCCAGCACATAGGTGTAATATTAGCAGTTCCTGACCAACAAATGACTCAGTCTAGCAGCCTGGATATTACACTTCAGTGAGTTAGAGAGCCTTCGACTGCTCACTTAGCTCCTGTCTCTTACATGCCTCATCCTTGCTCTGTGTTGTTGTTCTAAATGTGAAAGTGGAATGCACTTTTTTCCCTTTTTAACTACATTTTGCACCTAATACATATAGATACAAACACAATCATGAAGTAGGTAAACCTTTGTCTCTCAGATGGGTGTTGTGCTCTATGGTCAATTCATTTCGAAAAATGCAATTTGAGCAGCTTCAGGAAAAAATAGTTTACCTTTTTTCCCCCCCATTGCTCTTTTATAAGAGGAGCCAGAAGCTGGTTGATCAGTTGGGGTAGCGTTGTCTTGCAAATGTGTAAACGTAAGAATTGATATTTTAAGGGAATGCTTGTCAATTGAAAGCAGAATTCGCCTGCAAGTTGTCTGAAGTGCCCTTCCTCTCCATCTTCCTCCTCCTCTAATTCCCTCCTCTCCTTGTACCCAATTATCCTGTGTATATGTGTGTGTGTGTGTGTGTGTGTGTGCACATCTAAGGTACGGACACGAGATCTCGGCGGGTACTCTACCACCAGTGACTTTGTGCACGCTGTTGTGGAAAACCTGCGTCATCGACCTGTTTAAGATGTTTGGTCACACACCTCACTGACATTTCCTTAGATCTGGACATTGTTCTTAACATGTTTGGCTGAGTCTTAACAACAGTGATGCCACGCAGTTTTAACAAACACTATCAGTTGCATCCTAGTGTATATGGTTTATACTGGAGTTTCTAAAAGAGTCCAGTGAACAGTGCCTTGTGTTGTACATGACTACAAAGCTTGTGAGGCTTTTTCTCAAGGACTTACATCGCACAGCTTGATCTCCTTCTGCTCCTCTCCATGGACCACGCCTGCTCTCCATCTCTTTGAGCCTTTTAGCTTTTATGTTTTTGTCTTTGCTGAGTCAAATACTGTTTTTACTCATTCTGGGCGACCTTTTTTGTCCACCTAGTTTCATGTGTTTTTGCTTGTTGCTTAATTTTCTGACTGCTTCAGCCATGTTGGCCATATAAGCTACCTCTGCTGTTACACAGTATTAGAAACAGTCTTTAAAGCATCCAGACAACCTTAATCAAGAGCTTATAAAGACTAATCTAATTTTAGCTCAAGATTCAACACCAACATACAGCAGTGTCGCCTACAGTATTGTATTCAAAAGTATGCACAAGAACCACCAGCGTCCTGCTGCCACCATGAGAAAGAATGTTAAACTTGTTATAATGAGAAACACAACAACAGGACCCTTTCATGTTAAAACAAGATATTTTTCCTGTAATTACTACATACTGCATTTTTGACAAACGAGACTACTGGAGTGAGTGACAGCAATGCACGTACTTAACTTTGAGCAGGACCTGCTTAGCTCCTTCAGTTCAGCAAAGACCAGTGTGCGCTCCAGCCAGCCCTTGAGAATCACTGATCTGATGCTTAAATTCACACAAAATAATTTGCCCACAAAATAACACATAAATGCAGGGCACGAGCCCTGATAAATAAAAAAATACCCTGTACATGTCCCGATGACGTTACAGATATTGACAGCAGGTAAGGTCAGTGTGTGCACTGCCATCGCTCACTCCAAGGAATGACAGTAGCACTAGGGAGTAGGCTACATGATCTTCTCTAGAGGTGTAATATCATATTCAATACATAAATTTGAAGCTATATTTCTGTAGAGGCTAGGCTATATGTTGAGTATGCAATGACCACCAGATGAAAAAATTGAGCAAAATCATAATAAAAAAATTTTTACATGTGGTACAGGATTATGGCTGCAGGCACCACTGACGTACAGTATTTCACATTTTTGTTTTTCTGATTTCCTCTCTACTCAGAAGTGAACAATCTAAAGACTCAAAGCTGCTGTAATTCAGAATCGACTTTAATGGCCGAGTATGTTTAAAATTTGACTTGGGTGCAGAGGCTTTCAGTGTGCTTTGTAAGGCAACAGGGAAATATAGAATATGTGTGCATTCAGAACAGGGAAACGTGCAAATCAAATTGAAGAGGACAGGAAAAAGAGATGATGTAATTATAGATATGTGCACATTATGAGAGAAGAGATTCAGCTTGATATATATAGTGCTTATATTTACAATTTATTGTGCTGGGGTGATCGCTGTGTCCTGTCATACAAACATGGATCATGACCTGCAGATACTATCACATTTGTGACAAATGTCTTTGTGTTTAATAATACAGTTCTGCCATTGCAGAGCTGTAAATACAACTAAAGGCTGAAACTGATGCTGTCAGTTACCACATAGCCAGTGTTTGTTGTTGTGAAATTATTGTTACAGGAAGTATTTTGACATTTACTAAACACCAAGTATAATTTGACTTGTTTAATAAATAAGTATTGCTCCACTGACTCTTAAGTCATTTTCAGGTGTTATAAAAACCTACAATAGCCATAAACATGTCCATATATAATGATCACAGTGTCGTTAAACTAATCCTGTGTTGTCAGAGTACTGCACATCATCTACACTGGTCTAAAGTATGAATTGCTATACTGTAGATTATATGTTGAATGGTAAAGTCAATTTTATTTTCAGACAATTTCCAAGAAATGTTTTGTCCTACTCATACCCACAGAACTGTTTGTGCCATTGATCCTGTAAGATATGCAAACACTGTTTTATCACACCACTTCAGCTATTCGCCTTCTTATATTACTGTGCTGCAACTGAGGTGAATTCATATGTGGTCAGTTGTTCATCACAAATAATAAAAATTAAAGTAGTAAATGTGTTACTGTAATGAGTACTTGCCGGGTAGCATGTGAATTTCCAAATGGGGATCAGTAAGTTCTTATTATGTTGTACTTTGTTTTATTATTCTCATTTTAAAAGGGAGCAAGTGATGAAGTTATCAAATAAATGTAGTGAGTAAAAAGTACAGTATTTTTCTCTAAAATGTAAAGTCGACGTATGGGTTGGCAGAAAATGAAAATTCTCAAAGTACAGATAACTCAGACATGTACATAACGGCTGCACTTGAGTAAATGTACTTAGTTACTTCCCCCTCTGAATTTTTTTTAATGATACTATTGCGACTGAATACTAAGTAAAAAGAATGGATGCATGTTTTACAACGTCTTTTTCATGTTAACATTTAAAACAATGTTTTTCTGAGCATTAATAAAGTATCAGCTTTTTAGCTTTGGTATATTTGAATTCTCAGCCACAAGTAATGTTAAAAAGAAAAATTAGCACAAAACTGATGGTTTTTAAAACATCTCATTACTCATAGTATTTGTGCTTCCTGTGAGTACTGTTGTTTAAAGACTCTCTAACACACTGGCCATGATACTGTATGTGGACAAGTGTTGCTGCAGCTGTACATATATTAACACACTGTCTTTATGTTTGCAACAGGTGCGCACTGGAGACCTGGGTGGCTATGCAACAAGTGACGAGTTCACCCGGGCTGTCATTGCTAACCTGGTAGTCTAACGACTGTATTTGCAAATCTGTCAGCTGCTGAGACGCACACATGCTTTTTGAATGTACTTCCTGTTACAATGATGACTGATGTTACACACGCAGTGTAGTATACTCCTGCAACATTTTACACACATTTTCCAACTTTACAATATTGATAAAATGCAGATGAAATACACTCTCTAATATCCACAAACTCTGGTTTGCAGTTGATCATAATTATTAAATATGACATCTAAGGCAAACATATATGTGTGTCGGACATGCAGTTCAACACAAATCTTATGATCAGCACAGAGTGTTTTCCAGTGCTGTTTCACTGGAGCACACCAGGTGTTTGCACTGCGTTCTCCAGCAAAGCCCTGTAATTCCTACTTTTATGTCTTGTGGTAAAAAGCTGGTATATTTTCATATTTATTACCTTTCATGTTTTAGCTTTATTGCTTTTTCACTTATGATAGGATATGAATAATAAATATTAAATGAGATGCCACATCTTTTGTCCAAAAGTCTTGCATGAATGTTAATACACAGAAGTACTTGGTGGTATTAAAAGTTTATCATGGCTGCTGGTGGCTCAGCACACATCCCATCACAGGATAAGGATCTCAAATCCAGTGGTGGAGGAAGTACTGAGATTGTTTACTTAAGTAAAAGTAGCAATATCTCTATGTAAAAATACTCTGTTACAGGTAAAAGTTATAGATTGAAAATGTTACTTAAATAAAAGGACAAAATATACTTAAAGTACCAAAAGTAAAAGTAGTCACTATGCAGAATGGCACATTTTATGCTGTAACACGTTATTTAATTATAATTATTGATGCATTATTGCTTTTGTCCCTTTAAAGTTGCACCTGGTAAAGGTGGAGCTAATTAAACTATTTTGTGTAGTTAAACTGATTCTGAAAAATAATAGTAGCTAAAGTTATCCAATAAATGTAGTGGTGTAAAAAGTACAGCATTTGCCTCTAAAATGTAGTCACGTTGAAGTAGGAGGAAATGAAAATACTTGAGTAAAGTACAAATACCTCAAAATTGTACTTTAAAAGTAAATGTATCTAGTTACTTTCCACCTCTGCTCAAATCCAAGTCATGTGCATGTACCCGTGTCCACATGAGACTACTCCTTAGTTCAGGCTGGCCTGTGCTCCAGATCTGCACAGCTATGAAAAAGAATAAGTGGATGAAAAAAACTGAACAAATTCATAATGACTGTACTGGTCTTATACTCTGTTTCTGATGGTATATGGCTGGCCACAACCACATTTATTTTCATTATTGATTAATCAGTTAATTTTTGGTATAGCCTATAAAATGTCTGAAAATGTGAAAAATATGTCCATTTCCCCAAACCCAAGTTGACATATTTAAAATGCTTGATTTGTCCAAACCCTAAAGGTATACTATTTACTATTATAAAGATAAAAAAGAAATATTAACACATGAGAATATGGAAAATATTGACTTTTATGCAAAAATTACTTGCCATTAATCAGTTGCTAAGATTCTCACCATTTAATTTTTTGTCAAACAATTCAATAAATTGAATAACTTTTTCAGCTCTAACATAGTACTGCCCATTCATCACAGTTTTAGATGAGAAGATTTCACATTTGATTACTTTTATTGCAATATAAATACTGAAAGAACAGCTGATTACTTTTGGACATTGGTAAAGCAAATCAAGGTACCATTAAGCTCATTGTCTTACTTAACACAGCTATTTCTGTTCATAAGGCAACAGGCCTTTCAAGAAGTATACGGAAATATTCAAGTACAAGCTCTTCAACATCGCTTTTGCTGAAGGCGGCAGTGAAAGTGATTCAGGGATCAGGGGCCACGGGCCAGGGCCCTTGATGAGAGACTGATGTCCCGCTGCAGCGGATATGGCCTAGTCTGGCCCGTGTGAAATTCATCTGAACCAGCAGGTGTCGCTGTATGCATGGCAGAGACTGGAGAAGAGACGGGGCCTGGCTTGGGAATGTGTTGCTCTCTTCCCATTCTTCCTATGCAGACAGACACACAACATGGCGGAATAGAACGGTCGGCTGACGCGCCCGGATACAGTGGATAAACCGTGGGATTTAACATCCAGGGAGGCCAAGAAAGTACCCGCTGAAGCTACGATACGTTAGGGGAAACTGAGGATTTTAGAGGGCGCCTTCCTTACCCGAATTTAGTAGAGAAACTGACTGCAAAGTGTTAACTGTGTCCCAGACCGTACTTCCCTCCTCTGCTATCACCCAGGTCCCCCCACCCCGCTCACACTCGGTTCTTGGGGTGTGGAGACAGGGGCCGGGGTTGAAAAAAAAAACGTGAAAGAGAAAAGGAGGATAAATTCCTGCTTGACTTTGATTTTTCCCCTCTCGGGTTTCCTTTGGGCACTACAGGAGTCGTGGTGAGTTTTCTTGTTTTTGTTGCGCAAAGCCCGAATCACACTTGTTACAATGTCGCCGTAGCAGCATGTTTCCTCTGGCTGTAACATTGTCACCCACAAACAAGCACTTTGTCACCCACAGTTGGTCTTACGGTGTCTTTTACATGATACCCGTTTCACAGCGGAGATAAACCCGGGCGTATGCAAAGAGCAGGGTTGTGTATAATAGTTGTTGGTCTCTTTGCAGCGCCTGGACATTTCAGAAGTAGCTCGGAGGCAGGGAGGGAAATTTTGGCGAAGGGGGCTCGCAAGAAAGGGGGGCTTCAAGATGAGTGCGACAACAAGTCGGAGGCTGTAACTCAGTTTGTGGTGCCAACACGGATGCTGGAGCACTGGAGCTTAAACAAAGAGGGGCTCCAGGTCTGTGCTGTCTCACTGGAAAGTACACTTTATTGATCAACGCTTTGTTATTACACGTTCAGACAAGGGCGGGTGGAGGAGCAGGGGGGTTTCAAATCACAGCGGCTTCTTTGTGTTTCTTCTGCTGCTCTCTCTGCCTGTGCACCCTCCTTTATAAACTCTCCCAAAGTTTTCCTTGTATATGCAGTGATTAATACCCTTCTCTCTTTTGGCTGGGTGTAACCCAGCATACCATTTCACTCTTGTGGGTGTTAAGGCTTTTTTTTAAGGTATCACATTGCTTTCACTTGGATTGCTGAAGTTATTGAACAATCCAGTTCAGATGACTCCTTTGCTAAAAAGTAAGCAGAGAGAAGCATCATGAGGCCCAGGAGGCATGGCAGATCCTGGCTTGGCAGATAGCAGCCTCTGCTATGTCTGCTTGGAGCTTGATTCATCATGTCTGGATTTACTGAATTGCAGAACATATCCACCTTACCTCCGTCTTAGTGCCCTTCCACTTCACCAAGGTTGTCGTGTTATGTCAGGACCCTCACAAGCTGCATCTCCTGCAGTGAAAAGCAGAGCTGTTATCCTCTTGCTCGCTCTGTCCATATCTTTTTCTACCTATTTTAAAATAAGGTAGTTATTTCTGTCTCGGGACCCTGAAAGGGGTTTAGTTGAAGAGTTTGAGTGATCCCCACACCACTGTTTTCATCATTGGCCTAGTTTCTAAAAATAAGAACGAATTATAGCTTCAGATACCCTTGTGGGAGCTTTACATGAAGTTTTGATGGGTGGGTCTTTGAAATTACCTCTGTGTTGTGAAATTTCACAATTTCAGGTTGTTGACACAATATTATGAGTTGGCTGTTTGGGTGGGGCAGGAGGTATATTTTTGTTTCCATCTGTAGGCCTACGTGTTTTGCTGTGGAAGAGCGCTGTAATTCCTGACAGGATAAACACAGCTATTCAGAGGATTATAAAGCATTATAGAGCCTGGTGTCATGCGTCACTCAGCCTTAATGACATAAGGCAATATAGGAAATGAACTTGTGGCAATGCATAAATAAAATATTTTTCCTGATGGGGACAGCCTCATCAGGGATCTTCCAGCTTTGGTCTGTCCTGATGTAATCCCTTCAGATTATTTGTTTTATATCCTCCTGATGTGGGCTGATTAATGTTTCTGGTTCACCACAGCTGGGATGCATATAGATAGTAGTTTATTTCTCTTCAGTGGACTTCAAAGACAAGGTGGGATTATACATTTAAGAGATACTTTAGATGCGTGAGAAGTTTATTTTGTCTTGTGTGATCCAGGTCGGCCAGAATCTGGTTTCTACCTCTAAATTCTTTGAGTTTATTTTAACATTATTTGTTTGTTTGTGGCCATTTGTTGAGATAATGGCAGTAAATATGGGAGTTGTGGATGGAAGGCAAGTAGATTTGGTAAAAATCAGTGTATCAGGGTTACACTAGGCTGATACATATATATTCATTGATTGCTACAGTCATGTAGGCAAAAGATCAATATTTTCTCTTTTTGTTAACAGAAAAGATAAAATTGTGACCAAAAACTATCCATTTGGTCATGCTGTGCTTTTGTATTTTAGTTTTTCTTTTATCCTCTACTACAGAAAACTTAGTGCTTTTTTAAAACAGTGTTTTCACAGTCAAGGTCAAACTTTGGTCAGAATTAAAACCATGACTGTCATAGCTATAAACATTTATATTTGAACTTGGCATCTTCCTTTGAACTGAAGAGGCCTTCCTTGCCTTGCTGTGAGAAGCTGTCCAAAGAAAGGTAGTCCTTAAAATGCACCGCCTAAAAATGAGTGGAGAAGAAAAGAGATTGTGGGGACGCACTGTCACGTTGATGCTGATAAGCCGTGCCTCAGTTTGTTGTCTCTTCATCTTGAATGGGCTTCTTATTGTTCATAGGGATGAGACGGGGGTGAGTGCAGTAGGTTGGACACTTCTGATATGAGGACCTTCACTTTGGACCAGTGTCCAGAGCAATGTTGAAAACCTGTCTGTTTTCCTGCTGCATGTCCTTTAGGGCTGGATATCATTTCATAATGTTCACCGTTTAAGCTCAGAAGTAAATATTGTGCCTTTTACTCCACTGTATTATTTACAAATGAAGATTTTATATAAAATTGACCGAAGAGCTTATGACACATTGCCAAAGACTGAACTAGCCAACAGTATATAAAACACAAAATAACTTATGCACCTCAAACAACTATAAGAGCAAAATGCTAGTTTTGCACCGGCAGGGGGAATTCTGTTGATACATTCAGTACATAATAGGCTACTTGTGCACTTGTAAAAGAGCATTTGTGTATATGCTACGATTAATTATCTGAATATTTCCTCTACTAGTAGTATTGATATGATACCTGAGTGTTGATGCTAATACTAGAAATACTTTTTTGAACCCTTGCCTTTTTGTTTTTAGAAAAACTTTAAAAAGTGTAACTTCTTAAGTGTTAAATATTGCCTAAATAGCAGCAGCTGCACAAAAATGACAAAAGTTTTATTTAAATCAGGAGTTATGTGATCAAAGAATAGGTATACAATAGTAAGGGTCTGACCAGGCATTCAATTCTAACTTTTTTTTTGCCTTGGCAGTTTTCGGTACTCTGTGATACAGATAAATTTCACCTGATGCTCAGCCTTAGCTGAATGCTGGAGGTAGAAATTAGTTTGTGTGGTTAATGTTCAGATGGCAGAAGTGATAGTGAGTGGGATTTTGTTGTGGCCCTTTACCGCCCATTTGGCCCCACACCACGCTTCAAGGTCACAGTGGCTTCTGTGGGGAGGCCACGCTTTTCGCCTTCACATCCTCTCTGCATCCAGTGTGGGAAAGCTTGAGAGGGCCCTGGCATGCTCTGTGAGAAACCCCACAATGAAGCAGACCGAGCAGAGCCTTACTGACTCACCACTTTCACTTACTGAAACAAGTGAGTTTTCATCAGCCTTCCAGCCTGAAGGAACCGGATCATCATTACAGGCTTAATAACAGACACCGTGGTCACTCTTGCCTGTGTGATTAGCCAGAATAGTAATCCCATGCTTCTCTTCGTCTTGTCATCAACTCACCAGCTCATGAATGAAGCCAGCAGGAACAGAAACCACACCAGTGGGGAGTAGTATCCCTCAGAAAGGGAAGTCCAGAGGATTGTGGCTGTTGTATGTGGCACTGGGGACATATAATCTGTGGTCTGTTTCAGAGCAAGAATCCTAGCGGCCCTGGGTTAGGCCTACTTCAGTCTCCCGTGAAGAGAAGCATTCACAGTATCCCTGTTGCCTTGCACCTCCCCTCCCTCTCAAGACATAGAAACAGTATTAATATGCCATGAATAGAGACAGACAGACAAGCATTATCTAGCACTGAGTGAGGAAAATACTCTCTGAAAGAATGGTGGACCCTTTGATCACCACTGCTGGTGTCATGTCTGTGAGTATGCTGGGTTTCCAGCTTTGTTTAACCTCTATGAATTATTAATAAGATTAGTTGATTTTTAAGAATCGCACTACACATCAGAGGATTCTGTTTTAGTCGCTGTATTATTTGACTACGTTTGCCATTAGGTTTCAGTCAAATCTAAACACACGATAAACTGAGGAAATAGCAACAACTATTAAGGATTCTTGTCCCAGGGTCAAGAGATCACTCAAAAAAAGATCTGTTTCTATCTTGAGCTATTCATTAATTAATGTCCGTGCAGACAGAAAAGATACTTATTACTTCATCTAAGGTCACAAGTAAAGACAAAAGCATCAGTGAAATCCACAGGCTTGAATGGGAGCTCTCCATATTAAATGACTTCCTTGCATTGATCCTGCGTCTTGGCCTTTGGTTGTCATGGAGATGTAATTGGACTTCCTTTATACCCCACCTATAAGTGTTCCTTTCACTGCATGAATGAAATGGCATGGGAACAGCCCAGCCCTTTCACAACTGTGTGATTGCACTACCACTGAGGTCTGCAGTTGGTCACAGGCAGAGAGGCAACTGTCTTCATTAGTCGGTTGGGCTCAGCCCTGGCATGCACATTAAGGAGTGGGCTCTGTTCTGCATGATGGTGTCCACTTTCACACAAGAGAGTTTGAAGTTCGAGCCCTGTGATAGACTGGTGACCTGTCCAGGGTGTACTCTGCCTCTCGCTCACTGTCAGCTGGGATTGGCTCCAACTCCCCTGTGACCCTGTTCAGGATAAGTGATATTGATAAGTTGTAGTATGTTGTCTTAATAATAAAAAAAAAACAGATAGATTTCTGAAATAAAATAATTTCCTATGACACTGAATTGGCAGTTATTAGGTACACCTAACCAGAGGTGTAGTGTTACTTGATGAAGTGCCAGATCATATCTATGAAGTGCATGCACATGGTTAAGTTGTAGCTTGTTTCGAGGGCCATGTAAACACTTGGCAGTTACCCACATGATCAAATGTTAGACTGCCTTTATTCTCTGATGTGGCAGAATAACAATATGAATTAGCATTCACTAAACTGTGTCACTGTGTACCATCCACGTCATCATATATGTGGTTGAACAAAACACACTCACGGGTGCCAATTCTGCATTGGAGGGTGGATTGTTTGAGGTGACGTTGTGAATCAATAACCACACCTTAAATTTTAATATAGCAAATTAGAGCATGCCACTTTGCAGGACATAAACTTTACTGATGATTGGATCTACAAGCGCTCACAATAATGCAGCATTATGAATTTCAACCAGATTATGTCAATAGGCCTATTCTTTTTCCTCTCTTGGAGAAAAAAAAGTGGTAGAGTGTTGTTCTGGCAGCGCTACACCTATGCACCTAAACAAAACTAATGCAGCCTAACCCAACAGTCCTGTAATAAATCCTCCTTCATGAAGGCGGTGAACTTCAGTTTCTGGTCAAACTGTTGTAGAGAGCTATTGATTCAACTGGATGGTCATTTTGATTTAATCATTTTGGGTAAATGCACCATTTTTAAAGATCACGCTTATTATCCATAATAGAGATATACACTACATAGGCCTATAAGTTAATTAAAATAAATGCTATCCCATACACCTACATACAGTAGCGGATGCTTCAGCTATGTCCAGCGTCTTCATTAGTGTTCGGTTTGAGCACAGACCGGACAGAAGTTGATTTATCTGCAGTGTTTGTGATATCTGCCAACAGCTGCTAGCTAATGTTAGCTCCCAAACCGAGAACTGAGATCAGGGTCATTTTTCAGTCACTGTCCTCAGCGGGATCTCTAGGTCTGCTACAAGATAGCTACAGTCAGCTGAGGATATCCATTTTGAATTACTCAAGTCAGTAAAGTGAGATCTGAACAATTTAAGTAACTTTTTAGCCAAACAAAACAAGAATGTATGCAGGTAAATACAGCACACATCTCCCAAAATGGTGCCCCCATCCTAACATTCAACACGATGTGACATACCTTCACATTCTCTATAGGCTGTTAACTTTGTGTTCAAAAGCAGAGACATCATGTTGCTTAATATGAAAGAATAGCCTGTTTTCAGGAACTACCACTGTGAGCTGATGAAGATCGGTGTCATATGGCCACTTCATGTGCTGCCTACACTCCATTTAGTGTGAAGATTAGCCTAAGAATGGTTACTGTGGTACCAGTGGTTGGTATGGTTAACTTTAGTTTAATGGTTACCTGAAGTTTAATATATGAATGTATAAAAATAAATTCAAAAGAAGTTTCATTGGTGATTTAACAGTTTACAATAAGTAAATGAGAATCTGAGCTCAATGCCAGATTTCATTACTCTGTGCTGTGGAGACATTTCTGTCAGCACTCATCAGGTATTAATGTTTGATATCCAGTTTTATTGTTAACCCAGTGTCACTCAAGCCAGTGTACTAAGTTCTTGTATGGCAGATAATATTTATTTATGGAGAAATAGAAGGGGAAAAAAAGTCTATTTTAATTTCCACTAAAATAAGCAACTGTCTGCACGCATTTCTGTTTTGCGTGGTTCTTATTCCCTCCAGTAAAACTCTTGATTCTTGTTACTTGTCTTAAGAAAGCTGTGGCAGTTTACATTCCCACAGGGCAGCTCATCCCAACAGTGACTGCTGTAAAGGGCTTGCTCTGAGTGCTCTGCTTTGGCTGAAAAATATTCACATGGTTGCACAACACAAGCTCAAAGTCAGTAGAGCATGAGCTCCATGACTTCCTCATTCACTAATAGATGGGCATGTACATGTTTCCTCTGCAGGGAATAGCGTAATGAAACTGTTGGAAAAATATTTACTCTCCTTTTAATAACCAGATGTATCATAAAGCAGAGTAGGGTATGGCAAGTTGTGTTAACATGTAATGGCCAGACAGATATATATAGTTCTTCCTAGTCAAAAAGAACATTTCAGATATCCACAATGACATTCTTCCTAGGACAAGTAACGCTTCTGCTATTCATGTTTACTGGGCGTTCAATTTCAGATATCCACAGCATCATTAGATATTCTGGATATCGGCAGTAGAATTCTTACGAGGATTAATCTCCCATTTCAGACTCAAAAAGTATTCCAGATATCCATAATATAATTGTGAAAATCAACAATACATCATGACTAGTAACAATGTCAATACAGTTATCCACAATTTGTTTTGACAGGTAAAAGCACAATTTCACATATCTACCTTTAGAATTATGACTAGAAACAATGTAATAGCAGACATCCACAGATGTAATTTGGATATTTGTGTGGAATGGTTTTTCTTTTAGCATGTCTGAAGTGTTCTTTTTGACTAGGAAGAACTGAATTACAGATAACTGCATGTACAGTATATCGAGTCTAGCTATTGAATGTAAAAATGGCCACTTTAAAGGGGATTTAGATGTGTTTAGTTTTGACCAGTAAAATAAAAGTTGTGCATACCCTTAAATACTAGTAAGAATGGTATTGTGGATATATTTAACTAGTGAGAAAACAAGTTTGACTGGGAGATGTGCTGTTATGGATATCTAAAATGTAATTACAGATGGAAGTGTATTAGGGGCTTGCCATAAGCAGGGGGCTGGACTGAAAGACACAAGCTAAACATGAAAGGTGCTTTAAACCTCTTTATGAAACATAAGATTAAACTGGTAAAAAGCTGGTAGTGAGCCGTTGTTGTTGCTCTTTTAAGAAGGATGTCTTGATCTGTCAGCAAAGGTGTTGCAATAGGAAACTGTTAGGCCATTGTGAAAACCCCAATCATGATGCTAAATAAGTGGTTTACTCAAGCCTATATATTTATGTAATTAAACAGTCAGTTTGATAGCAGCATTTTTGTTATGTCTTCTGCATCCTCCATTATTTGAATGTGGATCTCACCAACACTTTACCCATTCACATCGTTTTTAACAGAGTCAGAGCACTGACAGTACAAAACCTAAAAGTGACACAAAGAAGCACTTCCCCAGTGCCTCCTAAATTATTAATGATGCCCTTCGCTATCACATAACTCTGAAAGAAGAATCCCATGTAGTCACACACAAACACAGTAAAGACTGCTCTCCTCAGGAGGCTAATGCATCTCTGGTGAGTTGTACTCTCTGAACTACATGACAAAAACTGCTCGGGCTCCTGCAGCATCTGTGAAGCAAAGGTCAGGAACAGGGCCGGCTTCTATCACTTTATCCCACCACAGTGACACGCCATCCTGCCTCTGTGGATGGCGCGCAGAAAACAATGAGTCATACTTAATTAAGGCAGAGTTACTAAAAAAAGCTTGTTGATGTGAACGTACACATTAATAATCTTTGTCTGTCATGTTGAGTTTAGGCTAGTACAAATGCCAGATGCCGTACGATGCTAATTCACACTAAATGGTACTGATGTCCGAGCGTGTCCATTACAGCTGAGTCACTCCTTTTAATGAGTACTGAAGGGGAGGATAATCAAGGTAGGGCTTTAGGGTTGTGATGTGGTTTTTGGTTTAGCAGGGGGTTGGTTTCATGTGTATAGGAGAGGAAAGGAGGAGCACGCACTGGGGTTTATGGCTTCACTGGAATCTGGACAAACTGTAGGTACAGGGAGGCACTGTCCAGCTTTATTGCAAGACATACAGTGGCAAGAAAAAGTATGTGAACCTTTTGGAATTTCATGGTTTTCTGCATTAATTTGTCATAAAATGTGATCTGATCTTCATCTAAGTCAAGGGTACTGATGAATATAATGTGCCTACAAAAACATTCTGATCTTTCATGCCTTTAATGAAGACACTCATTCAACATTCAAAATGGCAGTGAACCCTTGGAATTAATAATTGGTTGACCACCCCCTGGCAGCAGTAACCTCAACCAGGCGCTTCCTGTAGCTGTGGATCAGACCTGCACATCGTTCAGGAGGAATTTTAGCCCGTTCTTCCTGCAGAACTGCTTTAGCGCTGCAATATTCTTTGGGCATCTCCGGTGTATGGCTCTCTTCAAGTCATTCCATAGCATCTCTATTGGGTTGAGGTCTGGACTCTGAATTGGCCAATCCAAAAGGCGGATTTTGTTTTTCTGAAGCCATTCTGTTGTGGACTTGCTCTGGTGTTTTGAGTCATTGTCCTGTTGCATCAGCAGAAAGACTTTGGTTATTTGACTAAAATCCTACTTAACTTCTGATGGAAGTTTTCTTGGAAGTTTTCTATTTTTCTGAGTGCATGAATTGTTTTTGGGAAGCAGACATTTGCTGGCTAAATGGATGCATGAATGGGTAGCCAAGAGAGAGTGTGATCAACAATTGGATTTGTAGGTTAATAGCATTACTTACTGACCACACAACTTGCTCATCTCACCCCATTTCAGGCTGCTGTCAGAGCCAGACAGTAATGCACTAAACCCAGAATGTAAGTACTGCAATGAATGAGCTAGGTTCAGAAAAGATTGACAACTGGCACTATTAGAGCTTTTAGCACCCAATTTATCCTCTGCCCACTGATGCAATAATCTGCCATGTAAGGCATCAGTTTGTGTGTAGTAGCATGGCAGTGTTTGGCCTGGTGGAGGGTCAGGACCATGGGATTAGGTCCAGGGATTATCACAGCTCAGCCAGGGAGACTACAACTCCGCTGGCCTCTGGGATTACACAGAAGACTGACAATCAGACAGACTGACTCCCCAGCTATCGTTGTGTTTTGTCCGAGTCTGTCTGTCCTCTTTCCTCCACTCACTCATCCACATTTCAGCAGGTAAAGAGCTTCCTAAATGCTCATTCACTGTCACTGCAGGAATTTAAATGTGACACTAATTCTTTCATGCTCACTAATTCTGTCATGCTCTGGGTGATAATACATTTTTATGATGAAACTCCACTCTGAGGATTTAAGAGACTTATACTGGATATAGGGCTGAACAGTCCAAAACCCAAACATTCAATTTAGATTAATACATTTGGTTTCATTAATTTGAGATTTTTTTTCTTTAAAATTTACTTATGTTTCATTAATTAAACAAACATTTGGTGATTAACTTTGCTGATCAGCAATTCTAAATAAAACCGTGAAGCTACAGTATGTAATACTGTAGCTCTAGCATGAAACTCCAAATCAGTCCACTCTGCTCGGCTTGGATATTTGTCATTATGAAATTACAAGAAATGACAATGCAACAAAACTTACTGTATAAGCAGAAGTAATTGAAATTCTCTGATTGGTTAGAGAGGTCAGTCCAAAACCTTTTAGAAGCTAATATCTCTGCACTGCTGCCAATGCTTTTTAATGAGTCTGGGTCACAGGAGGCTTGGACAGCACCTCTTCACATTAAGATAAGGTTTGAAACATATTTCTACAACAACTAAAAACTGGAAAAAGTTACATACTGTAGCTTTAATAACATTTCCAGATATTTAACTGTGGCAAAAGCACACAAAGGTCTCTCTAGAATAATAAGACACTGCAATAAACCTTGTTCACTGATCACATTGGACAAAGCTGGTCAAAAGTGTCGAACAAAAACTTCACTGACTAATTCTTTCCCAGGTGATTTCTTTGGAATCCTTCCTTTGGTGAACCACGTTTTTTTTGGTGTAGCTCGATTTAAAGTTCTTAAATGATTATGTTTGCGTCATTATTGCACCATTCATGTTGCACGAAACAGAGTTAAGACATTTCCCAGGCAGTTTAAGAACAAGAAGTTAGTGATGTCTTCTGTTTGCTTTCTAGGACCCCGCTGTGCGAATGAGTGATTGATGCCAACTTCGCTTCTTCAGGTAGACAATGTTTAATATGCACAGGCTCACATGCAAGAATTAAATTTCAAATTTAATAATATTTTATTTAATTATATTTTCTTTCAGTATTACTTTCCAAAAATTTGCATACATGTTGAATTATAGAACACATAAACCCTCAATCTCTTGGTTTTAATAAAACATATTAAGTATATTTAGATTTTTATTTCTATGATATTTATTGTTGTTTTTGACTGATGCCTTGCTTTCCCTGTTGTTGTGGCTCTTCCATGTAGGGCAGAATGGGTGTGTGTCCCCTGCTCCTGCTGCTCGGTCTAGCCCTCTGGGCCTCAGCTCAAGATCATGTCCCCATCGCAAGTACGACTCATGCCCAGTTAAATTAAATGTCTTTACTTACTCATCTTCTTAGGTTTAAAAGCTCCTGGTGAGACACTGCAGAACACTTGACCTACTCTTGTTTCCTTCATTTCAGCTCCACCAAATATCACTGCCTCCGTCAACTTGACAGTCACCCACACACCAGCCCCCATGGCCCCACCTGCAACACTTACTGTGACGACAGTAACACCCACAACAACAACAACAACAACAACCACCACCTCAACCACAGCCCCAACTGGTGATGGAGTACATTCATCTAATTCCACCCCGCTGGTGTTACCAGCTCCTTCTCCCTCACCTTCAGTTCCATCAGATGCCCCTCAGGCACTACCAAGCACCGATCCTCCCCCTCCTACTACCTCGGTGTGGGAAGGAAATGGGACCATTGATACGTCACCTAGAGAGACACATCAGGATGAGGATACATTCAGCGAGGAGCAGGAGACAACCACACAAGCTGGGTTTGAGTTCACCTCAGTTAGCAGCCCACATGGTGAGTGCTGGTGTATGCACTGGTTTTGAAGCAGTTATTCTCTCCAGAACCCCTTTAGTGTGAGTATACTTTTTACAGTTTGGGTCTTACTTCTGTAATTCACTTGTAATAAGATGGTACTCAAGAAGGGAACATCTGGGAACAAGCCAACATCACTAAGAATAAGTCCAATGATTGTTCAGGTTTCAAACTACTTGACCTGCTGTAGCGATGTCACCACATTCCCAGATCTCAGCAGCTGCTTTAGTGAGTATAATTACCATAAATAGAAATAATGGTAAAAACTAGAAAACTAAAACCTGTGTTTTAATTTAAAAAACTTTAAACTCTCATCACTTTGCCTAAGAAAATATTCACCCTCATACACTATTCTCAGAGAGGAGGAACAATTGATTCAGTCTAAATTCTGTATTATTATGGTGCACCTTTCATAAGTTATACAGGAACAAAATTATTGTAGAAGAGAGAGATGCTAGGTCCTCCATCACCAGTTGTTTCAGTACACCAAGCAACAAGATAGGTGAGTGACTCATTTTATCTTGAACAGAAAATGCCTGTCATCCCTACTGTTCCTCTCACTCAATGTGTGTACAGCCTGCAGCCGGTTGTAAGGATTTGTCATCAGAGTCATTCAAGACATGCAGGAAGTCATTAAGGTTCTATTCAGAACCTGCGTCTTGTACCCAAATATTTAGGTTTGGTGGCATGATGGGATTTTTCCTTGTTACTCACGTTTGATTTTATCTGTGGTAAAACTGCTGTACCTGCTAAACAGGAAAACAGACCGCCGTGTAGTGGCTGTTTAGTCCTTTTCTTCAGGTTTGTGCTTTTAAACCTTTTACATGTATTTTGTTACTGGCAGATCAGCTGTATACACCTGTGTCAGAGAGGGTTCTTCTGTTTTTTGCACACTATAAAGATGACTGGGCAGTCCTTTGTTCCTCCTGTTGACCCCAGTGCAGTCTTAATGCATTTTGGGGGCATTCAGACCTGCATTTGTTATCTGAGAAACACTTTAATTTAATGTATGAAGAAAAACCAGCTGAAGGAATGTGGCTACATCAAGAAACCAGTACTTCATTAGATTAACTCCCGGCATAAATGAACATTTCAGATTGATTGTCAGTGTTGTTGTTTTATCTAGTTGTGTGTTATTCACATAGACCAGCTACAGTTAGAAAGAGTGAGTTTTCTGGTCAAGAGTCAACCTTTAATATTTTAGATAGGTGAACATTTCTCTGCTTTTAGAGCCCATTGTAGCAGTGCTGGAAATATCCTGATGTGATATACCTGCATTTGAGCAGTCATCCACAAGAATCCCACAGAAACCCACCAAACCAAATGACAGAGATGCTGCCGAAAGCATCTGCTACTTTAATGAATAAACAAATGGTGCTGAGGGAAGATTTCTTCGTATCTGCTTTATTTTATAAAATACCGATTTTGATGTATTGAAGAAGATGCTTGAAATGTCCAGCGTTATTGAGCTTCATCTTTTAGCAGCTTTGATTCTTTGACCATTCTAGTAACATCCTTGTAAGTGAAACATGATTACCCCATCCTTTTTTTTGCATTAATTATTCATATTGCATGATTATAGAGAAATACACGACTCACTATCATATGTCAATGATTGATTTGGAAAGAAGATTTTTATTATCAAGTATAATAACAGCAGGCATATTCTGAAACTATCTGCAGTTATAAAACAAGACTTAAAATGTTGTGGTACAAAAACACTTGAGAGGGAAACTGTGGTTCTAATTAGGATTATACACTCCTGGTAAACAGAAATTTAACAGATGTGCCTGCACCACATTACATGGTATGTCTATTATGTAACATAATCACTTTAGGGTTATAGATGTAATTTCTCCATTGTCTCCTTCTGGCTGTGTGCGGGTCTTGTGTGGATGAGAAGCTCTAGATGGCATGAAGTCCATCAAGGTTGTGTTAGTTCCACATTATACCCATAGCCTGTTGTGCTCCTGCTTTCCTCAATGTACACATTGTCCAAGGAAGAATGCTGAAAAGTCCGGGGAACAAATGCAACATAACTGGGCATCATTCCAAAGTACTTCCCCCAGTAAGCACATATGGAGCATGAAGTCAAATGATGCATTCTTTGCAGCGTGTTTTTGTCCATAACAATAAGAACAGTGATAAATTTTGAGTAAGTCTGTGGAACTGCTGATTTTGTCTTTGCATTGTCACTGTGTAGTTTTCTAGTATCTTACAAACTCCTGTTGTTGTTCAGGCAGAATCTCATGTCTTTTTGTGTTGACGGTGGCAGTGAAAGGTCACCAGGAAGACTATAGGAATGCCTTCAACCAGAAACTCATGAGCATAGTGTAAACATATAAGTTGGTCAGCCATTGTAATCTAGAGGATGCATCATAAAGAATGGATAACTTGGTCTGTGTAATGTCTCATTTGTAATGTTGAACCTAGGTGAACATCAGTTTGTTTTGGGTTTTTTTTTTTCTTTTCATTAGTCGATAACATCACAGGAGACCCACACGATTTCTGGTTTGTGATACCTAATGTTACAAAGCGTTTAATATTTACACTCTGAATAATTCATGTTGACTTAACAACAGGCATTCTAAATGTTTCGGTAGTTACCATCACCCTGGGTCTGCTGTCTTGCTGGGTATAACCAGGAACAGAAGCCAAGTGTTGACCCTCTCAGTTACTCCAGAGGGCAGCTTCTTGATTGTGTTTGTTTTGTTTTTTTTTTCTTTGGAAAGCCAATGAAATATTAAGATGGACAGCCATGATGGAAAGGCTGGGGTTGAAGATGCAGAGCCTACCTTATGACCTTGAATTTTTTGGGACATTAAATAGCCAATAAACATCCATTACAGTATACACTGAATTCCAAAACCACAAGTAGATTGATTGATTAGTTGATAAACACAATTTATAAGCAATGATTCTAGTAGTCAAATAGTCATTTAAACCAATAGTTCAACATTTAGGAAAATATGTTTCTTGCCAAGAGTTCAACATCCTCTGAGTTTATTGTCCACACTGTAAACTTACTCTGTTGCTCTATTCTGTGCGCTTAACATAATACTGTATGTCTGTTGCTCTTCTCTCTCTGATGCAGACAACAACTCCACTGAAGATATGCCGATCATAGCCGTGATGGTGGCCCTGTCCTCCCTGCTGTTCATCATCTTCATCATCATCGTCCTCTACATGCTTCGGTTGGTGAAATGCTGTTGATGTTCTTTATACAAAATTAAGCCAGAGACCTGCAGTGCAGGCTTAAGGTGCTGCTGTCACCATAGCAACGTCTGATTGGCATTCTGCTGTGAGACTAAAGCAGGATGTGTTTTATTTGTGTGTGTGTGTGTGTGTGTGTCTGTGTGTATTAATATGCACTTTGTTCTGTGTTGATTGACAGGTTTAAGAAGTACAAGCAGGCAGGAAGCCATTCAAACTCCTTCAGGCTAGCCAACGGTAGATCAGATGATACAGGTAAAGCATCCACACATGCAGTAGTGTGTTCTTTGTATTTGTCCGCAGATATGACCATTTTTTGTGTTGGGTCGTTTCATCTAATATGTACAGTCACCTCAACTAAACTTTTTGCTGCCAGTTGTTTCTGATAATACTTGATTGATATCCTTCCCCTAACTGATAGCATTTCACTGACTGACTGTTGGCAGGAGGCTTTTGTTCACTGTGATTACCTAACCAACAGGGCTGCAGTTAGCACCCTGATGTGGTATAGCTTTGTTACATCGCCCTCTGGTGGGCATCTTTAGAAAAAACAGTGGATGATGAAGTTGTTACTTGATCTAAGACAGTTCCACTCTCACCTTCTTACCCGGTCTCCTCTGTTCTTTATCACCATCTGTCCCACACCCCTCCTATTCCTTCTCTTCTCTCCTTCCACCTTCTTTCCTGCTCATGCGCACAGAACTTCAGAGCGTTCCATTATTGGCTCGTTCACCCAGCACAAACAGGAAGTACCCTCCTCTTCCTGTCGACAAGCTAGAAGAAGAAATGAACCGTCGCATGGCTGATGACAACAAGCTTTTCAGGGAGGAGTTTAATGTATGGCACACTCAAGCACGCACCCTCTGATAATACACTGAGCCTGAGATTCACCTGTAACCCAACTCACTTTAGCCTAAACAAATGACTCCCAATCAGGAGTACTCACAACCCAGTGGGTACTTCAGTTGCCAAGGGGTACGTGGAAAGATTGTGGAGAAGCTCAGCTAATATGAAAACGTAGAGCCATCATTGGACTAAACTCCCAAAAATCCCTCCCATAATACTACGCATATCCACTGACCAGCCTGGACTTGATATATCTGTGCAACAATACAGTGCAAAAATACTTGTGTAGTAACCTCATGAGCAAAATAGACAGTATTATTACTTTGCTTCTGGGCCTTCTTTGTATTCTTATGGATATACGGCTGCTTTGCTTATTTGTTATGTATTATATTGGTATTTACTGTTTATCTTTATTTATTAGGTCTCTCATTTATCTATTATTATAATGACTGGTATTTAACTTCCAGAGAGCAGGAAGCAGTTTTGTTGTATCATGTATGTGCAATGACAGTAAAGATATTCTGTTCTATTCCAAGTAGAAATTATGATTTGATTAAACAATATATCCAGGCATTGCTACTTAGGAGGAAAATAATAGGAAAATATTTTTCTAAAAGCAATTGAAATTTAAATTGAAATGAATGCATTTGGCACATGAGCAGTAGGGGCAGTGAAGGAGTACTTGAACTCATCTAGTGAGGATGTGGAGGAACATCAGAGAAATGCTGGGAACCACTGGACTCTCCAGTGCACCCAGTTACTCTGTGATTGGTTCTGATATGTTCACACAAAGTTGGCAGTGTTTTTCTAGATAGGCGAGCCTAACAATGGCCCGGACATTTAAAAATTTAAGATGCTTCCACGATGTTATTTGAATTGTCTTATATAAGATTTCATTGTTTTGGTCAGATTATCAGCCTATTGCTGAAGCACATTCTGACAAAATCCATTTGGGGTGACTATTAGACATGCAGCAGACACAAGGATGGAGCCATCAGGAAATGATGTGCAGGGTCACACAGAGAAAACTGAAACTGATACAGGTCTGTCTGCTTTTTGTTTATCTAAATTATTTTTTTTGTTTCCGTTGTGTTTAGGCTCTGCCAGTTTGCCCCATCCAGGCATCATGCGATGCTGCTTCCAAGGAAGAGAATAAAGAAAAAAACAGATATGTCAACATCCTGCCATGTGAGTGACAAAGCAGAGTGTGTCAGAATTGTTCCCTTGTTCTCAGCATTTATCAGTACAATCACAGCCAGAGCCTAATAGTAAAAGCCAGTTTACAAAGTGATTTCCTAAAGTATAGTTTAGTGGTTAGGATGGAAAATTTGTAATCTACCGTGTATAATTAAAACTCCCCCTCTCATTATATGTCCTCTCTTCTTCTTCTTTTTTTTTTTTTCCATGTCCCCTGCCTTTTCTCTCAGATGATCACTCCAGGGTGCATCTCTCATCTCTGGAGGGAGTCCCTGACTCTGACTTCATCAATGCCTCCTTTATAAATGTTTGTATAAGTGTGGCATTTTTTTCTGTAAAAGAAACAGCTGTGATCCGGATATGAATTTCTTATCCACCTTTTGTTTTTTCTTTTTTTGCAGGGTTACCAAGAGAAGAATAAGTTTATTGCAGCTCAGGGTAAGATTGCAGCCTGCGCTGAGGACAACACACTGGGCTGTGCTGTCATTCAATAAACAAACAACAAACAGACTGCTTCATTATTAGCTCATCACTTGTCCTCTCGGTTTCTGGTATCTGTCTCGGGCTCTCAGGGCCAAAGGAGGAAACCATAAATGACTTCTGGCGCATGATCTGGGAGCAGAACACAGCTACCATTGTCATGGTGACCAATCTAAAGGAGAGGAAAGAGGTAGGAGATCTGCAGCAGGAAAGATGATGCTTGTGTTTGTATACAGTGTTCTTAAAACCTGTTTTGTATAGAACATACTGTACATACACAGTTTAGGTGAGAGAGACCTAGTAGTTCCATTTAAAAGCATAATATACCAAAATCACACTCAATCTTTTATTGTGCTGGTTTTAAGTGAGGGCCAGGACAAGCATGACTAGACTGTCATAATACATGGGTGCTATTTAGTACTTTTAATGCAGTTGTAAATCCCTCTATTGCTTTATGGTCCAATGTGTCCTTGGGTAATTGTGAAGAATTTCTCTTTTTTGTAGAAAAAAAATTCAGCCTGACCCTTCTACTGCTCCTACTGATACAGTAATCTTTAACCAGCTTGAGCCTGTCTCTGTAAGTTCACTTTCTGAGGTTGCCCATCAGCCTAAACCCACTTATTGGTCACTTGATGTCCTTCCCCCATCTTTGCTTAAAAAGACTTTTAGTACGATTGGTCTTAATGTTCTTAGTTTGATTAATGGTTCAGATTATGACTTCCCTTCAGCTGTTCATTAAACTTTGCCAAAACTGAACTGAAATGCAGTGAGGCTATCATTCTCTTGTGTGCACAGCTTGGTGAATATGCTTGGTGTTAAATCGCTCTCTGTGTTTCAGTGTAAGTGTGCCCAGTACTGGCCGGACCAGGGCTGCTGGACATATGGGAACATCCGAGTGTCGGTAGAAGACACGATGGTTCTGGTGGACTACACAGTCCGCAAGTTCTGCATCCAACAGGTAAACCTCTTATTAGTGAGAGTATTCTCTGTTGTGAGATGTTGTCTCAGGATAAGTTTGGCAGTTACTGTGCCTCACAAAGTCAAATTGCTCATTTTTTTACCCTCCCATTTTGTCTGGTAATAGTGATAGAATTCTTACAGTGGTACAGTAATAATGACTAATTACACAAGAGGCAGACACTAAAGGGATTCAAATATTCACTTAGATTTTGTATTATGTCACATAGATGGAAACCATTGAATTACAGCTTGGTTTATAACTCTGTTTGTTTGTATCACAGGTGGGAGATGTATCTGGGAAGAAGCCTCAGAGGCTTGTCACCCAGTTCCACTTCACCAGCTGGCCAGACTTTGGGGTGCCCTTCACCCCTATTGGCATGCTCAAGTTCCTTAAAAAAGTCAAGGCCTGCAACCCCCAATATGCTGGTCCCATTGTGGTTCATTGTAGGCAAGTGGATAAAAGCTTTCTCTTTCATTTTGGCTCATTTTTTATGTTTCTGTGTGTGTGAGGCACACAGCTCACCACATGTCACCTTTCTTGTCAGTGCGGGAGTCGGGCGGACAGGTACCTTCATTGTGATTGATGCCATGTTGGACATGATGATTGCTGAAAGGAAGGTGGATGTGTTTGGCTTCGTCACTAGGATCAGAGCACAGCGTTGTCAGATGGTTCAGACTGATGTAGGTTCAGTGTTGACACTAAATATGTATCACAGTTTATATTCACATGAATTCAATCTCTCCTAGATGCAGTATTGACTTTAGCTTGATGTTCACCTTGTCTTCTCTCTCTCCCCCACAGATGCAGTATGTGTTCATCTTCCAGGCGTTGTTAGAGCACTACCTGTACGGAGACACAGAGCTGGAGGTGACCTCTCTGGAGTCCCACCTGGCCAAACTCTACGCCCCCTCACCTGGAGCTGGCTGCAGTGGTCTGGAGGCTGAATTCAAGGTGTGTTGTTTTCTTCAAAAAGAGACTGTTGCCCCCATTAGCTGTCGTACCTCTACATCAAACAGTTTCATTTTAATAAAATGCGTCTCTGTTGTGGAAAACTTCTAATATGGGAAGTTTATATGTTACATTTGACCCACACAACTTCTAGAAACTGACATCCATCAAGATTCAGAATGACAAGATGAGAACAGGCAACCTGCCCGCCAACATGAAGAAAAACAGAGTCCTACAGATCATTCCATGTGAGTGATGCAGTGGGTTTATTAAGTCTGCCTACACACTGTGATGAATGCTTTGATGCACACGATGAAATTGTAGTTGCACACCTCGTGTCAACTCTTAAAGCTTTTTTTCAGTAGAGGTTAATGCTTCTCCTTGCTCCTGACAGATGAATTCAACAGAGTGATCATTCCAGTCAAACGAGGAGAGGAGAACACCGACTACGTCAATGCCTCTTTCATTGATGTGAGTGTAAAAGCACCTGGATGAGAGTGGATCATTTCATTTCATTAATGCAAGCAATCAATCAGGGGTTTTACATCTCCCTTTCTCCCTCATACTGTTTGTATCATATATCCACCATCTGGTCACAGGGCTACCGTCAAAAGGACTCATACATGGCGAGCCAGGGCCCCCTGCAGCACACCATAGAGGACTTCTGGAGGATGATCTGGGAGTGGAGAAGCTGCTCCATAGTCATGCTCACTGAGCTGGAGGAGAGAGGGCAGGTGGGGATGTGTGCAGATACAAACACTAGCGTTAGATATCAGGTCAATAACTGGCTAAAATAGAATACTGATTTTAGATAATATACTCGTTGCTAGCTGGATGCCACCAGTCTTGTGTAACACGTTAATATTTTGAGCAAAATGATTTCATCTTTAGTTGTTTTCTAACATATCTTCATCTCAAATCTTTAATAAAATGTGATATACTTTATTAGCAATCAAGTTGTCAAAATGCTTTCAAGAGTAAACATAGGTGTTAAAGCTGAACAGTCACAACAGGATATCACCTTTAAAGGGTTCTCTTTTATATCTGTGGACACAATAATAACATTTTAGGTTTCCTTAAAACCATTAGTCCTAAAATGTTGTTATTTGATCGTCTCCACTGTGTCGTGCAGGAAAAGTGTGCTCAGTATTGGCCCAGTGATGGAGCGGTGGTCTATGGGGACATCTCCATCGAGCTTAAAAGGGAGGAAGAGAGTGAGAGCTACACAGTGCGTGACCTCCTGGTCACCAACAACAGGGTGAGAGAGGATTTAAACAAGCAGGCACTCCACAAACAAACACACTCAAGGTTCTTAGACATAACATGTAATATTGTGCTCTTTAGAGCTCAGTGGTTCCCAAACTGGGGCGGGTGGGCCAGAGGTAGGTCAGGGTGGGACACGGTAGCGGCTAAATACAGTGGTGTGAAAAAGTATTTGCCCCCTTACTGATTTCTTATCTTTTTGCATGTTTGTCACACTGTAATGTTTCAGATCATCAAACAAATTTAAATATTAGTCAACGATAACACAAGTAAACACATCATGCAGTTTTTAAATGAAGGTTTTTATTATTAAGGGAAAACAAAATCCAAAACTACAAAGCCCTGTGTGAATAAGTGTTTGCCCCCTAAACCGAATAACTGGTTGGGCCACCCTTAGCAGCAACAACTGCAATCAAGCGTTTTCGATAACTTGCCATGAGTCTGCCACAGCGCTGTGGAGGAATTTTGGCCCACTCATCTTTGAAAAATTGTTGTAAGTCAGCCACATTGGAAGGTTTTCGGGCATGAACTGCCTTTTTAAGGTCATGCCACACCATCTCAATTGGATTCAGGTCAGGACTTTGACTAGGCCACTCCAAAGTCTTCATTTTGTTTTTCTTCAGCCATTCAGAAGTGGACTTGCTGGTGTGCTTTGGATCATTGTCCTGCTGCAGAACCCAAGTTCGCTTCAGCTTGAGGTCACAAACGGATGGCCGGACATTCTCCTTCAGGATATTTTGGTACACAGCAGAATTCAGGGTTCCATTTATCACAGCAAGTCTTCCAGGGCCTGAAGCAGCAAAACAGCCCCAGACCATCACACTACCACCACCAATATTTTACTGTTTGTATGATGTTCTTTTTCTGAAATGCGGTGTTACTTTTACACCACACATAATGGGACACACACCTTCCAAAAAGTTCAACTTTTGTCTCGTCTGTCCACAGAGTATTATTCCAAAAGTCTTGGGGATCATCAAGATGTTTTCTGGCAAAACTGAGACGAGCCTTTATGTTCTTTTTGCTCAGCAGTGGTTTTCGTCTTGGAACTCTGCCATGCAAACCATTTTTGCCCAGTCTCTTTCTTATGGTGGAGTCATGAACACTCACCTTAACTGAGGCAAGTGAGGCCTGCAGTTCTTTGGATGTTGTTGTGGGGTCTTTTGTGACCTCTTGGATGAGTTGTCGCTGCGCTCTTGGGGTAATTTTGGTCGGCCGGCCACTCCTGGGAAGGTTCTCCACTGTTCCATGTTTTCGCCATTTGTGGATAATGGCTCTCACTGTGGTTCGCTGCAGTCCCAAAGCTTTAGAAATGGCTTTATAACCTTTTCCAAACTGATAGAGCTCAATTATTCTCTTTCTCATTTGGTTTTGAATTTCTTTGGATCTCGGCATGATGTCTAGCTTTTGAGGATCTTTTGGTCTACTTCACTTTGTCAGGCAGGTCCTATTTAAGTGATTTCTTGATTGCGAACAGGTGTGGCAGTAATCAGGCCTGGGTGTGGCTAGAGAAATTGAACTCAGGTGCGATAAACCAGTGTTTTGACAGGGGGGCAAACACTTGTTCACACAGGGCTATATAGTTTTGGATTTTGTTTTCCCTTAATAATAAAAACCTTCATTTAAAAACTGCATGATGTGTTTACTTGTGTTATCTTTGACTAATATTTAAATTTGTTTGATGATCTGAAACATTACAGTGTGACAAACATGCAAAAAGATAAGAAATCAGTAAGGGGGCAAATACTTTTTCACACCACTGTATAAGTGACATATAGGGGGGGGAGTTGACTGTTAGTTCTTATTCTTATCAGCCTCACTTCACGCCACTATACTGTCACTCTTTTAATGAATGAACCCTTGGTTTCCCACCGTGAACACACATGCTGAAGAATGTTTTTCTTTATTTGAATGCTGATGATAACATACTCCTTAAAACATATCCTGGGCGATTATTTTGCCCTCATCTTTTCCAGGAGAACAAAGCTCGAGCGGTGCGTCAGTTCCACTTCCATGGCTGGCCAGAGGTGGGCATACCCACCGATGGAAAGGGCATGATCAACATAATTGCTGCAGTGCAGAAACAGCAGCAGCAGTCTGGCAACCACCCCATCACTGTACACTGCAGGTAAAATGCACACACAACCTTAGTATGTTGCTGTTTTAACTTGCATATATGTAAGAAGAAATTGTGGTATAAAACATTATATTGAACTTTGTATCAGCATGTTGCACATGGAAATGCATCTCACAATCAAGCGTGCTTCTGTGTGTCTGGGGAAACAGTCGCAGGAAAAAACAGTTCAGAAGAATTGTTCTCTTCTTCTTTGTGGCATTTTAACTGCTCCCAGAACTGTTGCCTTGCTTCTTCTCTAACATGTACACACACACACACACACAACAACGCTTCTTCTTACTGCATGTTTGCACTTTGTATACTGAAGTTTACAATTTTGCATGTATGTGTCTACAGTGCTGGTGCTGGCCGGACAGGGACTTTCTGTGCATTGAGTACAGTCCTGGAGCGGGTGAAGGCAGAGGGTATCCTGGATGTCTTCCAGACAGTCAAGAGCCTCAGACTGCAGAGACCCCACATGGTGCAGACTCTGGTGAGGGCCTTTGGAACCTAAAATTGTAAACATTAGTTATAACATGTACACCTACTTAATTGGTTAGTCTCTGCAAGGGAACATGAGACATTTTCTTGCTTCAGATTTGCTCTTAAGAATTTGTGAAATTGGGTATGGTCCCCTTTTAAAACTCCACCTGTTGGCATTTTTCTTCATTAAGCAACGGGTGGTTAAGATAGAAACCAACCAAAATCTAAATACCAGTTGAATTTTTGGTAGAAATTATGGTCCTAGAGTTAACTTACAAATACAGTAAAATTCACATTTTAGTGTATATTGTACTGTGATTGATTTGTAGATAGATAACAAGGTTTTAGGAGCAGTTTTTTCACATACACTGTCAGCCATTATGTCTATGACATGATCATTATCTCTAATCACTGACTTAAGTAGATTACAGTGTACTCTTAGTGTTACTTGTGTAGTTTCCCAGCTGACGTGGCTGTTTGTCCCGCCCCTCCCTGCTCAGGAGCAGTACGAGTTCTGCTACAAAGTGGTCCAGGAGTATATCGATGCCTTTTCTGACTACGCCAACTTCAAGTAGAGACCTGCCGTGGATTCACAGATGTCCGCATACACTTTATACAAGCATATGCACGCATCAGAACACGCACACATAGTACATTGCCATGCAGAAAGCTGCATATTCCCATCTGATGGGTTTAAAAAAGACTCATCATAACTTGATCTGTGGATGGGATGAACTGCCTGAAGGAAAAGGGAACAGAAGTCTTTATCCGGAGGGCAGGGCAGTGCTGTGGAATAGAGAAAATAACTGAAATGCCTTCTTGAATATTTTGTAATAATGGTCTTGTTAATACACCCCTTCACCTCTATTTGCTTCCTGTCCCCTTCCCCATATGTACATATACTTATTGGGGTGCATCTTTTGACTTTGGTTTCACACACAGTCTGGAGTTTGGCTGCATTTTTGGCAATGCATTTCATTTGTGTGTGTGTGTGTGTGTGTGTGTGTGTGTGTGTGTATAAAACCCGAATGCTTTAGAGGCTAATGTAAAAAATCCAGTCATTGTAATGATGTTTGGATTTTTTTATTATATTTTATTTTTTCTACTTTTTCGTGACAGACTTAAAACATTTTTGCGTGAGCCAACCTGTAGCAATATGTGTGGTAGCAAAACCAAGGAGTTTCTACATTTACAGACAAAACTTGGATTGTTTTCCATTCCAGACATTCATACATATTCTCACACACACACACACACACACACACACACACACACACACACAGTCAGCGCCATTTTTGTTCACACAGATTGGGTTGCATCTACTTGGCAAAAATGATTTGCGAGGCACTTAAAACTGATTTTTGAAAATCAGATTTTATGTGATGTAGCTCAAAGTCTCAGGTTGACACACGCATAAACATAAACACTTAATACCAGGAGCCATTCATGTGTTTTTTGTTTTGTTTTGTTTTTTGGGTTTTTTTTTTATTGTGTGTTTGTATGAACTGGAGCATAAGCTGACAGTGAGGACACAGTGTGTTTTCACATCCCTTTCTTTATCCACCGAGTGCCAAAGTCCTTCGCTCACTAGGTCGTGCTCTCTGGAGTCAGAGAAACAATCACACATATGCATGCACTCAGTATAAGAAAGCTACATTCCCAGACTATAAAAGATTAGGAAAGTAGAAACCACATATAGAAAGTTTTTTCCCCTGTACACTAAAGGAGTATAATGTGAGGGTCAGGAGAATTGGTGAAGCTTTTTTTAAATGAATGATTTTTATTATATTTTAAGGTCTGTTACAGTATCAGCAGCAGCCTGATCATGTTGACAAGCCAAATGACTAAACAATCACAAGCAGCTCCATTCTTGCATCATAGAATCATCAAATGTTATATACCCTGCATATTTCTGTTTCTTGTTTACGGACACACAACAGTATTTCTTGTACAGTAGATTGTATTTGATATTTCTTTTCTGTGTTGGTTTCCTTTCGAGTCTGTCTGAAGTTGACTGTTAGTTCTTATTCTTATCAGCCTCACTCCACGTCACTGTACTGTCACACTTTTAATGAATGAACCCTTGGTTTCCCACCGTGAACACACATGCTGAAGAATGTTTTTTTTATTTTTTATTTGAATGCTGATGATAACGTACTCCTTAAAAATGGATATGTTACTTTTACAAGTGGAGGTGTGTTATTTGATTTTTAATGGCTGTCCTGCAAGGACCACGTGGTAAAGACACTCAGATTTGAACTACAGTGTTTTTAGATGAAGTCATAATTGCGGCCGTGCCCTTTATGAGTGAATGAAAGATGAATGATGGTGGGTAACCGCAGGGTGTCAGGTTGGTCCTAATTTGAACCCAGTCAGCTCAGGAAATTACTGATGCCCGGATTGTTTAAATTTGAACATTCATCTCTAAAGCTAACTTATTTTAATGCTTTTAACTCCCACTAGAGGAGTATTCAGGAATCATGACAAACTCAGATCAGATTTGAATGCCCTGATATTAAAGTTGCCCTTCTTTTGGGAATTTTCAAGCTATTTTAATCTTTTTTTAATACAGATTTTAACTGAAAAAGCCCAATAGCTGTACATTATTTACATCATTAACATTCTAAATTACACATTCCTATATATAATTATTTAAAGGAAGTAGCACAATCAAATTTAATGTATCGATAAGTGGACATCACTGAATACACATACAATTTTTCAGGAAGGGCAGTTGTGTCAGTGTGGATTGCTTGAACACTCCTGTGCCATTTGCATCACGCAAGGTAGTTACAGAACCAAATGTGAGATGGGTCACAAAGAAGATTTGGCCTTGATATTGGAGCATGATACTTACAGTTGAACTCTTGAAGCTCTTTCAGGTCTCACATTCCTGGGTTAAGCCTTTTATAAGGCCCCTGCAGGGACTTAAAGCAGCAGAGTGTTTGCTGTGTGTGCGTCATCCTTTCAGGTCTTGTTTCATTCCAAAGCATCACAAGTGCCCACACTGTAAGTTAGGTGCCACTTTGATATTCATTTATTTACTTTGCAACATATTGTGTCAGGTAATAGAGGAGGGGATGCTTTGTTTGTTTAGTTTTTTTGTTTGTTTGTTTTTTATTTTTGCTTGGCTGTCTTGTAAATTACACAGGTGGATTGTGTGTTTAGATCACATGATCAGTTTGTCTTACTGCAACTTGACAACAAAACATGATACTGTGCCAACCAATGAGACCCCCTATTTTGTTGTTACAGTGAACTAAAAAAAAGTGCCGCTGGTGGCTTGTCAAAACAAGTTCTCAACTTCACCCAGTGTATTTGTTGGAACTGTTGTCATCCTGAAGGCTAATCTTAGCATTTCCCCCAAACACCACCTGTAAACTAATGATAAAACTCTTTGTTTTATGAATCATTAGGGCCAAAACCTTGACTGGGTCAGTCGTCCTTCCTTTTACATTCCCTCTAGTCGCACATATGTAGATTCTTTGAGTGTGATGATGAAACTAACATTGAGGTCACATTTTAATTACACTTAGATTTAATGGCTTCATTTTATTCCATATCACTTGAATGGGGAATCCATGACAAGTAATCAGTTGTGGGTACCAGAAACTTTAGCAAAATGTCCACACTTTTCCCATGACTAATACAGAAGTATCTTTTATGCATCATCACCAAAGGAAAGTCATCATCACCAGTTGTCCCTCTTCACATCCCTTTATTCCTGGAATTTTCCCCCAGAGGAGCTTTTTGAATGACCAGGAGAAATATGAAATATGTGTCCGTTTCTGCATAGGGAGTTTGAGTCTGGCGCCCCTCTTCTTTTCTCCACCTTTATTTGTTCTTCATATCTCCTGCCCAGCTCCACTCTCTGCTATCCACTTATCGCTTCCTTTCCCTCTTTCACTTTGTCTTTAGAACATCCTTCCACAGTGGTCGCTGTCCACTCCCCTTTTGTACATAATGTAAGGTTATTTATTTCATTCCTGTGTGCTGCTTTGGCTGTTTTACCCCCCCCACACACATACTTTTTTTAAGGAAAAAAATGTGTATATTGAACTGTATTGGGACCATTTTGAACCGTATTAGATGTTTTTTTTTGTTTTTTTTGGTGGCAATTTTTAATTCGGCATGATCATCTTAAGCAAATCCAATTTTTTTATTTGCCATTGTTTGTTTCTAGTGTTTTGTTATTCAACATTTGAATATATGTATATATAATTATATATATGATAAAATTATATATAATTATATAATGCCAAATGGCCTTTCTAAGCAAGAAACTGTTCAAACCTAATGTCACAACATCCTAATACTCATTACAGCTCACTTCCCAGTGAAGACATCTCATGATATAACGGTGCAACATAACTGCTGATCGTTCATGTACATACAGATCAGGAAGTCCTTTTGAGTGTTGTTCTTACAGGGTCTTCAGTCATTGTTTAACCCCAGTCAAATATAAATGTGCTTTGGGCGTCAATCACTTATTAATGCATGAATCATTTAGTGGTGTTATTGAAATGTTGTGTCGACAGTAATACCTTCAGTAAATAAGAGACATTACATTTACATTAAGGTGGTATCACTTGATTTAATTTGGTGGTTGGTCTTACACTTTTGGTTATAACAGTAGTTGACTAACAGTGACATGAAATTAATTTTTTATTATTGATAGAGCAATGGAAAAATATCACCACCCTAAAAATGTGACAACTAAAGACAAATTAGATCGAGAAAACCTCAATCTTCTCTCTTGTGTCATGGATTACTACATAATTCAGAAATGAAACTTTTACTATTAAGCATGTCTGAACAAGTCCAGTCTAGTGTATGTGAAACGTGCATCACCAAGAGATTCACAGAAAAAGAACTGTATTTTAATTCATTGATGTTAAATGGATGCTGTCACAGGTCAGAGCTAAAAACTGTTAAACCACCTTAAAATGGCACACACAATAAGTAAAACATGTTTAGTAAAATATTAGTGAAAGAAAGTAAAATGCTCTTCTTACCACAGGTGAAATGTAACAATGTACATTTGTTCAAATACTACACTTACATACACATTTAAGGCAAAAAAAGAGGCATTTTTGTAGTTTATAAAATTAGCTCCATAGTTTATATAATTATCTTCTGTAAGTAGCTTAAAATCCTACTTAGGCATTAATATAACTAATAATAATCCAATAATATAAAAGCAATAAGTGTGGAAGCAGGAATCATGATGTCTCACCAGTGACGCATCTTTGTTTGCTTTTACCGCTCCCTTGCACCAAACAGTCCTGTGTCATATTGAACTGCCAGATCAACTGAGTCAACATCAGTAACACGGGTGACATATTACTGTCTAATTGACAAGGATGTCACCTTTGGCCTGGTCATGAATTCACTGTGTTTGTTCCACTCCCCATGAGTTTCCCCTGAATGAAGGGTCAATAGGGCTGTGTGGTCAGTTTGACAATCCCCCCACGCCCCAGCGACCCTACCGGATAGGCGTTATAATGGATGGACAAGAACTAAATGCTCTTCTTTATGGTCATTTTTTTAGTCTCTTTGTAGCTGTTTTGGATCTTTTTTGTGGTAATTTTGTAAATGATCATTTTGAGTCTGATAGTGGTTGTTTTGCATGTAGCCTTTTAATGTACTTCTATGATTTTCAAACATGAAATATTAACTCACTTCACGCAGAAGCTCTGGCCATGCCCAACCCTGCCACCCCCACCTGGACCCATTGGTCCCCTTGGCCTGTGTCCGGTAGATCCATCCATGATACAAAGTGACCCTCGCCTCACTGATGTCTTCTATTCTGTAAAATATTGCATGTGCAGTGAGGTATTCTTTGAGATGTTCTCCTAATCCTATGGACAGCAGTATCCAAGAAAAAAATATTCTTGCATTAATTGATGTAATAAATCCACTCTGTTATTTAACCAGAGTGCCAGTATTTGGAAATGGATATGAGTGATATGTGTGAGCAGATGAAAGTGCCAGAGGTGTCACTGCTGTTTGCAGGTGGTAATTAGGTCTTCTGCACCTCCTATCCCTAGGAACTGTACATTTCATCAAAAGGACCAAAAGGGTCAGTGATGGGCAGGGCGCATAGTGAAGGATAATGGAGATGTGAGCTGGGAGGGGGGCCTTGTAGACTCATACATATAATGAGTAGGAGGATGAGTGTGAAGAGAATCTTTACAGTAAAACACCTGTGAAACCGTGAGATACCTTTAGAACCGGTCTACTGACGGAAAAGCAGAGTGAACTTCTGGAGGGACATTAAGGGACACCAGTGCCAAAAAAGTTGAGTTTAGACTAAGGTAAGGATGCTAATTTAAACTTGTACACATTTTTGTCCTCTTTTTAGAACATAGGTTGTTAATATAAGAATAAGCATTTCAGTGAACAGTGTCAGATCAGATGAAATAAAAGGCGATTATTATTTCCTTGAAACCTGTTGTCTGTCAGAATAAACTGTCTTCAGATTTGATATTTTGGGTTCAGTCTGGTTCTGTAATTTATCATTTAACCTTACATCTATATTTATATTTTATCTATAATTATTTCAAAAGGAGAGTTGGGAAGAAGACAATGAAAGTTCATTAATGTTGTCAATGTGAAAATGAATGTTTTAATTTTTACTTTTTTTTTTTACTACAGTCAAATAAGTTAAAGTTAAAATTACTCTTTGCAAAACTCCAATTTGCAGTAAAATTTGTTTTTTCACTTAAGTCCAAATATTCAAACTCATAGCATTATTGTTTCTTAGCCACATTTTGCAAAATTGGAATTTGCTTAGATTTCCTAAAGCAGATCAAACAGCAGGTGGAAATATGATTCGCCTGGTCTTGCTGCTGGGGCTCCTTCTATGTGTGGGGGTTCCGCTGTCCGGCGCCCAGCACTGGT
>NW_018127898.1:4885563-4900356 GCF_001952655.1 Monopterus albus | reverse complement strand
TCTTTCCCCACATCAGAGGTCGGGATCAGTATTTCTGTAGATGCTAGTGTGCAAAATTGTCTCATTCACTAAGTATTTTTACTTTTCCTTTCTCATATCCCCACCTTGTCTCACTCAGATTTCAGGGGAGATTAATCTGTGTGAGGCAGGGGAATGCAGCTACCTGAGACCCCAGAGGAGGAGCATACTCAGAAGCATTCTTGTAAGTAAACTAAGAGAAAACAGAAACTAACAGCACTCATCTAGTGCTTTTTTAAAGGTTCTGCTCTAATCACTGTAATTTATTGAACATAACCAGTTGTGACATCATTAAATAATCAGTAGTTAGAGCCTCATTCAGCAAAATATCAATATAATTTCTTTGAATATTGCATGATTGAAACACTATAACTCAGCATTCCTATTAATACACAGTTTTGGAACAAGGTAGTCCAAAATCTAATACATTGAACAGCCACTTTATTAGGTACACCTGTACAATTGTAAGCACTTCAATGCAACACTTCTACCTTAAAATCTGTGTTTAATGAAAATATTTCAGTTTTTGGTGAAATTGTCATAAATGTTGATCGTATTTATATTTATACATTTACAGAGGTGTTCTTCATATTCTGACCCTCTCATGTATGTGGCGATGGAGGACAAAAATATAGAGACACCTCTGAATATAATGTAGTCTAGTACAACACCGCTTTCACCAAAAACTGAAACACTTTAAACTTCATAAACACAGATGTTAAGGTGGAATTGTTGCATTGGCGTGCACATAATTGTACGTGTGCCTATTAAAGTGGATGGTCAGTGTATATTCTATATGAAATTTCTAGTGAATATACTGTGTATTTTCTTTTCTGTGTTTGCACACAAACATCCATTGTGTCATCTGGATGCCTTCCAGATGGCACAATGCTCTGTATAGACCATCTGCACATAATAACAAAAGGCTGTACTATAAATGTACCTTTAATTCTCTTCACTGTGTCTTAACCCAAATAATTCTTTTCACAGTTGAATGTATTAGCCAGAGAGCTCCAGAAGAGGAAGTGACAGCTTTCCACCCTACACTGCTTTTCTTCCTAGTGACCCTCTTTATCATGGCATGAATCAACTTCATGCCGATCCTCTGATCTTGTGCATTTGTTCAGTAAAACTGTTTTCCATGGTTTCTCTTTGTGGCGCAGAAATATTGAAGTTACAATATCTCATAATAAAGTATCTATTTTGATATTAACTTTTTTCATTTTTGGTGTCCAAAATTGTCCATGGCATATGATGTGAATAGCAAATAAGTAAAAAAAAAAAAGGTTCAAAGTCCCAAGTAGTCAGGCACATGAGCCCAAGGTTACAAAACTACCACAACGAGATTCAAAACAACCACAAAGTGGCAAGGAATAGAGTGAGTCATAATGTTCACAAAGATTCAAACTAACCATAGTGGTGAGAAATGACCACAAAAAAACAAACACAAAGATACATAAAATGACTTAAATTCACATAGCTGTCCAGTAAGTGTGATTTAGGAGAATCACTATTATTATGAATTAATATTGTATTTTTCCGGGGATTATCAAAACAAATGAAATAACGTCATAAATTGACTACTATGATGTCACTGCGCATGCACTATTCAGCTAGAGAAAAAGATGGACGAAATAAGTGTCTGTTCTCCGCTGCCTGCGGAGTCAGACTCTCAAAATAACACTACCAGTTCCCCTAACGCGGCTTCTGTCACAGTAATAAACACTAAAATAGATAGTGCCCAGGTTGAAGGTGAGTTTTGTCTAGAACTAAAAGTGCAGCTTTATGGCGAACTACCTGCCGAGCTAATGTTAGCCTTTTAGCTAACTAGCTAGCCAGCTCAACAATCGGGTGAGCTAACTAGCTTCTTAGCTGAATAGGCTAACGTTCACAGTCTAACGTTAGGAGTTGGTCATTGTTTTATACTGGTCCGTGGGCACAGGACTCGTAAAATGTGTTGCCCACCAAAAGACCCTTTTGATGTTTAGACCAGTGTCATTGTGAAAAAAAAATACAAAGTTCAGAGGTTTGACGTTTTCCCAGGTCCGGAAGTGGTTGGCCATTTGCTAAATATCTTGCGAGCTAGTGTCTGCAAACAGTTTCCCAGCCCAACAGTTTGTACATTTAAATTAGCCACGTACCAGTGGGTTTACTGGTCGGGCAGCAAACATATGGTAGCGGAGGCCACCAAATATCTTCCTAACATTTAGTCGTTGACTTAAGTTTCATCCTCACTCTATTAATAGATGGTAACTTTGTTAATACTGAATTAGTCATAGCATTGCACCTGCAATGCAATGAACTTGTGGCAAAATTTAGGCTGAAATACGGTTAGGATGAAAGATATAGTATTCTTAGTTTGAAGCATCTCAGACTTCATTAGCTAAAGTGTTCAGACCAACATTTAAAAAAGAGCATCTGGCGCTCCCGTGGTGACCTCGCTCACCAGTAGAATACAAAATATGTTCTTATACTTTTTCCTTTTCAAACATTGTACACATACTCTGAGATACTCTGTTAGCTGCTACTGTGATTATCATTTGGTAAGTACTTAATTTGACATGTATCACCAGACATGGGTTTTTCTGGGAGGATATATCAAGTTGTGTATTTGTAGTTTATTCTGAGCTATGTTAATTAGTGTGTAATTGTATTATTGCTTTATATCGGAAAGACTGCTAAGTTAAAAATCTTTCAGCACCTACTGCAAGCTGTAATGGGACAGTATTTCATAGTTCCTAGTGCCGGTGCCTTTCAGTAGGTATTAGGCTTCTTTTATTTTTTATTCTAGTTTGATTTAATCAGAACATGTCAAGAATGATATAAATTGATCATGATAGATTCAAATATGAAATTACACTATTGAAGAAAAGCAAGCACAAATTTGTAATCACATTTTTTAAGTTATAAGTTAATAAAGATGTTAAGGTTTTTAGAAAATGCCACTTTGTTGACTAACTGATTAACTGACTGTTCGTTTCAGCTTGAATTTGAAATTTTCTGTCTCAGTCATGTCATAAAAGGATGTGTATGAGTCATGTCCTATGAGCAGAAGACAGAATACCATATGCACCAAATGCTGTCATTGTTAAAATATGTAGATGTATTTGTTATTGTAAACAAAGGTGTAAAGAAATTGATTTTCATATTAATCTGTCAGTTCCAATTTATTGATATCTTTTTAATAGAATTGCTAGAATAGAAATGAAACACTGTCCACAGAACTTTGCCATCAGTTTGAATCATGACAGAATCTTTACATAAATATTTAAGTAATATGAATAGTACTTATCTACATTATTATTTCAAGAGGGTTTGTTTTTTAATGCTAAATCTCAGCCTGCACCGGATAATAAATACTTTTTTGTTTGGAAAACCAAATATGTACTTTCTCCACCAGCTTAGGTAACATATCCACTAAGCTTTTCCTATGGAAAACAATCCACTAAATATTAATTGCAAAAAAAAAGAAAAAAAGTCAAGTATTAGGCTTAACTTTGGTTCTGCAATGTGGTTTTCACCTTTCAGTGCTTATATTTGCATTCAGAAGCACTGTAGATAAAGTGTGCTGAAAAATAGTCAGTGGATGTTGTCAGTAGTCAAAAATAGTCGTTGATTGTTCTTTGTAACTGGATGAACTGAGCATCATCATGCAACAAGAATCTACTTTAAATTTAGAATTTGTTTGGTTTATTGGTGGAACCAATTAATAACATTAATAATACTGACTAAAATGGATTACTTTTACTTGCATTTACAAGAAATTATGTTGAATAGCATTTTAAATTCCTTTGTGCTAGGCTGTCATATTGATGTCTGTTATGTCAGTTTTGTTTAAGGATTATTAAAAAATGTACTTTTGTAAGACTTGACAGTTTTAGAGAGTTTCATGCATGAGTATGATATTTTTCTGCGAGCTATGTAACATGGTGTTTAGCTCGCACATGGTGACAAAATCACACTATCAAGGCAAAGTCCATACAAAAAATCTTCGTAAACAAGGTCTCCAGCCTCCTGGCAAGGGTAGATTATGTGATGAGAAAGTACTGTAGTGATCTTAATTTTAATATTTACTGATCAAATTTTTTGGACAATATTAATCAACAGGTCCTGCTTGAGTTCAATAGATCAAACACAAATGAACTTAAACTGGTAACTTCTCTTTGCTGTTATAGACAGGTACACAGAGGTGTACACTTTACCGGGTCCGACTCAGGATCCCGATCATGCTGACCAGGAGTCAACCCCAGAGGGTGGCATGACACATGTTGAGGAGGAAGCAGCCACCACAGCTACTCCCAGCACAGAAGTTGATCTGAAGGACCCTAACAAGTGTTGTGCTCTGTGTGCTGCTTCCTTCAACAACCCTCAGATGGCTTGGCAGCACTACAGTGGACGCAAACACCAGAGGAATCAGGCCAGACAGGAGCTGATCAAGGAGCTCAGACATGACGTCCAGCAAGGTAACGCAGCATCCTGCCTCTCAGCAAAGCAGGATAATACAAAGGGTGACAAACCCTGCAGGAATCAAAACAGAATCAGTTGCACATTGTGTAATTTGAGTGTACATTATATTTTAAGAGGCAGTATTGATGTGAAGGCAAATAATTTCTAAAGCACATTTTTTGTTAGTATACTTTAGTGCTAGTTAATTTAAATGAGTTGCAAGGCAGCACATAATTTTCAGTAGAAGCTAGCAAAAGCACAATTTTATATTATTACTTATTCTCTTTGTATTTATTTTATATTTTTGTATTATTTATATGTATTGTTTTGTGTTTTATCATATTTATTGTATGGTTTATTCTGTGGACCCACAATCACTGTGATAATAAGTAATCAAGGCAAAGTGGCTGATCTTTTTCCTCTCTTCTAAGGTGACATGAAGCATAAACATGCATCAAGCCTGAATGCAGTCAAGCATGAAATTTCAGGTTTCACAAAGGGTAGCAAAGCACTGTGTGCAACATGTATCTGTCTGTGTGCTGCAAAGCACTATAAGAGGTTGATGTGCAGTGGGAATGATGCAGGTAGCAATTTTTATGGTATTAAGGCAGGTTACAAAATCTAAAAATGAATGGACCTGTAGTTTACTGCTCTCTGAGGATCCTATGTGCTAAATTGTTCTGCACGGGATAGCATTTTGCTTCAGATTTGGTGTAAAGTGGATGTTCAGAAACATTTAGAAATTTAAGGTGCTACTGTGTTTTCTTAGGTACAATAAGTTTCTATGACAGCGTGTTTTGAGGAAGAAACTTTTTCAGAATGCGTTGCAGACATCAGAATTGCAATGAGTGTTTATTTTGAACAAAGAATAAAACTGATGAGGTATTACATCAAATAATGTGTTGTTTTCAGTGTAATACAGGACACAGATGATTTACACATCACTGTTTTCAGTTTTAATTTTGATTTTACATACCGTCCCAACTTTTTCTTACTTGGGGTTATAATAGCCACTTGTTTGTTCAACATGCTTAAATAATCTTCCGCTTGATTCACTGTGGCTGAACTGCAACAGTGACAGTATATTCTGCCACACAGGATCCATGACTGAAGAGAAGTTACTGAAGCGTCTCCTCACTGATGACTACTGCTACGTGTGTGAGGCTGTGCTGCTGTTTGAATCTCAGCGACTGTCCCACTATGAGGTGTGTGCTGCTTCCAGACACTGATCATGGAACTGTGACACAGTTTTAATGACCTAACAAAGGTGAAGTCTTCATAATAATGTCTCCCTTATCTCCAACCAACATGCTCAGAAGCTCAAGGTGTACTTGCAAGCCAAGAGAGCTGAGATGAAAAAATGCTCTACAGGACCACAGGTTAGGTCTTATTTAGAGAGTTTTCTTTTTACACAATCACACACACTCTTTATCTGTAACACTGAACAATGCATGTCATAGAAGAATGAACTTAAGTTATAATGCTGCAAATATCCAGTGGTAAGAATTCTCAGGGTCCTGGCTTTAATGTCTGAATATGAGACACAGAGAAGAACTAGGAGTGTATTGGAGGTATGGTGGCACCAAATCTCAAAAGCAATTGCCATCACAAACATTTTGAGGTAGCTATAAGTACCAGTGGAGAGTATTGTCAAATTTAATGTGGTGCACTGGGACTGTGAAGACATCTGTCTTATTTACTATTCAGTTCATTTTGTTTTACTTTTTGTGTTGAGCAGCATATAGTGTATCTGACCAGGAGGTCTCATGCCTATTTTGTTTGTAGGTGACCAAGACTGCTGACAAGCACCACTTCTGCGAGCTATGTAACATGGTGTTTAGCTCCCATGTGGTGGCAAAATCACACTATCAAGGCAAAGTCCACACAAAAAATCTTCGTAAACAAGGTCTCCAGCCTCCTGGCAAGGGTAAGTTGTGTGATGAGAAAGTACTGTAGTGATCTGAATTTTAATATTTACAGATCAAATTTTTTGACAGTATTAATCAACAGGTCCTGCTTGAGTTCAATAGATCAAACACAAATGAACTTAAACTGGTAACTTCTCTTTGCTGTTATAGACAGGTACACAGAGGTGCACACTTTACCGGGTCCGACTCAGGATCCCGATCATGCTGACCAGGAGTCAACCCCAGAGGGTGGCATGACACATGTTGAGGAGGAAGCAGCCACCACAGCTACTCCCAGCACAGAAGTTGATCTGAAGGACCCTAACAAGTGTTGTGCTCTGTGTGCTGCTTCCTTCAACAACCCTCAGATGGCTTGGCAGCACTACAGTGGACGCAAACACCAGAGGAATCAGGCCAGACAGGAGCTGATCAAGGAGCTCAGACATGACGTCCAGCAAGGTAACGCAGCATCCTGCCTCTCAGCAAAGCAGGATAATACAAAGGGTGACAAACCCTGCAGGAATCAAAACAGAATCAGTTGCACGTTGTGTATTTTAAATGTACATTTTAAGACTTCTGAATCAGGGATGGAAGCTAGAGCTTAGGAGAGCTTGGGGGAAATCTCCCACCCCCACACCTAACCTCTTGATTCACAGGAAACACTTCAAGGGAAAAGTGAGTCCATATTTAGAAATATGCACATGTGACATTAACATTTTTGTGGTGTGATCTAGGAAGTCACTAGAAACTAACTATAATCATAGAAAAGTAAGAAAATGGAAGTGATATGAGTCATTATGAGTTATTTAATCAATTCTGCTGCTCTGTGTTGTCTACAGCCACCTCCCTGACATGTCAGACGTGTAGTGTGCAGTTTAACTCTGTGGAGATGTACAAGGCCCATATGCAGGGAAACAAGCACCAGATTAGGTAAGGCCAAGAATATTCTGACAAAAATACATCTGCTCTCATTGTATCATAACCTGTACTGCACTTAAAATTTCATCTCTGCGCTGCAGTTTGTCCTTTGTGGAACTTTGGCAACATTAAATCTCCATTAAGTTATTTATTGATACTAACGCTCCCATCCGGGTCATATGACTTTTAACCTCTGCTGTTACTTGCCTTTAGCTCATCCTTTGGTTTTAAGCCCTGTCTTATATATACACCATTGAGGTGGGTAATGTGTGCATTCATATGAGTGAAGTGAATAGTCGTATTGCTCTGTGTTTCATAGGCATGCAAGTAGGGAGTGGTGTAGCATATTGAGCTAACCCTGGGCACTAGATAAGCTGATTATGATACAAATTTTCTGTGAGCTTGTTTTTCTACTCACTTGAGGTCAAAAAACCATGGAATGGGGCTTCAGTGTGACATCATCATTTGTTACCTGATTGAATAGCAACTTATTTTCTGTTCACATGTTCTTGACCAGGGAGAAGAAAGTCACTGACCTGTGCAAATCCCAACAAAAAGTCTACAGCACATTTGCAGATGAACTGGCAGATTACATTCAGGTTCAGAAAGCTCGTGGAATCACTCCCAAGACAAGTCAAGTTCTCCCACAGGACGAGACACAAAAGGAGGGTCAGGAAGAGGAAAAACAGGAACTGTTAAACAGGGAGGATATCATAGAACTTAACAAACCTATAGCCAATTTCCCTCCCACCTCTAATCCTCGTCATCAGTCCCACCCTGGTTGGGTTAATGACCTATCTGGAGGGATGCATCCTCCATATCAGGGCCCATGCTGGCCTCCTCATGGCTGGGACTACAGCTACCCACCTCCAGTCCTCCCTGGCTCAGGTTCTCTACAGTTTACTACTCAGAACTTAAAGAGAAGGAGGTGCAGAAAGCAGTCAAGCTCCTCATCATTTACTACCTCATCATCTTACTCCTCCTCATATTCCTCCTCCTATAGCAGCAGCACAAGTGACAGTGGTGACGGTGAATACAGGCGCAGAAAAAGGAGGAAGATTAGAAGATCCAAAAAGGAGAGAGGCCAGAGGGTAAGAAATGAGGGCTTAGACAAGGAGGAGAGGAGAAGAAAACAGCAGAGGAGGCAAAGAGATAATGAATCAGTGGAGAGGAAAAGAGAGGAATCTGGAGAATCCGAACAAGAGAGCAGGAGAAAAAAGCAGCAAAGTCACGGCAAGCATCGAAGGAAAGAAAAAAAATCCAGAGAGGAGAACTTTGAGGAGGAAGGAGGGGAAAGGGTGACAGACAGTTTAAAGCCAGAAGACATGATGGACAATAGAGAGGAGACTGAAGTGCATATTCAAGATGGAGGACAGGATGAACCATTGAAACCTAAAAACCGGAAAGAGAAGAAGAAAATGAAAGAGAAAGTAGACACTAGGACGGAAGAGGAGAAGCTATGGGATGACTCAATTCTGGGCTGTTAGACTCACCAGGACCAGCTGAACTTTTGAACTGCTGTCATTTATTCAAAACATGAGGTTACCATGAGCATGACATTGAAAATCACAACAACCATGTACATAAGAAGTAATAGTCCTGGTAACAGTTAATGAGTTTCACTCCCTCACAGATAGTCCAAAAATGTAGTTCTCCATAGGTGTGCTAGCTGGCTAGCTGTTTTTATTTAATGTAATGTAATGCATGTAAGGAATGAATGTATAACTCTTATTTCAGTGTGTTTGGAGGGGATTCTCATGTGGCCACTATAGTAGCCTTATTTGTCTCTATGAGATTTAATAATATCATTGATTGAATTAATGTGCACAGCCAGCCAAAGTTGTTGGCTATAATATTATTTAAGATCTCTTGTTTTCTTTCCTGTCATTTGAAATTATAAAAATTAACCTCTTAACACATCAATAAGCTAATTTATGGTTCCTTGTGTATATTTAAGTGTTCCTGGCGAGGAAGTTTGTGATCCCTGAAGCGGCCTGTAGTGGGCAGTGTTGACCTTCATTCAGAACATCACTAAAGCAACTAAAACCCATAGATGCTGGAAGCTTAGTCATTTCACTCCTTTTTAAGCTCTGTGTGTTTTCACTCAGAGGCATCTAGGCTGGAAGAAGGCTATTAGAGATGTAGAGAGGTTCTAAGTCTGTGCCTTTCGCAAACACTGCAGCACATCAGACCTAGTTAAAAAACACAAGAGTACTGAGGCATTACCCTAGTCTGCTGTGCCTTGTCTGTGTGTGCATGTGTTGTGGATATGTCTGCACATCCAAACAGCACATAAAGTGTTTGGGGTCAAACAGGTGCAGGAGTTCAAATCAGGACAGTTTGTGATGAATTGCATGAAGGCAGTTTATCATCTAGGTGACTGAGAAGAGGCAAAGTAAACTTTCAGTTAATTCCAATTTCCATTCATTCTCAACTTAAATAAGGGGCCACTCAATAACATAGGTTCTTAAAAGTCTAACATAGTTTTACATAAACTAAATACCTGTGCTGGTTGAGCTTGTTTTTGGCACATCATAGGCTACTTCATGCTACAAAATGTCTTTTCCTAGCAATACTTTGTTATTGAGCTATTTTGGTTGTTGTATTATCAGTTGGGTGGTTTGTGGGCCACATTTCAAAATGTTATCAGTGAGCGCTAACAAATGTGGAGTTTAGGCAGTGGGGTAATTTGGCTTAGTTAAAGACAAGATTTTCAGAAAAAGGTGTGTAGACTCAGAAGTTTAGGTTTGCATGCACTATGGGCTCTTCACACTATTTACAAATCACTCTTGATACAAGTGCCAATTAATGCAGTCAAAACATGCTCAACCATACCCTGAGGTGAAATATCAGAAAATAATAATAATAACTATAAGCCTTTTTTTCTACATTACCTATTTGTTTAAACTTATTAAGCTACATTATAACGACTAACATAGACGTTTGTTCACTTTGTATATCAGTTAATTGATTGCGTTTGGATTCTGGGAGCAGAATAGTGACCAATATGTGGCTTGTTGGAATAACAACAGAGTATCACAGAATTCAAACGAAACTAGAATTCTGACTCATTATTGTTAATTGGTGTCTTATTGTTAATTGTTCATGCAACTTAGTTGTCAGCTTGAATAACAGTTTGAATGCGAGAAGTGACAGCAGTTGGTGCAAGATGAAAAGCTTCTGATGTGAGATCTTCACTTTAAATAACATGTTTAAAGAACTGCTAATGAGAACCAAGCAATCTTCAACTATAAATCCGTGATACATAATATGCACACAAAGTAACTGTTTTGTATGAAAATACTAAAACTTTAAACAAAACTGGCAGATGAGTAGAGAACTGAAATAAGAGGCAAACAGCTTCTCAGTGTGGCAGCTTTTGACTCTCAGCGTTGGAGCGGAGAGACCAACAAAGGCTTTAGAGCTGTGCGATGTGTAAAATGCAGCTCTGAAGCCCCCTGAGATCTCCTGTTTTCAAAGAATCCTGTGGTCTTGTTCCCTGTCGCTCGAGTCTTCGACCCCCGTAGAGCTTTAGGGTGCCCACATCCTTTCCCTGTAAGACCCCCACCAGACCCTTCTACACCGTAACCTTTCACACATACAAAACAACCCACAGCCAGAGTACGCCACTGCTCCAAAGCAAAATATAGCATTGTCTTTAATGTTGGTAAAATTACTTAAAATTTTGTTTTTTAAGTAAAATATAAACTACAGGGAAATCTCAAGTGCAGTCTCAACACCTACTGTAGCAATGCGGTGCACATCCATACGTAGGTCACTGCCAGTCCTATATGGCACTATCACTCAGATTCTTGGTATGTTTCACGGTTGATGAATAGAATTCAGTATCTTATTAACCTCGGTTTTTGAACACAACAAACCAAAGCTATTGTAAAATTTAGGGGCCTGCTGTGGCTCAGGAGGCAGAGCGGGTTGTCGCCTAACTGGAGGAGAGTTGGCAGATCAATTTCTGCCTTCTCCAGACCACATGTCGAAATGTCCTTGAGCAAGACACTGAACCTAAAGTTGCTCTTGGTAACTGTCCCACTTGTGTGTATGTGTGTGTGAGCTTGGGAGTGTGAATGACCAAATACTGTGAAAGCACTTTGAGTGATGCAGTGCTAGAAAATGCCCATGCAAATATACTTTAAGTCCATTTTAGTGCTGAAATAACTCTTGGTTAATTGACTGTCAGAAGATTAGGGGCAGTGTTAATTTTGCTTAAGTCATACCTCATTCAAAAATGCCAAACGTTCCTTAATTCCAGTTATGTTTGGAAATGCAGAGATCTGCTGATTTTCTTTGTTTTACTGTATATGATCATAAATGATGAACCTTTGGGTATTGGCCCGATACCTGGCAAAACAAACAATCTGAAGTGCACTCCTCTTGGAAATTGCAGCTGCAGTTTTTCTACTATTTTTTGACATTTTATAGACTAAGAGAGTCATCAATTAATAGACAAATGAATCAGTGCTGAAAATAACTGTTACTGGCAGCCCAGTCAGGTGTTCCTAACGCTAACCCTTTACTGTTGTCTTTTCATTCTTCGTGACTGTATGTGATGGATGAAAGTGAACTTGCACGGGACTCGGTCTGTTGCATTTTCACGCAGGACAGAGTAAAGACAGTTTGCTACTTTCTCCAACTGGGGGTCCTCTATTGAATTAGGCAGAAAGGACCTTATTTGTTTAGAAATGTAGAAAATAGATATCACCGGTTGATCTTTTGATGGTTTAAGCACTCATAAGACAAAAAAGAAATGGGTTGGAGGCAGGTTGTTGTCAAGTTTAACTGGAAAATACACACCTAAATTAAACACCAAATATATATTTAATTTGTTAAACTGACTGGGAATGAATAATTTCATAATGCATTTTATTCAAACACTTTTGCCTTTTCACAGACAATAGGTCAAAATATTCTAAATTTATATGGTTTGCAAAATTGCATGCACATGCTCAAACCTCACTGGATTTTGTTTTCAAGAGTTTGTTCAATATTAAAAATCAACAGTGTCGGAGCACGGTTTGTTTCGCTGATCCTTCTCCGTACATTGGTATTCCCTTGCCGTGCTCTGCAGCGAGGCATGAAGCTGTGTATGTAGGACTCTGCTGAGCTCTAGGTCACGCACCTGGGCTGAGACCACAGCACTGCAAACTGCTGCTTTGTGAACATCCAACTTTTATATCGCTTCATGTGTGATATCATGCCAGCTCTGATCAAACATCACCACATGCTTCCAGCTGTCTGTCATGATCCCTTGTGTTTTATGGCACTTTATGCTTTGTGCTACATGTTGAACTGCATCCTCCTCCTGCAACAACCCAGGTCTCTGAGGTGAAAACATCTGTAGCCTGTTGGGTAATTTTAAGGTGAATTGAGTCAGGATCAAATGGTTAGCATTATTTTTATGATGGTCTGCTGTTTGGCAGTCATTTGCTATTTTTTATGCATATTTCAATTTAAGTAATATTTTCAGCTCTGTGTGTTTGTGTGTGTGTGTGTGTGTGTGTGTGTGTGTGTGTGTATGTGTTATATTTAAGTCCCTTCGCTGGTTTATGGCCCACTCTGATAGGCCCCATGTGTGTCACACTGGGGTGTTACCTAGACAGCTCAGGGCCCTGCCAGCTCAGTTCCTCCCATCATCTCTGACATATACATAGCAGGAAAAGAAAGTACAACACCTTCCTTCATCTACCATTCCAGATACATATGCATACACACACTGGCGACCGGACAAAATGATCCTGCTGCCCCTGGTATGGATAATGTTGACGGTATCGCTGTGCAGGACAGCAGGTAAGACCATAAAGTTTTTCTGTGTATCGCATTTCTAACCTCTAACATTCACAGCATCATAGCTCGGTCAGAGGCCTGTAACGACAGATGCGTTGTTGTCAGCGCTACTGTTCGTCTGATGTTTAACTCGGGTCTATGTTTGTCAGATATAGTCCTAGCAAGAGTTTGTGAAATTTGTTTTTAATAGTCCAACAGATGACACGGAGGGTTTAAACAGACCAAGTATAAAGCTTTGCTTTATCTGCTAAAACCGTAATGGTCAAACTGCGATGGAAGTTATTCACTTTTGTTTTCTGAGAATTATACAATAATAATGACATTCATTATGAACACAGTTATGTTATTACATTATTGCAATATGTACAGTCAGGGTTAAAGATACCATTGTGATCTTGCATTTGGTTTGTGGTAGGTCTATATTATTGTCAGTTTTATAATTACATTTATTATATCTATCAAATCAATGAAGTGAACTGTATTATACTGTATAACACAACAAAACATTTGGTGCATTCTTGAGTGTCACTCTTTGTAATTTCTTATATATCGACAGAACAGCATGATCGTCGAACAGACTTAAGTCCCAATGAGCCGTAACCTTTCACAGGCAGGCAGCTTTTGAACTGTCGCTTTCCTTCAGATATTTCATCAGACTAGTGATTGCAACAGGTATATGCCTACATATTTGGACTTGAAAACACAGAGAAGAGGCATTGGAAGGGTTTCTAAAATTAGATGAAATAGCTCTTCCAATGTAGGCATCTCTTAAACATTGCATAAATACTGAATCAGACTCCTCATATAGCAATTTCCAAATGTCACCGTCACAGTTTGGAATTTGTAGAAGTTCATAGTTTTGCTCTATTTCCATTCTTGCGACACTTTTCATAATAGTTGCATACATCGCTAGTTATGTTTGTACATTCTTCTGTCCTGCTCGAAGCACAATTACTTGCATACACTTTTACATTACAGTTATTCTTAAATTTGTCCAGAGACATGCATTTCCTCAAACCTTTGTGAACACCAAATGATGTACAAGTTGGCTTAAAACACCAATGCAAAACTGAGTAACAGTTATGAGAAAATGTATGATTTGGGGGTGTTTAGCTTTAGGTCTGTTGTAGTGCTTTTTGTTGTTGATATATGACCCTGAACTCCCGTACTGAACTGCAGGGCTTGTACGACAAGCGTGTGTCCATTGAAATCTCAAACATCTCTCTATTTCTACTCTTAGGTTCAAGCCAGATCCTGCTACAAGATTCCATCAGTGTTCTTTATCCGAAGATCCCTAGCACAGAGACTCTTGAGTGTGACTGTGGTGACATCACCTGTGATTCTGTCTACTGGTTCCGCAGTATTTCCAACCAGAGCAAAATACAGTTCCTGGGTAGATGCAACAATGCTGACCGTGTTAACTATGGGGCTGGGGTGAATGAGGCACGGTTCAAATTTAACAAGAGGGGTAGCTCGTCCTTTGTGCTACGCATCATCAATGTGACAGAGATCGATACAGGGATTTATTCTTGTGTCGTAAAGGAAAAGAGCAACATGGAACTGTGGAAGGCCGGGACTTTACTTCTGCCGGGAGGTCTGTATGCTGAAATCTCACATGCTTTGTTTACAGCAGTTAAATCTCATTTAAATCCAGTGCATTACAACCTTTGGCACAAAACATTACAATTTATTTTACAATGTATAT
>NW_018127898.1:4878438-4885514 GCF_001952655.1 Monopterus albus | reverse complement strand
ATGTATATTTTGACATCAAATAATAATAATAATAATAATTATTATTATCTAGTGTATAATGGTACCATGTAAGTAAGGTGTATCCAGTTTGAGTTCGTCAAGGGAACTCTGTCTTACATTTCCCACAGTATCACTCTACACTGTCTACTATCCTTTAAAAAAAAAGTCACTTATTTTTAAAAATTAACCAGATGTCACAGGTTAAAATGTGACTATCATTTTGTTTTTCAGAGTTATTAGTTCTGACCAAAATCTTTGCTATCGAGCTTCATGTTTTGGCAGGCCAATCGTAGAATTAGTGGACCCTCGAAAACAACCTCAGCAGCACACAACACAGTGACTGTTGTCTGAGAGATGCACAGACAGGTGACACATTAAAGGAAAAACCAATATAATGTCTTAGTAAGGTGTTGGGCCACCTCGTGCCCCATGCCTCATTTGATGATGATGGTGGAGATGCTGTCTAACACTTCATTTCCACAGGTGGTTAACTAGATTGAGATCTGGTGACTGTGAAGACCATAGTAGATGGTTCACATCATTTTCATATTCCTCAAACCTCCCGGTGACCTTGTGTCCTATGGATGGGAGCATAGTCAACTTCGAAAAGACCACTCATTTAGGACGTACTCACACTAGGCACGGTTGCCTCGCACCGTTCCCGAGCACGATTGTTCCCCTCCTCACTCCCCCACTGGCCTTCACTCACACTGCACTTAAAAAGATCTGGGCTGGAACATGCTCATGTTACCACAATGCAGCTGAAGAGAAGCACACAGAATAGCACACAGTGTTGCTGTTTCGTGCCCAAGCAGGGTTTGCGATCACACTATGCCTACCATGCTCAAGTCCAACTGAACTGCGCCCTGGCCCACCTCTTCCAAGCGGGCCAGAGCATGGTACGCTGAACTGTGCCAGGGCATGGCACAGAACGGTCACAGTAATCTAACAAACTGGATTTTGGGGTCAAACTTGCTTGGGCAAGGTACGAATTGTCTAGTGTGAAAAAAAACCTTATTCTGCTTTGTCCATTAATTTGTCACCCATCTATATTTGTTGTGCACAGTCATGCATGAGAAATATTACACTTTCAGTGTTACTTTGGATCATAGTTGAGTGCTTCTCTGTGACCAGCTGATGCAGCCTGCCTACATGAACAATAATTTAATGTAAAGTAAAACAAATAGGTAAAGTTTGCAGATCATGGATAAAGTGAAAAAAGCAGATACAGTAGATGAGTGTGTCGTATCTTTTCAGATCTGTGTATTGCGTATAAAGGCTATTTATATGAATTTTTTTTTAGCTGAAACAGAGACAAATCTGTCCCCTAGCCTAATAGGACTGTGCTTCTGGAGAGTCATGCAGACAAAATGTGCATGATATACTTTTATCTGACAGAATCTGTGGGTGAGATCCTGGTCAGAGTTAGTTCTTATGTGTAAAGATCAACACACAGGGACAGGTTGAAAATTGCTGCATCTCATTTAATCTCTTATTAAAAGCTTGTTTCCATTCTGTGCTTACGCTTAATTGTTACTTGCTTTATACTTGTTTGCTCTTTGTCTGACAGTGACCCCTCCAACACCACCTCCTAAGATAAAACCCAAGCCGCCGGTCAAGCCAGTCTGTTCCTGCTCTAATGAGGAAATTTCACAGGGTAAGTTGTTAAAGTTTTTTCTATTAAAGATAAATGTGCATATGCATGCAGTTGTGTGCACTCATTTGTGGCAGTGCATAATTTAAATGGTGTAGGTACATACTGCATTGCGTGATTGTTGCAGATGGCTGCGGCTCCCTGGTTCTGTGGCCGTTGGTTGGACTTATCACAGGCCTGGCTCTAGCTCTCGTCTGCACACTCTATTACTTCAGCCGTGAGTAGTCCTCTAGTTTAATAACCAAGTCAGGTAGGTAGGGAAAAGCACACCGTTTGCATAGATTTGTGCCCAGTGATGCAGCAAACTATGCTCATAAATGGTTGTCAAACTATTTGAACAGAGTTGAAATGTTTGAGTTTAAGGAACTTGTATTTCCAAAGGGTTTTGAACATGTTGTTTCTTACAGGTCTACCCAAAAAATGTCGCCACCACTTTGTGAAGTAAGTTGATTATTACAGAGTAATTTTTGTTATACAATAAAAAAAAAAGTTTTTGATTTTCTTACATTCCTTGTTTAATTTTGCTTCTGCAACTGTACTGAATGTATAGTACCTGACTAATGTCTTTTTTTGTTTTTCTCTGTAAAGGAGGAGGTAAATGACCTAAAGCATCACATCGCATCGCATGTTCAACTCAGAGTATGTGTCCTATGTATATTTATATACAAAACACTACTTGTATGTGAGATAATTAGCTACACATAGATTTATTTTCAAGGTTTAAGTAAAACTGCTACAGATGTGCTCAGGTTATGATGCTGTAAGGTCTTTCACATACACTAACACTTGATTCTGTGATTGCAGTGGCTGAAGTGTTTCACTAGAGCCAACGTCCAGCGGAGCATGAAGATCTACTCTGATAATAAAAACACGTCACGTTTGTTTCAGTAAAATATGTGCTCAGCCAGCGAAGAGCTTTAGCTTTCCTTAGCAGCAACATCTATATGACATATTGTGACATGGTGTGTGTGTTTTTGTTACATATTTTACAAAGCAAGTTGTTTTAACCCATGTGCTGTAACTTTTCATTTGTAATGTTTTTGATTTGTTAGTAATCATTGTACATATTACATCATAATTTATCAAGGTGCTTTTTCACTTCAATGGGTTTGTGATGTGTAGTTTCGGCTTTTTAAAATTTTTAGTATTAAATCAAGACCAGCTGGGCAGTACTTTTTCTCAAAATCAATATTGTGATAACATTTCTTTCTGTACCTTAACAGAGAAGTCTAATCTGTTGGTTTACATGCAAAAAGCAGGCAGAGCAGAAATATGTTTGCTCATTTGCTTTTTGATCTCTTCTCTATTTTTGCTCTTATTTTTTTGTCTTGTGTTCATACAGTGAGCAAAAACAGTACAGTCAAGTAGATTTTCTGTAAGCATAAGTCTGTTAGATCAATAAAACTGCATATTTCTAGTCATTTCCAGTGGTGAGGTGACTCTATTGTATATCTGTGAGGAATATATCTACAGACACATTTTCTTTTTCACAAAAGTGCCACAATAAGAGCCAAAAGGCAGTGTTAACCCACAGGTTATTGAGATTTTGGAGTTTGGTGCCAAAAGAAGTAGGTATAACAACAGGTATATTCTAGAGGTCAACTACTGTGTGCACATCCAGTGACAGCTATGAGTGGTGCAGATAACTAGTCCTATATTTTGAAATATTTGTAGTGCTGTGTCTTGCATCAAAAAGATTTCTATGTGTATGCGAGAGAAGAGAAAGAGAGGCTTGAAAGTGGGTGATGTACTTCCATTGTCAATATTGTGCTTGGCGGAAGTTGAGTAGGTGAGTTACAGAGTTTCTTTCTTCACTTATGATGTGTAAACTAGCATCACGTTCAGTTTCTGTTGAACTGCCTACAGTTTGTGGCAGAAAGTTTTATTGTTATAATCTCAAATTACTGAACACATGGTCAGTTTATAGTGTGTATCTCTCTGTCTCGGACAAACACACACACACACACACACAAGCAACACACATGCACACCTGTGTGACTGAGGAGTGTAAAGAAACGACTGAGTCGGTGGTTGTTCAGGTCTCAGGGAGTGTGCGGAACCCTTTCCTGTGTGCTAGAGAGAAGAGAGACAGAGCCGTGTTCACTGAGATGCTATCGCTTCGCTCAACTTTGAGCTCTTCATCTAGTCTCCGAAACAAAACGACCACAAAAATACCACAGACTCAACCACAAGCACTGGCAGAGACAGAGAGAAAGACAGAAAGAGCGTTACAGTTTTGAAATGAGAATAATGTTTGAGAAAAAAGAAAAAACTTAAGAAAACTAGAAAACTAAAACCTTGTTGCAGCATGTTTTACTGGGTATAATGCAATATGATACAGTTTTGTCACCGAATCCATTTAAATCCAGTGTAAATGTTTATTAACTATGCATATGCACTATGTATGTGTATGTATTTAGTTTTTAATTCATCTGTCGCTTTACTATGGTAGTAAATCACTAAGACGGTAAAGGCACACGCCTTATAAATTCTTGTGAACACCGGTGACGCAGGTTGAGTTAAATTAACAAAATGAAACAAATGTTGTGTAACGCTCTTCATTAAATCTGTTGCCTGTATTGCTTCACATGTAAAATAAAAGCAAAGTAGATCACAACTGCAGTACATTCTGTTGCCAGTTTAATACGAACAGCTTGCTATGTGGACAAAATTATAGGAAGACCTCTGAGTACAACACAATACAGTCCACCAGCGTCACAAAAGATGGTCTCCACAAAGACGGTAGAGCTGAATCAGCAACTCTCTCAAAGGGTTTTAAGAAAAACTAACATTATAATTGTTTTAAAGCCAGGACTGTTGTATATGACAACTTTAGTTTAAGCTAGTTGTACCTAATTATCTGACAACAGCATGCATGATATGTTATTAACATTTATCTCCTTCCAGCACATAGTTCTGATAAATAAATACAACACAATGATATGTAATTTTTTTAATTGTATGTTTACTGCAATTGTAACCAAAATAAAATTATCTGTTACAATTTTAAAGCTTCGATCAACACTGATGTAACTATTGTAACAAATATATGTACTAAAGTAACGTATCTTTGTTTTGAAAAGGTTAAAACATTCATCACCACTTCAGTTAAAGTTAGTTATAAATGGTATACCCTCAAATTATGTCTTATAACTTAATAACGTATGTCTCAGTTTCAGCTGAATGCAGTTTATCTCAGAGAAACAGGAAAAGAAACAGGAAAAAAAGACAATTGGCAGATGTTGAAACAAAACATAACCGTATGTAACTACAATGCAATGTAGGGTTTTGTTATTTTTACTTTCATTTTATCTTACCTCTGCCTCACAAAAAGACAAATCTCTTAAATGTAAATTCACATATAGGCTTATGTTTACATGGGAAGTCTGTGACTTCACATTGAAAAACATCAATATCTGTTTTTTCTGCACGAGCTAGTACATACATGTTGATGACTATATTGAAAATAGGTCATGTTAAGACATAAAGCATGCTCTATGTCATCGATCCATACAATACAAACATTTAATATTTAAACTCATTACATTTAAATTATGCAACAACAATACACACACCATAATAATAAGGCAGTCAAATAGTAAAAAATTCTGGTTTTAATTATGCAAATGTAAAACAGTGAAGCTGAAGCATACAAAAGCCTGAAGACAACGTATTAGGCACATGATACACAAAGAGTCGTATACTTCGAAGGGTCAGATTTGTTACACGTTATTGAATTTGATGATCAGTCACAAACCAAACAGGTGAGAGTTCACTAGATAAATACCCTGTAAACAGAATATTCAAAAACAGTGAATCATGTTGTCTTAATAAATTCACTTTTTGTACTTTAAACCTAATCCACGTGAACAATCCAAACAGGAGGTCTTAGTAACATAAGACCTGATGAGCGGACATGAACATGCGTACCGACATCCCTCCATTTCTACTTACTCCTCTTGCCTCTTGCTGCTCTTCGTTTCCTTTTCACAACTTCATATCCCATAATGCCTGAAACTGCCAGTAGAGCAGTGAAAGGTGACAGAACCAAACAGGTGAAGCACTGGTGGGTATGCAACTGGTATTGATGCTGACCTACTGGTTAAAGAGTATGCTGCTATTTTCAGAATGTAGAGGCATCTCTTCAGACTGCATTTGATTGCAAGGCTATGTGATGCTACTGTAAATGCTCCTTTCCTTCTCACTGGCTTCCCCTGGTCACCCACTACACACACACACACACACACATTTAGGTTTCAGGTTGGAGACCCCCTGTGTGACTAAGACAGGGAAGCCTGTGCAGGTGTGTTTGTGAGTCACTCAACCCTGAAACAGAAGTATGGAAAGGTGAAGTGGGCTAACTGAGAGCGTTTTGACTGGGTCTTCCCTCAATTACAAAGCGTCAACAGAATCCCCTGCTTGATGAAAATGACCCCAAACCTGAAACTAACAGTTTCCATCAGGTTTCATTTGCAATTATTGTAAAGTAATTTATGAAAAATAAAAACCATTGTACCATTTTGAGGACTAATGTACCAGGGTACAGAAAATGGTTAAAAGGTTAGTGAGACTCTTGATTGTCTTTCCTTCTCTGTATTTATTTCACCCTTTCTGATTATTACTGTCTATCTCCACCCACCCATGGAACAGATGAATCGCCCACAGAAGAGCAAAATGTCAGCACTCATTGCCCATTACCAAATCAGTACAGTTACTTTCCATCACTAAACAGGAAATAAGATGAGTTCTGAGTTGCGCCATAAATGCTGTAGCTCTCCTCTGTTGATCTGAAGGGTTTCACCTCCCTACATCTGTTAGACAAGCTTTCACATGAAGTGATAGGTGACATTACTTATGTCCTTGAAGTTATGTTTCTTTGACATCATCAGGGTTATCTGACAGGAAATCTATGTGAGGGCCATTTTGCAGCTTCACTTCTTGTAAAAAGGAAAATCATGAAGACACTGCTGCTGCGTTGCTCTTTGTGGGCTTAAACATCCGCCCCTTCTAGCCACACCATAACTGCTGATGTAGCAGCAGGTGTCAGAGGTCAAACCAGTTTAGAAGTTTAAAACATACATCTTTCACATTATAATCCACTACTATTTTTAATATTGTTCTTATTGCACTGTTTTCTGCACACAGCCAGCTTATAGCCAGTTTATGGGTCCCGGCTGCGACTGCAGAGAGAAACAGACAAGCAGAGGGACAAAAGTTACACAAATCATCGAAATTATTTCAAGATTCACACTGAGTAACATTCCATGCATCTCAATCCTGGATCGATGGATGTCACAAATGCTTTAAAATGTTTTTTATTTTTAAGACAGAGGTGGAGACGGGGGAAAGAGAGAGGCTGGAAAAACCTGCCATACACATCAGCTACAGCGCAGCCATGTACTGGTGCAAACACAAATAGTTC
>NW_018127898.1:4865821-4878192 GCF_001952655.1 Monopterus albus | reverse complement strand
GCCAGCTGAGGTGGCTCGGGCATCTGTTTCGGATGCCTCCTGGGCGCCTTCCTAGGGAGATGTTCCAGGCATGTCCCACTGGGAGGAGGCCCCGGGGAAGACCCAGGACACGCTGGAGGGACTATGTCTCTTGGCTGGCCTGGGAACGCCTTGGCATTCCCCCGGAGGAGCTGGAGGAAGGGTCTGGAGAGAGGGAAGTCTGGGCATCTTTGCTTAGACTGCTGCCCCCGCGACCCGGTCCCGGATAAGCGGAGGAAAATGGATGGATAGTTAATAGAAAGGTAAATATACTATGTTATGGTGTAAAATAAATTGCCTACTGTTTAATTCCTTGGCTGATCTCATGTGAGCATAAACAGTTTATGATATTCACATGGGATCAACCAAGTAATCATTAATTTTTTATTCCAAAAGCATCATCAACCATAAAATTAAGTGTTCAAATATTCATTATTAGCTGATAATAATGGTTCAAGGTTCCAGGATTTTATTGTCAATTCACCATATGTGCAGGACATACAGAAAATCAAAATACCGTTTCTCTCTCACCTAGTATTGGGTGCCATAACGTTTAGGAACTAAAATAAAGTAGAATAAAAATAGAATAGAATAAGAACTGGACTGACGTAGGTAGGTAGGTACTTTATTGATCCCTCAATGGAGAAATTTCAGTGTAATTAGGATAAATCTAAATGGTGCGGCCAATAAGCTGTGACTCAAAGGTTTCACTTATGTCCATTGCATCTTATTGCATATTATTTGCAACTATTTTCCATTTTTAATCATAACCTTTAAATGTCGACTCTAGGTGGCTAAAAATTCTACAAGTGGCTTTAATTTTGTATGTGTTTTCTATAGAATAAAATAATGAATTACGGAGGCTAAAATGTCAGAAACACATCAGATTTCATACTCAATTTGTTTATTACTTTTATAATTTGAGTGATTTATACAACTGAATAACAACAAACATGGCACTCCATTTCAGTAGTTTTATGTAAAAATCATGTACAAAAATGATTTCTCTTCTTTCAAAACTCAACTCAAATGTGTAATATCTTAAATGTATGTCAGATTTTTAGGTGCTTACGTTGCAAATAATTAAAATGACTGGGGTTTGTCGTGTGTGTGTGTGTGGAGTGGGGCAGTGAATTTTGGATGGAGGCTATAGCGCCCCCCCAGCCACCCCTTGGGGGCGCCATTTGGTAAAATACCTCCTCTGACATCACCTAATGTCATGGTTGCCGGTATCAATTTATTGCTTAAAAACAGTCAGCACTATAAATCCTGTTGTTGCTGCCATCTAGCAGTTAAAATATTTACCTCGCTGCAGTGATGTAACACTGCATGTTAACATGGTTTGACATGAGGCATTTGGTTTTCTTAGCTATGCAACATGGATGAAACTTCATTTGGCATCCCTCTGTTATACTTTAAATCAGTTGAGGTGTTGCTACAGTTGGACAGATTTACTTCAGTGGTGTCCACTGAGAAGCTATAACTACCATAACAGTATTGTGACAGGTAACCTTCAGCCTCTGGAAGCTCCTCCGTTTGTAGCTGTCAGTCTCAGGAAGCCCTCCCATCAGGCAGGTGACCTTGACCTGTGTGAAGCTGAATCTTGGCGAGATGAACAGCATGAGCTGTTCACACTTGTAAGATGGGTTTTCCTCTTCCTGTGCGGTTGTCAGGTATGCTGATGTGTTTTCTTATTCCAAATAAAGCTGTGCTTTTATATGTAGCACAATAACTGTGTTGTTTGTCTGTAGACTAACTGGATGCCCACACCAAGTCCACCCACAAGAGATGCACATTTTAGGATATAAACTGTGCTTTAAGTCGACTTTAATACCTTTATTCAGAAATATACTTTTAACTACTGTATGTTTTTGTGGTTACTTTGTGGTCCAGCACTGTTGCATGTTCCAGTGTTCTGCTCAGCGCAATACAGAGTTAGTCTCATGTAGTTTGTTTGACTCCCTGGTTTTACTTGCCTAGACTAAACTCAATTACTTGTATCCCAATAGCCATTTATTATTCTAGAATATCGGTTCTTTTATATAGACCTTTTTCAGGCTCTATGTGGGCCTTGTATTGTTGCACTACATCATTCAAACGCAAACAACTTCTGTTACTTTTATTTAATATTTTGTAGTCAGCTGCTGGAGTAAGGTGGTACTGACTTGAGTAGGAATTTAGGGCTACTCTCTCCCTGCACTTGCATGTGGTGAATTTATGTTCACCTTGATTTGCAATAACCTGTGCTTCTCTTGGCTTGTAGTGGCACGGGCGCAGGTGGTGGTTGGTGGGGTTTCCCTATTAGAGGTAGACCTGCTTTTGTTCAGTGGTGTAGTGGGAATTTAAGGTGGCATCGGGCCTCCAACCCTTCCTTTTGGTCACAAGTAGTTAAAACACTTAAAATTGACACAAACTAGCCCAGAGTAAGTGATTAAAATGTCACACAAACATTTTACATGAAATGTTACTAACTTATGCTAAAATCGATGCAATAAATTGATGGTAACAAAAGTGTAGTTTGTGTAAAGTAAGCTGTGACAGATTTAACATGTACTGTGTGGCTACCACATCCTTTTCAGCCCACATACTGCTCACTACTGAGTTTGTGTACAGCAGCTTATTGATGAAGTCATGCTGTTCAGTGCTTCTACACAGAGGTAGAGGAGTGAAAATGTAGATCAGTAGGCTCTACTTCAAAACATTTTGCAGACCACGACTGTGTTGCAGGAGGTCTCTGCAACGCTCCACAGCAATGATCTCATTTGATACAGCAGAGAAGGGGGTTACAGGTGGGGCGTGGTTTGATATCTCACTGCATAATCTCCTGGTAGGCTCCATCAAGCATCACAAAGACCTGTTTAGCAGCTTTTCTTGTCGACAAGATTTATAATGAACCAAAAGTGGATTCTGATTCTGGTGTTTTATATGGGTAAGTTTGATCTATGCTGGCAACCGAGCATTTTTGATGGCAGGTCCCAAATTGTGGAATAGCCTTCCGCATGATAGCCGGTCGACTTCTGATCTTGTGGTCTTTTGTTCTTGTCTTAAAACGTACTTTTGCTATAAAAATAAACATTTGCTTGCTAAGCGCTCCTAAGTCTATTCACTGCCTTGTTAAGGTGTTTTCTGCTTTTGGGTACCTGAAAACAGACCAAATATAATTCTAATGCTAATTTTTTTACATTTTAGAATTGACTCTTGGATCTGAGGAGAAAATTATAATAGAGAACCAAGATGTCGATATCACATGCAAGCCTCCTGAGGCGGGGAGTATGATCGTCTGGTTTCGAGTCCTGGACAAATCCGGCATGGAATTCATTGCATCTTTCAGTAACACTGGCATCCCGAAGTCATCAGGCTCCTGCTATTCATACTTCAGTAACTCAAAGATTTCACAGTCAACCCTAACTTTGAAATCCTTTGACAAAACCCGTGACAGTGGCGTGTACAGCTGTGCTGCTATTAAAAGTAACGAACTGAAATTTGGCGACATGACCCGACTGGTTGGAGGTGAGTGGTGTTTTATACATCTGCTCTAATCCTGACACAAAGGATGGCTTTCAGCAACGTTTTCTATCAACTGTCCTTTTTGTTCAGAAAAAGATGCAGACCCCACAAAACCACCACCAGCCCCGACGACGACCAAGCCAAGTCTCCCCACAACCACCACGGCCTGTGTTTGTGACAACAGCCACTCGCAAGGTAAATGTTAACTGCGCATTAAAACTATGAACACTTCCTGTAGAGAAAATGTTTATGATGCTCTGATGAGAAATGGGCTAAACGAACACATTTCTTGCAGCGGAAACCAGTCCTGAGTTGCTTTGTAATCCGCTTATACTGGGCCCACTTGCTGGGAGCTGTGGCCTTTTGCTGCTGCTGCTCATCATCACCACCTTGTACTGCAACCGTAAGTCCACCTGATATTGTAAACCTAAAAGAGCAGCCGTCATGTACCCAGTTACATCTCATTTTACTGAAAGGGTAATATGCTGTTAAATGTCTATATGTGCCCCCCCACCCTGAATTTTACAGGCAGTTTTTTGTTTTTTTTTTGCTTTTCTTGATTTAAATACGGGTGACGTACGGTGAATATGTAATTTGAAAATAACACTCTTGATTTGCCGTAGACGTAAGAACACGGAGATGCCCACACCATCATAACAGAAAGTAAGTTATTTATCTGTTAGTTCAGCATTATCTTTCTATTTTGGGCTGTAAGTCCTCTCACCTCTCCACAGATCTCAAAAGATATGTTTTGCCAAATTTTTCTAGTTAGTTTTTTCATATGTATTTATTTAGTTGGCTGTTCAGTGATATTTTCAACAATCAGTTATTTCAAGGGAATTCCTCTGAAACAACAGTAGCTCATAAAGTTAGCTACTATAATTAAACTATCACTCAAATTACTGTCAAAGCTTTGCATCCATTTTCCCTTAACTAGTACCAAATTGCATTTTATTCTAGTAGTCTTCTTGGAAATTACTGGTAAATTACTTGTTCATAAAAATGTTTTTTGTTTTTAATTTATGGAGACCCTAATACGGCTTAAGCCTTTTCTGAGCATCCATAAGTACAATACTGAATTCTTTTATTTAAATGTATCACATCTTGTAAAAGTTGTAACATCTAAACACTGAAATCAGCCACTTAAATATCCAATGTATACCTTTTTTGTTTTTTTACTGTTCTCACAAATTCCCAGATAATGCAGAGTGAGACCTCAGTGGCCCCATTTCCTTTTTGCTTCTACTGTGATGAGCTGCTTATTTAAATATTAATTTACCTTGCTTATGTTGTGCAGGCCACGGACCCAGCCTCCTGGAAAACTGATGACCAACGTGCATGTTTAATCCAAATGGTACTGCTTCACTGATTGTTCTTTAAACTGCAATTATTTTACAACGTTATTTCTACAAAAATTTATTTCATTTACAGTTTAATGGCAACTTCATGGGGAATTACTTACCGCCAACCTAAATCAGTGATTGACAGAAAATGTGTTTATTTAGTGCATCAAATCTTTTCATTGTCATTAACTGCACTGCAATTCGACGACTGATGACGCTGTGCTGTCACATTCAGATCGAATTCTTGTAATTAAATAACTTGAATAAAAAATCTGATCCCCATGAATGTTGATAAACTGTTTAATTCCTGAGAATATTAGAATTCAGCGTGCTAATTTGTTACTTTTCCTAACATTTGCAAATAGAATTCATTTTGCTTTTCTATAAAGTTCATTTACAATCTATGCCTTTACCTTTTTCACCGCTTACTTTTTTCAGTGTGTCTAACCTACATTGATCTGTGACTTTAATTACAGTACTATCCCTCAAGACAAAAGTTAAGCAATTTAGCACAGTTAAGACCATAATTTGCTGATATTTCTTGAAATGCTAAAAGCTTTTAAAACATTTATTTAGTTGAGGTTTTTTTTCTTTATTCCTTCATAGCAGCACTACTTTTCATTTAAATTTGTTTCAAATTAATATTTGACAACTATTTAAAAATGAACAACCGGTATTTTAGAATTATCCCACTGAATATTTTGTGAATAAAATATACCACTCAAAACAAGAATTCTGTCTTGGCTGCAATGAATTGCATTTGCCTTTATTTATGTCTTTTATTTTTTTTTCACACCAAACAATCATTTGCACCCCCACTAGTCATTCAGGGTCTTGGCGTACAGAAAGACATTTTTGTTGTAAGCCCCCCGAAGTCAAAAGGAAGTGGGCTGTTACACATGTACGCAGAGTGAAAAACCACTATGTCAGGAGTAGAGAAAAGCACTTAGATTCTGTTCGGTTTGGCACATACACACTCCCTTGCACCTGTAGGAAAACTTTCCTCCATTATTTAGCTGTTTTACACCTATTCATGGCAACTTCTCTCATTTTAGGCACATACCAAAAAAAATCAGACTCCACATGTAACACCACTCTAATTTTTTTTAATTGGTATTCCAATATATCTGCATGACTCACCCACACAAACCCTGACATGAAAAAACTTGGGGAAAATATTGTGATTATTGACAACTGTTAAAATTATACAGTGTTACCTTCTATCAAGCAAAAATATTTTTTTTTTACAGTACACAAAAGGGTAGTTTACAAGCATGTCACCACCTTGGTTCAATAAGTGCACTTCTGGACACCAGTAATTTATTTTTGCTACAAGGCCAAATGCATAAAAAGATCCTTCTGTAGACATATTCCTCTACAAAAAAATCAAAGTCATTTGCAAGACGCTCTTAGATACAGAACTAAGCTGAACACCCCTGAAAATCCTCCACATATGCAATATTGTAAACTATTCTGTCCAAAAATAGAAGCAAACTAATTATAAACTAGTGTCTTAATTGCATACGACCACATGATGACAGGAAACTTGGCTTCTCTGTGTACATCAGATTGCACAAACATCCCGATTTTACACACCCAGTCTGCTCTTATTCCACGCAAGCTGACACTCATCACTGCTCCAACCAGGCTCGACCGCCTGTGTGTTGTGATATTAGTGTATCATTGGAAAAACTAGAAACTGCCAGCTGATATGTACATGCAGGAGTCTGATGAGCAACGCCTTCCTTCCCTCAGCACACCAACCAGCAAAACCAAAAACGTGTCAGCTCCTCTCCTCCTAACACTTTCCCTCCTTTCTTTCTCTGTTCTTCATGCATTTTTTACATCCATCCTGTTTCCATATCTTCCTTTCATTTTCTTGAGAGACAGAAACCAAAAGTTTGTCATCTTTGAATACGTGTAAAACCGAGCAAGAAAGGTGATGCACATGTGTGTCTGTGTGTATTTGTGTGTGTGCTGAGTGTTATGTCTATGTTTGTCTTGCAGCCAATATACATTCTTGATGATTTAAAAAAATAGAATAGTTATCCAGAGAGCAGCTCCTGCACTGATGAGCCCCTGTGGTCTTGAGGACAAACTGCACCAACAACCTGCAACAACACAGTGAGCAGTCAGTGGAAAGGCCTGGGCCTTGTCATGTTGAACATGTTGCAGCTTTTGGCAGGGACATTTTTGCAAAAGACAAGAACAAACTTTACCAGGCGCTCTAGCTCTTGCCCCCCTGCTTTTTGGATGTTACCACGACATCTGAGCTTAGCTGAGCTGGTCGCTGGTCAGTGGCAGGTGGCTGATCTGCATGATGTTTCTGAAATACAAGGTCAAAGTTTAAAAAAAAAATACGTAGCGCACTAGTAGCAGCACCTGTGCAGTATTTATACAGATTTAATAGAGTTATTTTGGGAAGTCAGGCACAGCAGTGAGAGGAGAGGGCATATCATGCAGCTTTGTGCAGGCTCCACTGATGGAGACTTTGGCTCAGTTATATGTGCACAGTGTCATTTAGTCTTAGGTCTTCATGCAGCTGGCAAATTGCTTACATTAGACTTTGACTTGCTCTTGCCCTGTAATAAAGTTGACACTGTGGTTAGACTCAACAGCTTCACAATGCTGTTGTGGTGACCAGTGATACAGTAAACACTAGTAAACAAAGGGCACCAGGCAACAAGGACAAGTAAAAGTGTGTAACATCAGCTATTAGAGGTGCAACAGACAAAAATGTCTGTTACATCAGTTCTACTGAGCACACAGTTCTTCTTAAAGTGTGTGTAGTACACACACACACGAATTCCAAGTGCAGCCAGTAAGTTCTTCACCGTGTACTATTTGTTGGAGTTTCTGACATAACTTTCTTTCTCCAATGTGTTTCTGTAGACTCCTTTGTGAGCATTTTGTGCATCTTTATCTGCTATCATACTGTACTTATGAACTGTCAAGTCAATAAAAGATCGTTGTGGGAGTCTGACAGCTCATGGTGGATTTGCATTTGTTCCTCTATTTGTATCATCGTCTTATGGTGCTATCTGACATTCTCATCTCAGATCTTTTTACCTTTGATTTGTCTGATTTGGCGTCCGAGCCCTGCTCAGGAGGTTTCGGCTTTGTTGTGCCGGCAGAAGGTGCGACTGGTGCAGTGGACTTGGCAGGAGCAGAGAAATCACCGGACAGCAAGTCCAAGGCTGTATCGTCATCCATTGTCTTCTACAGGGAAGAAAAAGACAGGAAGTTAAAGTCTCTGTCAGCACGCTGCATTGTTGTATCACTGTATCATTACTGTGTTCTGTGAAGTACTTGCCTCTTTGGGTGCCGCGGCTGCTTTGGCCTTTGCTTCTGCCATTTTCTTTTAAAAGAAACAGACACACAGTAAAGTTACACGTACTACTACTACTACTACTACATACAGGGCTGTCAAAACTGTGTCCATGTAAACACAGATCGCTTTGCTCAGAGAGTCTCTTATCCAGAAATATAAAAACTAAATCATACAGGGTCAATAATTTTATCAGTCACGTGTTGCAACACTAAAACAGAAACTATTCATACTGTACAAACATAGTGGTTACTTTACCTTGATATCTTCCTCAGTGGGTCGATACTCTGGTGGCAGCGAGTCGTCTCTCTCTCCTGCCTTAACCAGCTTCTCTTCAACAGCCTTTTTCTCCTGTGACACCCAAACAAATCAGGACTTTCACACTGTGTTTTCTGAGCTCTCTGGAAACTTGAAAATGTTCTCCCCTATGCTGCTAAAGCATGCAGGGTACCTTGACAATGTCTTTGGCAGGAACTGGAGCGGGCTGAGGTGCGGGTGCGATATCCTTCAAGGTGTCCGACAGAGCATCCAGGGCAACGTCTGCTCCTGCTTCCAGCTGAGTGAACACAGACAAAAAGAATTTGGTGTAACTACAGGGTTTTAGAGAGTCCAAGTAGTTGAAAAAGGCTTGAGTTGTAATTGTTCACCTGCGGGGCAGTTTCTGTGGGAACACAAGCAGCAGACTGCACTTTCGGGGCAGCGGTGGATGTAACAGTCTCAGATCCCGAGCGTACCTGTGCAGGAGCAGATAAGGGGGTGATAGGAGGAGCCTGGACGGCAGGAGCTGCTGAGGAGGTCACGAAGTCTCCAGACAAAATGTCCAGAGCCTCGCTGTTGTCCATCTTGGGCTGCAGGAGGAGAGAGAGAGTGAAGGGCCAGTCTATATCACACAGTTACTGCTGGGTTCATTTCACATGTGTACATCATATGTAAGAACAAAACAATTCCAACTGCACCTTGATCACAGAGCTTGTGCTGTGAGATAAGATGAAGCAGCTTACAGTGTGGCTTACAGGAGGATGTAAGTCTCACCTCAAGTTCAGGAGCAGGCAGGGTTTTGGATTTGTCCTCTTTAAGCCTGTATTCAGGAGCAATTGAGTCGTCTCTCTCTCCTACTCGCACGCCCTTCTCCTTCTTCAGTTTATCCTCCTGTGAAAACGAAAAGAATCTTATATTTAGGAACAATCACACAGAAAAACCCATTAATTAATACACACACAGAAATAAACAAAAGAGGATTGCCGTGTAATTATGGCTCACTCTGTCATCGTTTGTTATGGTTTTATCATAATACTGATTTTAGGAGTGAGAGAAACCATGAATTTTTACCTTCCTGAAATGTCACTTTATAACGGGTGTCTGCTAACACCACACTGAGGGCTAATGTACTGTATAGCCACCATGTCAATGTGTACATATCACATGAAAAAGCAGCAGAATGTGTGTGCATTTGTGACCATACCGAGACGATGTCCTCGGGTCTGAGTTTGGGAGCTTCGGGTTTTGGTTTGTCTGCTGGAAGTGTGTCACCAAGCATATCGAGAGCATCCAGAGACATGGAGTCATCCTGAGAAGAGAACAGTGTGTGTCCTACTGGTCCATCATACATTTAAATTACTGAAGTAACAATTCTCTTCCACAAATAGAAGTAAACAGAGCTGGTGAAACAGGACAGAAACAAAACAGGTTACAACATCTGTAAATCTTCTCACCTCAGCTTTGGGTGTAGTCTTAGTGGCATCCTTTCCAGAAGCGACTTTCTCTGCTTTGCCTTTCTTATCAACGGGAGGCGCAGGGGGCGCTGCAGAGGACTGAACTTTCTACACAAGACAACACAGGTAACAAAACCTTTACATAAAAATCTAGTATTATTAGTATATAGTAATAACCTAACTGAGCTGCACTGGAAAGTGATCATATCACTTTAAAGAATCATACCGGTCTTTTCCAATGTATGTGTCTATGCTTATATACATTTTTTTAACTGAAGTAATCATTTTTAAATTAGCTTATAGTGACAATTAATGGCTCGTTTTGAAAATATTGGAATGAATATTTGTGGGGTGAAAAAGAACAGTGGAAATAGTGCTGGAGGTTTTAACACTGGGAAAAGGAAGGAAGGCAGTCCAGATAAAAATAGTTGGTTCTACAATTAAAATAATAAATAAATTAAATGAGAAGGCTCTTGAAAAAATCTGACATTTTCTCTTTGCATGCACGTTTGAGATGGTTCCCTACAGTAAGTTCAGCTCATTAGTTTCCAGTCCATCGACAAGCAAGCTGCCATGCACGCTTCAGTAAGGGATCAGATTTTGTCTTATTTTCAATGATGTCCAGATTAATGGAAGTTTATCCTTGACTGACACAGTGAAATCGCGCTACCACTGTAAAAGAATGAAAGTTAGCCCGATGGCGTCATTATGTGCATGATGTTTGTATGGTTTGATTTGATCGAGGTGCGACTCTGAGAAGAGATGCTGTGATGTTGGTGGAAAATTGTGTCAAAAAAAAAAAAACTATTTTACTGCCACAATTCAGATGCTGTTTAAATCTGTGAGAAAGGGTTATCTACAGCAGGACAACCTATCACCATGAGCGGAGATCTGACCTGTCAAGGGATGCTTGCAGGAAAGGACATGTGAGCTTGCTGCACTGTACCTTAGCAGTGGAAGCTGAAACTCCAGCTGCCTCGGTTTTCTTATCAGCAGGAGGAGCAGGGCTCACAGCTTTAGGGGGCACTGCAGCCGCTTTCTACAACAAGCAACAAAGACGTTACTAGATGAGATATTAGTCAGGCAAGGTAACGGTTACCGGGTATAGAGCCCGAGCGTACCTGTACAGGAGCAGATGAGGGAGTGACAAGAGGAGCCTGGACAGCAGGAGCTGCTGAGGAGGTCACGAAGTCTCCAGACAAAATGTCCAGAGCCTCGCTGTTGTCCATCTTGGGCTGCAGGAGGACAGGGAGAGTGAAGGACCAGTCAACATGGATATAAGACTGCTGTGTTTATGTATAAAGCCAGGAAAAATTTATTACCTGGTGGAATTCAAAAGTTATTTAATGAAAGGGAAGGGGATACAATTTAAGGGGTCAGTTAAATTTTAAAATTCATGCTGTGGGAACACAAGCAGCAGACTGCACTTTCGGGGCAGCAGTGGAGGCAACAGTCTCAGATCCCGAGCGTACCTGTGCAGGAGCAGATGAGGGGGTGATAGGAGGAGCCTGGATGGCAGGAGCTGCTGAGGAGGTCATGAAGTCTCCAGACAAAATGTCCAGAGCCTCGCTGTTGTCCATCTTGGGCTGCAGGAGGACAGAGAGAGTGAAGGACCAGTCAACATGGATATAAGACTGCTGTGTTTATGTATAAAGCCAGGAACAATTTATTACCTGGTGGAATTTAAAAACTATTTAATGAAAGGGAAGGGGGATATAATTTAAGGGGTCAGTTAAATTTTAAAATTCATGCTATACGTACAACCAAAAAAAGATTCTGTATTTCCATAAGTGGTGTAAAACTGTAGAAGATAATTATCTATGAATGTAATTATGTAGAATGTTAACACTGTAATAATTCTGTAGTATATTACTTGTGTGGTGTAGAGGATAATTATTTATGTAGAGATATTGCTTAGGACTTAAAAGTTGTAAGATGATGTCATGGGGTAGGACTAGATAAGTCTAACTTCTTCCTACTCCGTTCAAGCATGTACTAGGTATAAGTAAACTGATATTGGATTATTATTGTTGGATATGTGTGAAATTACATGTGTTGACATATCAACTGTTTTACATGCTTGAATGAATAAATCAAATCAAATCTAATCAAATATCACACAGTTACTGCTGGGTTCATTTCACATGTGTACATCATATGTAAGAACAAAACAATTCCAACTGCACCTTGATCACAGAGCTTGTGCTGTGAGATAAGATGAAGCAGCTTACAGTGTGGCTTACAGGAGGATGTGTCCCAGTCTCACCTCAGGTTCAGGAGCAGGCAGGGTTTTGGATTTGTCCTCTTTAAGCCTGTATTCAGGAGGAATTGAATCCTCCCTCTCTCCTACTCGCACGCCCTTCTCGTCTTTTACTTTGCCTTCCTAAGAAAATGACAAAAGGAGGACATTATCGGGTGGGAGATCTTTCAGTAATTCTTTCCCTCCCTTTACTGCACTGTCCA
>NW_018127898.1:4841539-4865804 GCF_001952655.1 Monopterus albus | reverse complement strand
AAAGGCTGTCAAAGCATGACAAAAAGGAGATGCAGCTGGTTGTTCTCTTACAGAAACAATGTCTTCAGGTCTGAGTTTGGGAGCTTCGGGTTTTGGTTTGTCTGCTGGAAGTGTGTCACCAAGCATATCGAGAGCATCCAGAGACATGGAGTCATCCTGAGGAGAGAACAGGAGAGGAATTTATCATTTAATCCATCATTTATAGTTTGACTTTATCTGGGACCTTCTCCAGCTTGGCTTTCTTATCAACAGGAGGACACACAGGACACACAGCCAACTGCTGCAGCTCCTTCACCTTCACACAGTTTGGCTCCTTCAGCCTGGTGCTGGTATAATGATATCACACACCTTAAAGTTGTACTTTACCTTTACAGGAAGTGATGCAAAGTTAGCAGGACCAGCAGAAGAGGCACGGACACTGTCATCATGGACCTTCTTCTATTTATTTCATATAGAGGAAAAAAAAAAATTGAATTTGTTAGATGACTTAAAAAAACTAAAGCTAGGCCTTCAATTTTATACACGAGTCTGAGCGCACATCAAGGGCTAATACTGTCTACAACAGACATGCCAGACTGTGAGTTTTAAATATGGACTTTTGTCTAGAGGGCACAGGTGTGTAAAGGTTGAGGACTGACAAGCAGCCGAGAGCTACATGCATGAAGAGTCTGACCTCGTCCTTCTTAGATGCAGCTGGATCAGAAAATGTGAGGAAATCATCTGATAGAGAATCCATGGCCTGGTCTTCGGTCATTGGTTTCTGAGAAGGAAAACAGACCAGTCAGTGACACACCAGGTTTTTCTATTTAAAACTAACTATGCTCCTCTATAGCCATGTCCTCCTCCTGATCCTCCACTAGAGGGCATGTCTGACCAAGTTAAAAGGCAAATAGGAAGGCAAAGAAATGAAAACCAAAGTGCATGTAGAAACAAGGAAAAGAACAGACACACCCTTGACCTTCTGTGGAGACCAAAAAAAATCAACAATAAACCTCCTTAGGACACATCTGACGCATAAAACTATTGTGATTTATTAGATGTTTCATAGACTCAACAACTAACAACACAAAACTCACAGTGGAACAAAGTGTCTGGGTGGAAACAAATCAAGAGACACAGAACCATCGACACAGAACCATCTTGTAAGATATGATGACAAAGCAGGAGCGAGCTACGTTATGTGGGTGTGCCGAGGGTGAGTAAGTAATAACCCACATATGGGTGGATATAAAAATGTCTAACAGATGTGTGAGAGTGTCTTTGTCTATGTGCTCGTGCACACATATTTATATGAGGTTTGGTCGGACAAGAGCCAAGAGCTCAATGAGAAAAGGTGGTTGCTGTGCGATTTGCTCAGACAACACCCACAAGTGCAGCGCAACATTCCCCACTCTAGAGGAACCAGCGAACCGTACAGTAGAAACAGTGCTTCCTGTAGGTGTAATCTCAGTGCAGAATCATTTGCTTACACATGTTGAAAAACATTTACAAAGAATGAGTTGCTGAGGTTGTGACCTCACTAAATGTGAGTTGTGAAATGTTCACTTACAGGAACGTCCTTAGGTTTAACCTCGGCAGGAACCGGAGCCTAAAAAAAAAAAAAATAGAGATTCAAATGTTAAGTTAAAGTGTTTGTACAGGAAAAAAAGCTGCTTAAATAAATGTTTTATTTAAATCTGGAACTACAGTATTCTGATCAGAAGATGAGCCTGACCCAACACAGGGTACTTTCAGCATCTGGCAGGTTTTGACACAGTGCAAACACATTTTAGCTGGTACCAAAACAAAGATATTGTGGGTTGATATTCAGCCCTGCTCATCTCCATCTGGACAAAGTAGATGGAGTTTTGCTTGCAGTGTTCACAGCACTGAACTATTGTGAGATCTGTTAGTAAGGTTAAACACATTCTGCCGGCGGTTAAACAAAACAAACGAGTGAATCAGAAGAAATGGTTATGACGAGCACACTGGGGAGAACTGACCTTATCTGTAAATCGGTAACCTGGCGGCAGTGTGTCTTCTCTCTCTCCACACTTGTAACCCACCTCAGGGGTGATGACATGCTGTGACACATGCAACGTACACAGTTAGTCACAGCAGAGCCGTGCATCAGTTCAGTGCAATCACATGCTGTTATACAAGCGCACTGTGGCTTTGCTGTACCTCTGTGACCTCTGGTCCAGTGTATATAGGTTCTTGGGGTCTGACAGAATCAGCTGATGGTAAACTGCTGGCCAGGTCATCAAATGGATCTGCTGCAGGTGCCTGCGCATGCAACAAGACTCAGCATACTGGAGCATGCAACATGTTTTTCAAAGCAGAACCCATACTGCTTCACTAAGTCTTTACCTCTTTAGCTCCTTTGGCTGCTGTGGAAGGAATCACTGCCTGCACCTGCAAAGCAGACCCAGAATCAGTAACCATTAAACATGCAACACAACAAACCTGTTTGGATCATTACAGAACTGACAAGCTCTAATCAAATAATGATAATGTCAACATAGGAAGAACATGGGGTTTAATCATTTCTCAAACATCAATACATTTTTCTGAGTGGACAAGAATCAAAAAGTCCCTGCAGGGCCTGAAGCATATTAGTTGTCTCTTCAGTCCAACACGGAGAAGAAACAAGAAACAGCATGAGGATCTTCAATCATATTCATTAATACAATAAACAGGACAAAACCATCAGACAGCCTCCACCCTGGTTGGTTTGGGATCGTCTAACCTTCGCTTGTGTCGGTTTAGCTTCTTCCTTCTTCCCCTGCACAGACACATTTCCAGCTGCAGCTGTGGCTGCTGCAGCAGGCTTTTGTGTTTTAGTAGGATCAGCTTTAGGCACTTCAGCCTTGACTGTTGTGGCAGCAGTGGAACTCTAAAATACAGTGAATTTGAATGTATTATAGGCCAAGTGCATCTCAAGTCAAAATACAGGTCCACTGTACACGCTCAGTAATATACCCAAATGAACAAATGAAAGTCAGGATGGCAGGAACCAGCTTCAGCAGAAGAAAATCTCCACCAACCCGATGACCCGCATTCATTTAGAAGTGTCACAGAGTGTGCTGTGCTGCAAAACTAGTGACAACATACAGCAAGCCTCTCCTCTTCATTTGTTTCCTTTGGTTAACTCAGATTTCAGTGTGCTGTTGCAGGTGGACAAGTGTGCACTATGAGCAAATACAATAACAAGCTTAGGCATGCTGTGCAAAGAGCTGCAGAGTAAAGAACAAAAGTATGCTCCTCGATCGGTCATCTCCCAGAGAGAAAAGGCAAAATTTTTCATAGAAGCTCCCAGAGAAAGAAATGCCAAAAACAACTGTCTGAATGTTTCTGGGTAAGGACTTTAACAAAGCCTGATGAAGAATCTGAAACACAAAGAAGATGATGCAGAAAAAAGAAATGACCAAAGAAAGCCTCAAAAGGTACAGCCAAAGGGAGAGTCACAGAGGTGGTAAAGGGTCTGAAAGGCCTCTGTCAGCCGAGTCTACCTTGGCCGTGTCTTTAGGTGACTCTTTAGGTTTAGACACAGCAGCGGCTGGCCGGGCCAGGGGGGGCTATAGCTGTGGCTTTGACTTGGGAGGCAGGTGCAGTCTGCAAACACGCAGCCAAAGGATTACTCAGAAACACAAGGATGACAGATAAAAGCAGCAGATGTATTAAGAAGATGTGTAAAGCATCATGAAGGTCATGTATCAAGGAGGTATTAAAGAGTCTGAAAGGCCTCTGTCAGTCGAGTCTACCTTGGCCGTGTCTTTGGGTGACTCTTTAGGTTTGGACACGGCTGTGGCTGCAGCTGCTCCAGTGGCAGGAGGTGGAGCTGTAGCTGTGGCTTTGACTTGGGAGGCAGGTGCAGTCTGCAAACACGCAGCCAAAGGATTATTCAAAAATACAAGGGTGGCTGATACACAGTGCTTCTAAAGCAGCAGGCATATTGAGAAGAGACATGTCAGGCGTCATGGAAGTTGTGTGTCATGAGGGGTCTGGAAAGCTGTCAGTCGAGTCTACCTTGGCCGTGTCTTTGGGTGACTCTTTAGGTTTGGACACGGCTGTGGCTGCAGCTGCTCCAGTGGCAGGAGGTGGAGCTGTAGCTGAGGATTTATGTTGAGACACAGGTGCAGTCTACAAACATGTATCCAAATGATTACTCAGAAACACAAGGATGACAGATAAAAGCAGCAGATGTATTAAGAAGACGTGTAAAGCATCATAAAGGTCATGTATCAAGGAGGCATTAAAGAGTCTGACACTCCTCTGTCAGTCGAGTCTACCTTGGCCGTGTCTTTGGGTGACTCTTTAGGTTTGGTCACCGCCGTGGTTGCTGCTGCGCTAGCGGCTGCTCCAGCTCCAGTGCCAGGAGGTGGAGCTTTAGCTGTGACTTTGACCTGGGATGTAGGTGCAGTCTGCAAACATGCAGCCAAAGGATTATTCAAAAACACAAGGGTAACTGAGACTAATCAAACTGTTGATCAGTTTAGGTTTAAATTCTGGTGCTGGACAAGCTCTAATCAAAGCTGCCAGGCCAATCCTCTAATAATGATAATGTCAACATAGGAAGAACATGGGGTTTAATCATTTCTCAAACACCAATACATTTTTCTGAGTGGACAAGAATCAAAAGTCCCTGCTGGCCCTGAAGCATATTAGTTGTCTCTTCAGTCCAACACGGAGAAGAAACAAACAGCATAAGGATCTTCAATCATATTCATTAATACAATACTGTTACCAAAATAAAGAGGACAAAACCATCAGACAGCCTCCACCCTGGTTGGTTTGGGATTGTCTAACCTTCACTTGTGTCGGTTTAGCTTCTTCCTTCTTCCCCTGCACAGACACATTTCCAGCTGGAGCAGTGGAACTCTAAAATACAGTGAATTTGAATGTATTATAGGCCAAGTGCATCTGAAGTCAAAGTACAGGTCCACTGTACACGCTCAGTAATATACCCAAATGAGCAAATGAAAGTCAGGACGGCAGGAACCTGGTGCTTTTCATGCTTTAATTTAAAACCAACATTAGGTACTTTTCAATATTGCTGACCATTTTCTAGTTTTTACACTGATATTCTGTTTACATTTACACTGTGAAAACATTTTAAAACCTTATTCAACAGGCCCAGACACTACTAGACATTAAGCAACACAATAAGCTAACATGTGAAAACCACGTGGATGATGTGAATTTGGTAGTTTTATTTAAAACTGTGCTGTTAAGCAGCTGACACAGGAATCATGCATGTTGTGGTTTCCCACAAGCACATGCAAAGCAACAGCAGTCTGTGTTCACAATGACAGCAGCACAACCTCCACGAAAAACAAAGTTAATATAAGAATCAAAGTGAAGTATTAGTTATTAAGATAGAGTGTCAAGTATCTGCATCTGCCCAGTTGGTATACAACCAATCTAAAAACCTGAAGGGAAAACAGGCAGCATAATGTAAAAACACAGCGCTTCTAGTTAAATAGTGGGTTAAAGCAAGAAAAGGCACCAACCAGTACCACCCAGCGCCTTGGCCATGATGCCATCATTACCTTTGACATCCCTTTAGGACTGTCCCTCACCTCTGCTGATGTCATATCAACAACAGTAGCCCCAGCAGATGACAGGTCAATAAGAGTAGCACCTGACAGCGTAGTGTTAGTCTACAGACCAAAGAGGATGTGTCCAGAGAAACTCATGAGGGTGTTACTGATGAAGTCAGCGCCACAAGCCTGATGATATGAAAGTTCATTCATGTGACACAATGAGTGTTCAAGAGACAACGCACACAGAGAAGTAAAAGATGTTTTGCCAGATGAAAAGAAGATGATACCAGCAAACGAGAGCTGCCCGTAAGAAGGAAGCAGTGGTTCACATTACATCACACCAAACAGCCCAAAGCCCCCTCGGCTTTGATTCAGGTATCCAGAGTCCATCTACCTCGGGTTTGTCTTTAGGTGCCTCTTTTCCGGCTGTCCCAGCTGAAGCACCTCCTCCTGTAGCGCCAGGCTTCGTAGCCATGGCAGATCCTGAGTATGCCTTCTGCAATGCACCAGGTGTTGAGTCAATCATCTTCCTTTATTACCAAGTCAGAAGATATGGGCACTGCCTGTGTATGCTTGTGGCAACCTCTACTGATTTTATTGCTTCATGACAAATTAATCTTACAGAGATCGTTAAAGGAGACAAATTTTACACAAACATCAGTTTACTCATCATTTGGAGTATTACTCTACCTGTTTAAATAGTTGTATAAAGTCTCTGGTGGAACTGGAGAGACCTAAGCTATGGAGGGACCCTGAAGACCTCACTGTGATGTCATCAGAGTCCCACAACTTGGGCTTGTACACAACAGATGTATAGCTGAAAGCTAATGTTACAAATTAGGGGCATTGTGAAATGTATGGGTGTTTGCCAGGCAGGGAAGGTCAAAAGAAATTATGAAATTGGTTGCATGATGGGAAATGTAGGAAACAGTTTTTAAGAGCCTGGGCAACACGAGACACTAAAGTCAGGATATCTTGGCCTCTTTTGCTCTGACCTGCACCGTTCGTTTGTCTCTTTTAAATCTTCCAACTGTATGCAAGTATTACATTGTTCGAATACCCCTTTAAAATGAAAGCAAAGGCGATAGTTCATCTGATTCATAGGTTCTGAATACGATGCAAATTGGGGGGGGGATGCCTATACTAATGTACCATACATAGCCATGTATTTCTTTTGCATAATGAGTTACAACACTATGTACATGTAGCACTGCACTAATCTTATACACTGCCTCTGAAATACAAACCCCCACTATGTACCCCAGTGTAGTGAAGTCAGCCAGGAGGTATGAAAAGGTCAGCTGGGGTCAGTGGAGGTCAAGGTCAACTGCTAAGAGTCACTTATAACTGAAGGCTACTGACTGAGGAATACAGGTGTTTAGCAACTCTGTAAGTTTAAAACATACATCTTTCACATTATAATCCACTACTATTTTTAATATTGTTCTTATTGCACTGTTTTCTGCACACAGCCAGCTTATAGTTCAACTATCCCACCAAAGCCTTTCTCTGCAGGCCAGACACCAAAAATAGATGATGTCTAAGCACATGTGTTAAGGGTCGAGTACGCCAGCACTGTTGGTTTCTTTTGTCAAAATGTTGTGTGGAGTTTAAGAAGTAAATGGGAATAGTGAAAGCCAATCAGGCAGTGGACCTCCTGTGTTCTTGAGACTCTCATTAATAGAGGACTGAGGAGAAAAAAATGCTATTGAGAATCGAGACCCTTAAAATGCACCTACAAATCTGAACTTGCCTGAGCTCCTATTTAACATCACTAACAGCATTAAGGGGTTAAACGACTTCCCACTGGCTAAGAAACAGGGTGTTTCCTCTCTTGGACTTAAATGGAAGGAAGAGGAAAGTTTTCTTTGGTGTGTGCTACTGCTCAGAGGACACAGCTAAAGCCATTCCCTCACTCACCTTAAAAATACTGTAGCTATTAAAAAAAAATAAATGAAGCTTCACACTGCTGGAACAGATAGCAAGTAACAAATACACACATTCTGGAGAACAGTGGAGTGGTCATGGGGGTCAGTCCAACACAGGAAGGAACAAACGAGCTTCTTTGAAGAGAAACAGTGGAGAGACAAGGTTAAATGGTTCATAGAGGAGTGTTCAGTACCTTGGGCTCCCCAGTGGAGGCCGGAGCTGACGGTTTGGGTGGGTCCCGGCTCGGCTGCGACTGCAGAGAGAAACAGACAAGCAGAGGGACAAAAGTTACACAAATCATCGAAATTATTTCAAGATTCACACTGAGTAACATTCCATGCATCTCAATCCTGGATCGATGATGTCACAAATGCTTTAAAATGTTTTTTATTTTTAAGACAGAGGTGGAGACGGGGGGAAAGAGAGAGGCTGGAAAAACCTGCCATACACATCAGTTACAGTGCAGTCATGTACTGCTGCAAACACATGTAGTTCAGTCAGAGGTGGTGGATTGAAGTACTACATTCCAACCAGGTAAAGGGTGTGACTGCTATTTGCAGAAAGCAGCCTGAGTCTTATTGTCTGTGGTTGCCTCAGCAACTGACAACAGTAACAACAAATGGATGATACACTAGTTGCTCTACAGCTGACATCACAGAACAATATTCACATCAAACAGCTGGCGAGGTGCACCTCTGACTTCACAGCTAAGGGCGTCAGCTATACTTCACGCTACACGTGCAGGATATGACACAGATATCTGAGCTGCCCCTGCACGTAGATTTCCTCTTGGTAAGATTTGAGCTTTTGTAGCTGGTGCTGTTTTCTGTTTATCTACAAAAGTTCACTGGTCATGCTAAAGATCCGTTTTGTCTTTTGGTCCTTCATACATCTGCACCTGCTGACACAAAGGTACATGTGCAAAATAGGAAAGACACACACTGGATGCTCAGAACATTACAAGGACTCCGATTATTATTATTTTTTTTTGCAATAGGCCATAAAAACAACAGTAAAACATAGGAAACAGCACCACTCAGAACACTCTGCACTCTGGGACCTCTGACGTAGGAGCTGTTGCAGCCCAGGACTCTCACTGATTGCCTCACACACTGGTGTTGCATTTAACACAAAGTCACAGCTAAGCTCATGGTTAGCGCATGTGAATCAGATACCAGGACTGGGGGCTAAGCTTTACCTCAAACCCTCAATATTTATTTAAAAACTCACTCTAAACAGAGATACATGACTTTGTTTTTTACCTTTAAACTGTATAGAAGTGATGAATGTAATGGGAGAAGGAATGAGAAAACCACTGAAATTAACTATAAAAAAAAGTCTTTTTCTTTCAGCTAAGACCATGATCCCTGCCAGTGCAACATCACCGTTTCCTCCCTTCCAACAGATTTTTCTGTTTAGAACTAATATTACCAAAATATACTGACTGCTGGAAGAGTCAACATAATGCTCTTTAGAAAGAGGAAGTGGCACCGAGGAGGCTGTGAGGTCACAAGTTGCCAGGGCATCCCCCTGCTATAGAGGAAGTCATGTTGCTCCTGTCACTGCAGTAAATACTGACTGTTGCTAAGTCCATCCATCCATCCATTTTCCTCCGCTTATCTGGGACCGGGTCGCGGGGGCAGCAGTCTAAGCAAAGATGCCCAGACTTCCCTCTCTCCAGACACTTCCTCCAGCTCCTCCGGGGGAATGCCAAGGCGTTCCCAGGACAGCCGAGAGACATAGTCCCTCCAGCGTGTCCTGGGTCTTCCCTGGGGCCTCCTCCCGGTGGGACATGCCCGGAACACCTCCCTAGGAAGGCACCCAGGAGGCATCCGAAACAGATGCCCGAGCCACCTCAGCTGGCTCCTCTTGATGTGGAGGAGCAGTGGTTCTACTCTGAGCTCCTCCCAGGTGACCGAGCTCCTCACCCTATCTCTAAGGGTGCACCCGGCCGCCCTGCGGAGGAAATTCATTTCGGCCGCCTGTATCCGTTGCTAAGTTACCAAAGAAAACTTCAATGGTTGAAAGAAAAGGAGGCATAGTGCTACAACATGCTGGTAAGGCTCAATGTGTCAGATGTGTTAGCCGCTTAGCTTAGAACAAACATTGGAAACAGCTCGCCTGACTCTACCCAAAGGTAACACAATCAGCCTAAAGTCGCCGTTTTTGTTATAGGTTACTGCACCCAGCAAAGTAAGTTGTTTTTTTAAATAAATGAGATACAACAAGATACAGCGAGGTGCTGGTGGCCACTACCACCTTAACATCTGTGTTTATGAAGCGCAAAATGTTTCATTTCCTGGTGAAATTGTCATAAATGTATACATTCCATTATAAGTTTATTATTGATGTACTGGACTACGTTATATTCAGAGGTGTCTATATTTTTGTCTTCCCCAGATACATACATGAGAGGGTCAGAATATTAGGAACAGCTCTGAAAATAATGTAGTCCAAGTACAACACCAGCTTTAACTGGGACTGTTTGATTTTAGACAGTTATTTAAACTTGTTTGGCTCGAATCTGTGGTTTTCAACCAATGCAGATATAAATCTGTCTCTTGTATCGATTTATCTTTACAATTTCACTAAAAACTGAAACATTTCAAGCTTCAGTGTAATACAGTGACTACTGGCAAAGCTCTCAGAGTAGTACTGAGGTCTGATACTTGGACTTGAGTACAACATTGATATAATTTAAAGAAACTGAAAAAAAGCAGCCTTAATTTTATTTGATTAGAGGGATTGCGGTAACTTCAGTGTTGCCTTGTCTAAAATGTTTCAGAGATAAATCACTTCTCACTGACCAAACGAATGACATCATTACAGCACTCTACTTTTTCATACAGAAATGCACATACTGTAATAGCAAACCCAAAGCTCTCTAAGACCACAGCATCGCTACATTTGGAGCTCTCTGGTGTTAAAATACAAACTTAAATGAGTCAGTTGAATTAAAAGTGTCAGTCCTTTGATCAAAAGGAGGTTGGCCAAGAGGATCTGGTGACTCATTTGCCTTTTAGTCATATGAGAATAGTCCACAAAACAAACAGATTAAAACCATAGAGGTGTGAGACAGGAATGTGCTACCTTGCTGTTCTCAAGGTAAAATAACACAGCCCACAGCCATTCACACACAAACTACCGGGTCCTACTAGAGGTCTGAACAGGTTTTCTGCACACATCGACATGCATTTGCCTTTTTAAGACGTATTTTGAAGCAAAAGTCTCCCCTCAGCCTGACATCAGAACCAAGACAAGTCCACCGCTGCCCTGCCTTCACTGTGTTTCTGTGATGCTATTGTAACAAAAACAGGTTGGACGGCACATACAGTAAACCACGCAGAAAAACCAGAGAAACGGGCAAACAAACGGGCAGCTTATTTTTACTCCTGTGAAGATAATCGGTGCAAGGCATTTCATACAGGAAGGGGACTATATAGTTCAACTCGTTAGCAAGTTTACAAGATGTCTAAAACTGTCGGAGCCAGATTATGATAAAAATGATCAGTAATCTGTAAACATGCCAAAGAGTGACACAAGAATGTCTCTTGGGTGATTAGATAAAGCAAAAGGTAATATCTGCCATTCTTAAATGCTGAAACATGTAACTTAACCCGTTTTTGTTGAATGTCTAAAACTAAAGCAGAGGTTTGATATGTCTCCAGACTGACCTGTGCTCACCTGACACGCACTTTGCAAGCTTTCTGCCTGCTGTGACTCCACAGTACTGTTTTTTTTCTCCTCTACAGCAGACTGCTCTCAGCTTCTGCTTAACAGCTTCTGCTTGTCCATCCATGCTTGCACATTACGCCATTCTGATTAACGCTTTCATCAAAAGCACCTTAAAGTGCAGCATGTTTGGCACAAGTGATGCTGAGGAGTATTAAAGAATGGATTCTAGTGGTCCTAGTTAGTTAGTCCTCTCTCATCTAAATCTCTGTTGGTGAATGATTTGATAAGTGAACATCACATTGACTTATTGTGTCTTACTGAAACATGGTTACAGCAGGAAGAATATGTCAGCTTAAATGAATCCACTCCACCTAGTCACAGTAACTGTCACATCCCTCGAAGCACAGGCTGAGCCTATTAATCAACTCTAAACCTAAACATAGTTATAACTCATTTGAAAGTCTCACCCTGAGTCTCTCACACCCAAACTGGAAAACTCAAAAGCCTGTTCTGTTTGTTATTGTATATCATCCACCTGCTCTTTATTCAGAGTGTTTAAGTGAATTCTCAGACTCTCTGTCTGATTTAGTGCTTAGTACAAATAAAATAATCATAGCCTGGAAAGATAGTTTAATAACATATAAGAAAGCCATTCATAGTGCCAGAACCGCATTTTGTTCATCACTGATTGAGGAAAATAAGAACAACCCCAGGTTTCTTTTCAGCACTGTAGCCAGGCTGACAAAGAGCCACAGTGCTGTTGAGCTTAACATTCCCTTAGATCTCAGCAGCAATGACTTCATGAGCTTCTTTACAAATAAAATCACAACTATTAGAGAAAAAATTGGTCGATTTATTTACAAAATACTTGAAAAAGCTGTTGCAAAGCAGTTATGTGACCACTTGCACAAGAATGATTTGTTTGAGGATTTTCAGTCAGGATTTAGAGTCCATCATAGTACAGAAACCGCATTGGTGAAAGTCACCAATGATCTTCTCCTAGCCTCAGACAAAGGACTTGTCTCCATACTTGTCCTCTTAGATCTCAGTGCTGCTTTTGACACCATTGATCACAGCATCTTACTAGAGAGACTTGAACATGTTATTGGGACTAAAGGAACTGCACTAAGTTGGTTCAAACTCCTTTTGCTCATGTTAAAGATGAATCTTCCACGCAGACTGAAGTTAGTCACGGCGTTCCCTGTGTACTTATTCTGCTCGTGTTGTTGTTTTCTAATAGACAACTGGGTGGTTTTTTTTTTAATGTTCGTAAAGTTTTATGCTTTTTTTTTTAAGTAAGTGTTAGTTCCAATTCTCTTCACTTTATACATGCTCCCTTTAGGCAATATTATCAGGAAGCACAGCATAAATTTCCATTGCTATGCAGATGATACTCAGTTATATTTGTCTATGAAGCCAAATGAATCAGATCAGCTGGTCAAACTTCAAGCTTCTGACTTCTAAACTCTGACAAAACTGAAGTCATTGTGCTTGAGCCTGAAAATGTTAGAAATCTGTAGTCTAATCATATAGTTACTCTAGATGACATAGCTCTCGCCTCCAGTATTACTGTGAGGAACCTTGGAGTCATTTTTGATGAAAACTGGTCCATGCATTTGTTACTTCCAGGCTGGACTACTGTAACTCTTTACTATCAGGATGTCCCAATAGTTCCCTAAAAAAGGCCCACCAAGAACTGGGGTCTGCTGGAGGTTTCTTCTGTTAAATGGAGTTTTTCCTCCCCACTGTTGCCAAGTGCTGCTCAAAGGGGATTTGTTGGGTTTTCCCTATGTAATAATAGTGATAACAGTAAGGTCTAGACCTTACTTTGTAAAGTGTCCTGAGATGACTTTTGCTATGATTTGGTGCTACACAAATAAAATTTGATTTGATTTGATTTAGTTACTTCACCCACTGCTGCATCTTTCCCAACCTCCAGGTGAGCCTCACTCCGTTTCTTATTTTTATTTATTTGAGCTAATCTTTCCAGAAAAGCTGAAACAGGTAACTGGTTATCTACTGTGCTACACAACAAATTAAGAACTCCACCTACTGTTGTTGTTACTAACAACAACAAAATTACTCTGTTACCATTTACCAGCTACACCTGCCAGGAGCAAACGATTTTTCATTATTGAAATATAGTGCCAATACAACACATGGGTTTTGGTACCAATGCCAAAACAGTACTAATTTGTTAACTTCATTTGAGGGGCACAGAAATATTTTTCTATAAAAATCTATACTGTACAAACCGACAAAGATCTTCAGTGTTAGTGTGCAGCCATAAAAAAAACTTTGAATAAAATATAATCTCAAACAAATTCATAACATATACATTTAAAGCAGGAGCTATCTGATCACAGAGGCAGACACACAGTACTGACTGACATTACTTGACAAATGTTGATACCTTTGCCATTTTGCTAACCAGTCCCAACAATGAAGCTTATACAGTAGGTTCCTTGTAGCTGTAATCTTTGTAAATCCCCGAGTCATATTTTAGCTTTGCACAAAAACCAAACCTCACTAGGGAAAAATGCTGCTGAAACACAGGCTGTTGTGCTTGCTTTTGTTTGGCTCTCTACACATGAAATATACAGGACTTTTCTTCCACAGCCAACAGTTACATGGTGGATAAACCTCTGCTTTATCCACCATGTATGACGTGGATAAAGTAACACACAATTTTCAATATCAGTGCATCCTATATGAAACCCTGCACCTTTATGAGACTATTAGATATTTGTTAAGCTGTGCCAACTAATTCAGTATTGCAATAACCTTTGTAGTTTGCATTGTGACAGTACGACATTCTAAGGTGTTGCTGTTATTCTGACCAACCCTGTACACAGATAAAATAAAAGTGTGCAAACCATGGAAACTGCATACAGCTGGTAGAAATTTTATCTGGGCAGGACATGGAGTCCATAGTTGCCATGTATCTGTTTCATAAGAGAAATATTTCACAGCTGACAGACAGTGAATCAGTCAACGAATCAGTCAGCACAGTTGTGAGCTGAAACACAGCACTACATACAAACACCATCACAACTTCACATATATGCACATACTGTATTTTTTAAGTGACCATGCATTTCAAGTTCATTCAGGGGCTCAAAGACACCAACAGTACAATGAAACATATGATCATTAGTTTCAGTGGTGGACACAGTAATACTAACACAGCAAACACTGGATGTGAAAGCCAGAGTGATTCTGTTCTAAAAGCAGCGATGACTATCTTTATATCTTTGATCTTTATCAAAGCCAAGAGTGAACACCTGTGTACGACTGAGACAAAGGCCCACAAAACACACTCTGGAGAAAACTCGGGCTGGTGTTTGAATGCATTTCTTGTGATAAGACACCTGCCAAGCACGCACACACACAAAGACTACACAGAGACAGAAGCACAGAACTGGAGCTACTTCAGCTGTAAACAGTGAAGACTTCACTGACTGACGTAGCAGGACGCTGACTTCATCAACATCATGTGCACTCTGGGAAAGCTGGGCACACGGCCGGCTGAAACCCAAGTAAGTGTGGCCAAAATAGACACGGATTGTTAGGGCTAAAGCGTTTCAGTCACATTACTTGGAACACCACTGATAGTGCAGCAGGGCAATGGCAGCATAATTGGCATTCATTCAATGTGACACATCATCCTCTGACAGAAACTGTTTGAGTGCTTGTTCTGTTCTTCTCCGAGTACAATGCCGCTACAGACTTAGGACAAATGTATAGAAGGAACCAGTACAGTAGCATGACACACCAAAAACTGAGGAAACAATGCAGCATATCCAGGCCTTAACAAACAGGAGCGTTTAAAGCAGTACTGTAGCTGAGCCCTGCTAAAAAAAAACTGATGACTAATGATGGGCCCCACCCAAAAAAAAAAAAAAGGCATGTGAATGTCACTGGAAATGGCTTCTTAGCTAGCTGCTGCCACGTCTTTAAAAATAGCACTGGCAACTTGTGTAAATGGTCAGCAGTGATAATGGGGATCACCTCAGCTCAGAGGTGGAAATGACGACACTGCAGTCGGGGTTACCAGAGCAGAAGTGCAAAGGTAGCAGTGGAGCTAACTGCTGTTGTAGGACTGCAGTTTCAAAGCAGAGCTGCACGAGGATGAGGGGAAGAGTCTACGAACAAACCGACAAGCTGAGTAAACAAAGGATCGATTATCATTGATCAAACCTACTGTAGTACTGCAGGTGATCTGTACACCGAGTAATACATTTTATTGTCACATCAAAGTACACAGAGTAATACATTTTATTGTCACATCAAAGACAGACAAGAGCAAGACAACCATGCACAGTGTTTCCTGACTTTCATTTTACTCTGGGATATTTGCATTATTGTTATTTTCCTTGCTCCATTTCAGCTTTCTGTTGCAAACCAACTTGGATGCAACTAAAGATCCACAGGAATGCAAAGTTAGTTGTCTCTTAACTCAGACAGGACATTTACAAGCACTGATCTTGTGTTTGGCTGTATTTGTGCATCGGGTGCACAAGTTCACACGCTTCTTTCTTTCATCTGGATAAACTTAGAGGATCTAGTTTTGTTTCAAGCAGCTCAGTGGAACACGCTGTATCCCTCGGTTTACAAGTAATGTTAATTGTTTATGTGTCGTTACCTTAGTAACAACTGCTCTTGGGGTCCCTAAAAGTAACAGTAACATGAAATCTTTAATGTTCCTCAGTTTGACACATGACAGCCACTCACTGCTGCTCACACACGCGGAAAAGTGAACTGCTGTTCAATGCCAGCGTTAGAAAGATGAGCCTCCAACTGCCTGATCATAACCACAGCTCTGCCACACAACAGCCTGACACACAGTCAAACAGGAAACCCTTGCATACATTTTACAAAAGACCAAGTGCGCATTCCAGATACATACCATAGGTCTGACTGCGTATTCTCTCTATGCACTGCTCTATGTTACCGAGATGCTCTCTTGAGGCCGGTTCACAGGAGACTACCACTGAGGAAACACTTTAATCCAGTGTATAACAAGCACACACTCATACACAACATGTAAACTCACACAGAGACACACGCCTAGCCGTGAAAAACCTGCTGTTCCTCCTGCTCAGAGGAGGCACAACAAGTCCGTGCTGCTCAGGCTCCTCCTCCTCCTCCCCGCCACAGGGCAGCAGAGCAGGCCGAGACAGATTGGACAGTCAGCCACAGAAAGACCCACCCACTGCTGCCCGCCTGCCAGGAAAAGTCAAGCAGTCAGCTTGAGAGAGACTCTGGGGTGGATTGGGAGGAGGGGTGTTGCTGTTAACTCTTTGGGAAGGCAGAGTTGAAGAATGAACAAGTTATGAGGCAGAAGTGGATTTGCTGCACCAGTGTTGTTTGGCAGCATCTGGGTGTGTTTTATACAGTAAACTCACTGCTTAGGAATCTAAACTGCAGAGAGCGTGTGTGTGTGTGTGTGTACACGCATGAAGTTGAAACAAAAGAGGAGGGGTCATCACATGCAGAGCAAACCACACCCAAAGACAGACAGAGAAGAGAAAAAGAAAAGCTGGAAACTAAAAAAAAAAGACCAAGCTGGAAGGAAGTGACTGTAAACAAATTGGTTCAGCCATGTTCACACAACTTCAGAGCAGCCCCTGGACAAAGGGAACAGGAAACACAGCTTCTGGGCAGCAGTCAGAGCTGAGCAGACACTGCATTGAATCGGCCTGAATTTAGACCCAATTCAGTTGCGACTGACTACATTTAGAGTTGTCGTTTCACATACAGTGTGAGCAGGGTCACGGTGCCCGATTGATTGCCCGAACGACCAACAATCTGCCTCCTGGCTGCTCAGATGAATGTCTAGCGTGTCAGAAATCTGGCCAGCTGTGCTGCAGATCCACAGTCTGAAGTTTGTTCATTGCACTGGCATGAATCCAAAGACAACAACATGGTGCTGATGAGATACCACATTTTTTAGACAGAATCCAATGAAACCAGGCCATGGACTATATACACATTTATAAACTGTACATGGACAAAGCTAATTGAAACATCTAGGCAAGACAAGTGTATTTATATAGCACATTTATGGTATATCTATATATGCATATATAGATATAAACTTACAATGCAGATTACATACATTAAATATTACTTGAAAGAAACAATTACATGACAAGTAGCAACCTGCATGAGTAGATACCTAGTGGTCTTAGGACAGCTGCCGCAGACTGTGGATTCTCACTGTTCCCATTATGTTTTGTACAGTATAGTGTGAGGTAACACGGCGTATACGATGAATAAAGGTCTTACAGTGTCTGCTCGCTTTAAGGATTGTAGAAAAACCTGGCAGTGCAACCCTTCCTTTCTCTGCACACAGTTACAGGCCAAGTTGATGTTCAGACTACACAGATAAAGTTCCTCACACCAGACTTAAGGATTGTAGAAAAACCTGGCAGTACAACCCTTCCTTTCTCTGCACATAGTTACAGGCCAAGTTGATGTTAAGGCTACACAGATAAAGTTCCTCACACCAGAAAATGTTTTTAAAATCCAGGGCTTTGGAAAACACCACCACCTTGTGTGAAAACCCGCTCATAGCACTTAAGTGAAAATGAATGGAGGATTGTGTTGCAGTGAGTCATCTGAAACCACTGTCTGTATGTATCAATCTGTTGGTTTATGCTGCTTTGTATATCTTGTATATCTGAACTGGATTTAACTGAGAATGACATTTTATTGTCATTTCTGAAAATTTGTAAACAGCAGACACACGTTCACTTTTATATTAACTCATAATGAACTTTTGTTACAAGAACGTTTGTCTTCTTGATGTGAACATGAATAGACTCATTAGTCAAAGACGATGATTAAAGACACACAAGAATTACCACCTTGAATAAAGATATAGGGAGCTCAGGTATGAGCATCCGCTATTTGTTTCAACTGAAACGGTCATCCTTGTGTCTAAATAGCTTCAATCTTACATCATTCAAATAAGGAGTACTTGTTGCCCTGGCATCTCCCTGGCAGAAACTTTGTGTCTGTTGTGGAACATTACAAACTAAATCTTCTTTAACAGCGTCGCCCCAAATGACTTCACAAACTTATTGTAGCAATGCCTGTCCTCAGCTTTTGTGTCTCCTGAGTGTTTATGTCTGTGACAGAGAGACTGTGCATGTTTCCAAAAGAAACCTTGCATACTTGTACTGGATCCAGTTGCTTTACTTGGTGACCGGTGGTAACAGTTCATTTTTCATGACAACTAATGAGATAAAGCAGAGCCACCCATGAAGAGGGTGGATGAGTTCACTCATCACGGGAGGCTGTAAACTCAGCCTGCGGGAAGGCACAGGGATGATGGTGTACACTTATACTGGGAGGTGATCTCCATTTTACATTGGAGACATACTGGTACAACTGGGAGACAAAGGGATAAAGGGTGTGTGAACTAAAGCCTGTAAATGAAAAACCTGTTGTCAATGTGTGCAGTGCGTGTGCAGAAACAACTGGGAAAAATGTAGAGGAGAGGAACACCCAGAACAACTCGACAAACCGGACAAATGCTCCTTTACAGTGACATGGATTAAACCTGCACTGGAAGTCGATCTGAAGAACGCGTTCCTGATCGTTATAGACTGCAAAGTGTGTTGGGAAAGCGGTGACTGACAGCAACAACCTCACAGATCAGCAAACAAGTCTGTGACCAAACAAACTTTGAAGACTCAACTATATAAACTGTGGACAGCATCACAGCAAGCAGACAATTTTAGCAACTAGGAGCTGGTGTGGACATTGGACCAAACCAGAGCAAAAACTAGGGTGAATATTGGACTTGGATGTATCAGGTGACCTAAGAGATGGTTCCAAATAAGTACTAGCATTAATGTCTGCTGGATGTGCTATTAGACAACAGTCTGCTAACATGTTCACCCTTTTCAACTTTATCAAAGCTGTTCACGTATGGGTGCGAGTTCTCCTGACCCCTCACAGACGATCAAATCAATGAATCAGACCTACAGTAGCTTTAGATGTTCTTGTCTCAGCCTCAGCTACTTCAGGTGAAAACACAACAGTTAGGCTCTAGAGTCAGTGTATGGTTTTTCCATTCTGGGCTACTATAAAAATAAAAAAAACTGGTGGCTCAACATGGCAACTGGGACCCACTTCTATGTAGCTCATTCTAAGCTAAAGTAAATGCTACTACACATTGATGAAAACATAACTATACATACTATACCCCACTCCTGCTAATAAATCCTTTTAGATCCTACACACTGCACCTTTAATCCTGTTTAATCTTGCTTTGACTTTTGACTAAAGCAGCCTGAGGACCACAGGGAAACTACATTATTGAATGCATGAAGCAGCACAGGGAAACTACATTATTGAATGCATGGCTAGGGACCACCTGCTATGCCTTCACAGACCATTAGGGGGGCTGTGGACCACTGGTTGAAAACCCCTGTTCTATAGCTAAGTCGCTATAGAACAATAAATATCTCCATCTTCAATATGTTCATGTCCTATCGTTTTAAAGTTCAGGCTTATGTGAAGTCTGCATCTTATAAAGCTGCCCATATAATGCTTTTTACAAACACATACCAGGAGACAATGGCTGAGACACCACCATCATTTTTTCTGTAGTTGCTTGTGTACTTTTGTTTATCTGGAGGATTAACTGCCAAATCCACAAAACCTAATCCTAATCATCCCTGGCAGAAAATGTAATGACAGTGTAAATGATATGTCGGCCAGAAATCTGAGATATGAGAGTTTAAACTGCTGTCACTGTTATTTATGTTTAGAAATGACTGAAGCACCATTCTTACTTACAATGGTCACAAAAATTAAAACATAAAAATGTCTTATAGCTACATAAAAACAGAGTCACTATGTCCACCTGTGGCTCGTCCTCTGCTTTCCCAGTCTGTATACATTATCTTAGGTCTGTCTTACATTTACATAACAAGCCTCAAAGTGACAAAATAAGACACAAAGTTGGGACTCAAAGTTTGAAAATGAGCTCGTAATAAATCACCACCTCACTAACATGTCATCACCAGCTTCAGCTTTCCACTTTCATGTGGTCATGTGAAGTCATCCCAAGAATCTAAGGACACTGCTGGGTCCTCATCACCGATCCATTCTTGTTGGGACAAACATCACGCGACTGCGAGCATCAACGTTTTCTCACATACAGCAAAGGTAAATAGACAGCAGGACAAACACACACAGAGTGTGGTGCTGAACAACAAGGCCTCAGTGAAGCACATTCTCGGGTGAGCCCACAGGTCTGGAGACTCTCAGTGTCACTCTGATAAAACTGACGTGACAAAACCCTGTGAGCAACGTTTGGATCGGTGGCCCAACTCAAGTGAGAACTCTGACAACACATGTCTCAGTGAACACTGGAAAAAACACCCACAGCCTGCTGAGGGGATAAACACCGACATTTAAAAACATGGAGGGGAAATATTTAGCTGTGCAGGATGTGTGTCAACAAAAATGTGTATTTAGGCTTCCAGGATATATACAGGATCCAACATGTTCACTTTCTCTCTCTCTCTCTCTCTGTGTGCACGCGCACACACACACACACCTGAGGGTTTATCTCATCAATACAGCTGATTCCCTCCTGCCTTTGGCCTACTTAAAACAGACTTGGCACCTGCAGTTTCTGGCTTAAAATCAAGATGAAAGACTATTTTTGACACGCAGACAGTGTGTGGCATGATGTCAATAAACTGTAAGTGTCACAGGTTCCTACTAAGCAACCCAGTCATTTATTACAAAAGCTAAAAGAGGGAAATTCAAGTATTGATTTGTCAGTTCCTGACACGACACCAGAGGATGTGCCTGACATCAGACTCCAGCAAATGAGTCAGTAAAGTCTCATGTCTGCACACTGCTCTGTACTGAGGAACCCAGTTTAGTGATACAGGCCAACAGACTTGTGTACACTTCATCGGGAAAATTAGCTTCATTCCTTCTGTATGAATTAGCTGTAGCACACGTTAATGCAGTAACAAAAATTAGCAAATAATATAATGTGTAACCGTTAAAGAGGCTGGTCTAGCCCCTTAATGATACTTTTAGTTATAATACTTCAGGTACATTTTGCTGACAGTACCTATGTACTTCTTAACATCCTGATTATATGATGCCTACTTATTGTAACTGGGTATTTTTACATGGTGTCGACTGTTATTTCAGTAAAGTATTCAGATGGTTTTTACATCACTGCCAACAATCTAAGTGTCAAAGAGTGCTACTGTTCACAGAGATACCGAACAGATGTTTGTGTGGTTTTTGAATAATGCTGTAGTACAGTGTTTAAATTAAAACTTATAAATCCTCTGCAGTATTGAAATACTGTAGCTATCCACTGCATCACCGTGCACAGGCTGGGGTGTCAGATGACCATACAGATGTGAGCAACATCCACTCAGCTCATAACGGATGTGTGCCAGTGAGGAAGCTGGACAAAGGCTCAAGTGTTATTGTCTCCTTATCTTTGTATTTACAGCCAAGATATGTTTTCCCTGCAGCCATTTCCTGTCAGTCAATGATGGTTGTGACACTGATAGTGACTTGTGGGGGGAAGCAGACTGCTCCAAGCCAGGGATCTCATTTATATGCGTGGTGTACACACAAAACACATCCAAGTAAAACACCCTTAGATACTCAAGCAACATAAATTAAAGCCACGTTGGTAAAGGAGTAGAAGGACGTCTATGGAGATAAAATACCATCAAAAATGTTACAAATGCGTGTTTAACGTTTTGTCTGTAACAAGCGATTTGTGTGTGTCATGAGGATCACAAATGCGTGCTGCGCAATCTGCGCGTATAAAGCAGATAACGATGCACCTACACGTAGGTAACAATGTGTACGTACTTTCTAAAGAACTGCACACAAAAAAATCGATTTTAAGCATTTGTAAAATGTGTTTTATGTGCAGATTGCACAGCACGCATTTTGTGATCCTCATGACACACACACACACACAAATCGCTTGTTACAGACAAAACGTTAAACACGCATTTGTAACATTTTTGATAGTATTTTATCTCCATAGACCTCGTGTACCTTTAGATCGGACCACTTTTCTTAAGTTCTGCCACTATCCGATCTGTCCCACCGAGCTGACAGCAGCAGCAACATGCTGCCACTCACACTGCTTCTTTGTATCAGTGATCCCGCTGCTATGGCCACCAAATAACGTGGCTTCCCAGGCCTCCACCTCCCCTACAAGTGTGTCTATCTCGGTGTCTGAGTAGTTGGGTTTCTTGACTCTTTCCTCACCTGTCATCATGAGGTACCATAACGACAGGACAACCACATGCCAGGCTCATTAATATGCAGATTAGCATTCATGGGGTGCTTTGCATTGACTATTTATGGTTTTAAAATGGGCGTGTACATGGCGGGATAAGAGGCTGATTCATGTGCACATAATTCCAGGTGATCTGTGAAAGGGAACATTGCTTACAGGTGTGCTTACGCATGGTCAAACATTTTTGGCTTTTGGCTGCACGTACACTTTTAGTATGGCCCCTACACACATTTTTATAAATGAGACCCCAAAGCTGAAAATTCGGACCTAAAAACTAAAATGTGAAGGTGTATCTTTGCACAGTCCTCCTCCCAGGACACACTGCTATACCTTTAACACGTGAAGTGACTCAGGGCAAACTAACACAGATAACAAATTAGACCTGTGTAGACCTGTCACATAAAAAACACAGGAGAAGATAATGATGCAGAGGCTACTGATATGACCTACAGTTTATGCAATTTTAAATTGTGCAAGAACACTTTGGCTTGTTCCAACCACACACCCTCAGACCGCTCACTGTGCTGCTGCAGATTATCACAGGAGAATGCTATTTGGGTGGGACAGAAAAATCAAATACCTGTCCTGTGAAAACCCAAACATTACGTTGTTGTTTTATGAAAACAAAATTAGGATATTCTCAGCACACAATCATACACCTATGAAAAAGTTTCCCGGTGGTTTATTCCTTGTAGCAGCTGGTAGAACTCAATGCAGGCCTTGTCCCAGCATTGGTTTAATATCTCACTACAAAACACACACACAGAGAGAACTCACAGAGGCTGACCCTCACACATTCCAGCAAGAGAGCAAGAGGTCGGACTTGGATTGGAGCTGAGACAGTTTTCCTCCTAGTGCACGTTTCCCTTGTTACGTCTTTTCTTAAACTTGCAGTACAAACTAGACTAAGTGAACTAAGAGAACAAAACGCACATGGATACTTGTGGATAAGTTGTTCAGTACATACCATGACACAAAGCACACACACCCACACAGATTTGCACACACCTGCTCCTCCACCGCCACCTCCTGCAGTGCCGGGGTCTCCCGTGGGCCTCGGATCCAACTCAAAATCTGGCCCATGATGGCTGAAAATGACTCTGAGGGTATGTGTGTGTCTGTCAGCCTCTGCCCTGTCTGTTGGCTTGCAGCATGTTTCCAACTCTCAGCGAAGGAAAAACCAGAGAAAAAAGGGTGGGGAAGACAAAGGAGGCGTGTTCTGGGAGCAGAGGGGCAGGGGCAAGCTCAGATGTGGAAGTCACAAGTGGCTGGGCCGTAACTCCCTGAGCTAGAAAGAGAAGTAGATTGACCCTGGCCTGACACGAAAATGACAAGACATCACATCTGACCTGCTTCAACACACACACATGAGCATGCATGCAATAAAAAAAATGCATGCATGTGCAAAAACTATTTTTCAGTGTTGCTAAAATTCCCCCAGCTTTATCTGACACAATGGCTGTTACTTATCTCCAAGCCCACACCCAGATTAGTGCTGATATACAGACCTTCAGCACACAGTCATAAAGACACACATACAGTATGTGCACACTTATGTGCATGCAGCAATGAAAAAAAAGCTTGTACAAACATTTTGGCTGTCTATGAGAATCAAGGGAGGGGCCTGACTTTAGTGTTATTTTATTTGACATGAGACTCAAGGCTGAGCTGGAAATCTTACTTCTGTTACAGTAATATAACCTCATCAGAACAAGAGCAAGGAGCAATATTGATTAGACTGGTTATTTCAACATCTGGTCACCTGGCCAAAATGTTAAACATCAATCAATGGAGGGGATTTTGTCACGGTTCTGTGGAT
>NW_018127898.1:4769327-4841510 GCF_001952655.1 Monopterus albus | reverse complement strand
GCAGGAAACCAGGGACATGAATAATAGATGTGTTAAAGCTTCAGACTTTGTGAAGCTTCACCAGAAGCTGTTGTAGACAGATGTTTTTCTTTATTCCAACTACAGTCATGGCCAAAAAATATTAGCAAACCCTGCATTTCTGTCAGATAACACACTAATGGTGTATGATCTTCTGTAAAGCGCTTTGGCCAGTGCGAGAAAGCGCTATATAAAATACAGTCCATTTAATTCTTCCAGAGAATTTTTGCAATCACAAATTCTTTGGTATCCTCGTGTTTATTTCTTGTGTTTGCATTAGAACGACACAACAACCGGACAGAATTACTGATACCCTCAGTTTAATGTTTGGTAGCACACCCTTTGGACAAAATAACTGAAATCAATCACCTCCTGTAACCATCAGTGAGCTGCTTCCACCACTATTGGAGTTTTGGACCAAGTCTTCTTCTGCCAGCTGCTCCAGGTCTCAGATTTGAAGGGATCCTTCTCCCAGCTGTTGTTCTGAGATCTCTCCACAGCTGCTCTATGGGATTGAGACCTGGACTCATTACTGACCACTTCAGAACTCTCTGGCACATTGTCTGAAAGCATTTCTGGTGCTTTTTGAAGTCTGCTTTGGGTCATTGTCCTGCTGGAAGACCCATGACCTCTGACAGAGACCCAACTTTCTAACAACCTACATTGTGTCCCAGAATTCATTGGTACTCTTCAGATTTCATAAAGCCACACACACAGTCAAGACATCCAGAGCCTGAAGCAGCAAAGCAACCCCAACACATCAGTGAACCTCCACCATGTTTGATGGTAGGGACCATGATCTTTTCTTTGAAGGCCTCATTTCATTTTCTGAAAACAGTAGAATGATGTGCTCAACCAAAAAGCTCTATTTTAGTCTCATCTGTCCACAGGACATTCTCCCAGGACGACTGCGGCTTCCTCAGATACGTTTTGGCAAACTCCAATCTGGCTTTTTTATGTCTCTGTGTCAGTAGTGGGTCCCCTGGGTCTCCTACCATGGCGTCCCTTGTCATTCAGATAGTGTGAGCTGACACTGCTGCACCCTGTGCCTGCAGGTCAGATTGAATTAGTTTGTTCTTCTCCTTCATCTGCATCCAGGGAGATTAGCTACAGGTCCATGGGCTGTAAACATCTTGACAATGTTGCGCACAGTGGACACAGGAACAGCCAGATCTCTGGAGATGGACTTGGAGCCTCGAGACTGTTTTTCCATAATTCTGTCCAGTCAATTTTGTATCAGATTTGTTCCAGTGCAAACAAAAAAAATAAATAAACATGAAGATACCAAAGAATTTGTGACTGCAACAATTTTCTGGGAGAAGTGGTGCGTTATCAGGGTGCCAGTATCTTTGGCCATGACTGTGTGAACAGTAGAAAGGCAGCAACAAATTCTATATCTTCTTCTGATATGAAAAAGCACACACACTGTCAACAGCGTGACAAATGGAGTCAGGTATATCTGAAGCCATTATACATCTGCCACTGTTTTCAGGTCATTTAAAGGCAATGTGAGTGCAAAGTCCAATTCCCGTCTTGGGTGTAGTGTGTGACCCTTTGAGAGGTTCTTGGGTGGAGTGCGTAGATAATAAGGCCTTTGAGTGAGTCACTGGGATGAATCAGTTTGACACCCAAGCCTTTCACTTACAGTTGATTTAGCAGCCCACCTCAACAAAATATGAAAATAATGCACCTCACTGCTGGTGAGTTCAAACCAGCCTGACATGAAAGTCCTGTTTGTGAGGCGCACGGGCTGAACAGTCACTGAAGCTAAAATGTCTTGAGAGATGAGGCAAAGATACCACATCAGGTGAAAAGGAGAGGTGCACGTTGTTCCAAAATCACCCAGGAAGTTAGTAACTCACTGACAGTTGTGTGTCCACCATGGGCGCAGCCTGTAGAACTAATGCATCTTGGGAAACAACAAGACGTTTTATACCTGAACCTCCCACTGAGTATGAAAGTCCTTGGTAAAGATATAAGCAGCTCAGGAATTTCTGAAATGTTTCCTAAGTGCTCAGTGAGAGCTGATAAAGAAAAGCTTGCATGAGGTCATCAGTAACTCAGATTAACAAGACGACAGGCATTCTGATATCTGGTGACCAGGAAAAAAAAGAAACACACGGGTGTCAGTGTGGGTCTGCTGCAACTCCTCATCAGAATAGCGAACACATATTCTGAGGCAACTGGTCGACAGATGAGCAGCTCTCGCCTGAGAAACGAGTTAATGTGTGAGCACACAGCAGAGTCTCAATGAAAACTACATCAACCAATAAATTAGTCTCTCATTTATGCATTACCAGTCAAAGGTTCAGACACACCTCCCCATTCAGCTGAACGGGAAAGTGTGGCCAAATGTTTGGCAGCGTAAAACCGCAACCCTGTCTGTTGATCAAGAGACTCTGAGGTTGAGAAACTTAAGCATCAGTTGAAAAACAGGCATGTTGTCATTACTTTGGCACTCCTGTACTTTTACTTTCATCTGTTCAAAGTGATCCTAAGTACAGGACATTACTATGGCAGCTTACGGGGCATAAATCTTTTCCTAGTCACTCCTTTAAATATTTCTCCTATGTGGAAAAAAATAATCAAGAGTTTTCTTCTCAGATTGCATCTAGTAGACAGCACCTTACCATAGTAGGAGAACAGGCTGAAGGCCTGGACATCAAGTGGGGAGGCAGCTGCTCCTCTTCCTTCCATTCATTTCCTGACCCTGACCCTAAACCAACTCTACAATTCACTGACTTACATGGTTGGGAGTGTGTGAACATGTTTGGTCCCCACAAAACTTCTGGGTGGACACACACCAACTTATTACTGTTAAGTGCAAAGTCTTTGAGGGCTGACTTGGTTTTTGGCACCATTCAGTGGAACCTCTACACAGGATGCACTGACGTCCACCTATTGTGTTGGTGGTTTATAGATTTAACACCAGACAGAAACTGTTCCACGTACAAGTTGCTTTCGTTGCTTTTTAACGTTTGCGTCAAAACCTAATGCGGCCGAATTAAAGCAATAAAAAGCAAACATTTTCTGACCAACAGCATCTTATCAGTTTAAGTAATAACAGCTGCATGCCATCACAGTGACAGATACATTTTTATAAGCCACTGCTCAGTACTGGCAGATTGACAAGCCTTCAACTCAGCGCATTTACTTCCTGACAAGTTGCGCCTGTTCTGTGCGGTAACAACTCGCAGGCTGCGATTGCCAAGCTTGACAGACGAGGGTGAAACAGAAGGAAAAGTAGGGTGAAGAAAGCAGATGTACTCACAAGACTCATCCAGTATGCTGCATAAGCCATGGAGGATCATAAGAGGGAAACGCGCACCCTGAAATGGAGGTTCACCCGCGCACTCTCTCCTGCCCTCACCGCTAGGTCTTTACAAAAAATACGTGCCACTCCCCGCACACTTCGGACAATTAACACTAAACGCTGTCTGTGCGTTGGCCTTGTTTTGACTCAGTGATGTTACAGAAAAGTTGCGCTTCGCCAGCGGGATCTCTTCCGCATTGCCACGGAGCGATCATGCACTTATCCGTACATGTAGGCTACCACCTCCCCCCATTACAACACGCACATATTTCCAGAGAGGATATTTGATAAACTGGCCCCCAGTGCGTCGGTGCTGGGGGGGTTGGCCAAGATTGGTTGGATGCAGCGGTGGACACGAAATCCTCAGGTTGGCCAAGATTGGTTGGATGCTGGATGCAGCGGTGGACACGAAATCCTCCGGAAACGGCCACGAACTGCTCGGCCCTATCTAACGGCAGCCTGATGGTGCTGATGTACCACTGTGATGCAGACTGGGGCGTACTGGTGGCATATCTAGTGTGCAGCCATCCTGTAATAACATGCTCTGGCACACCCACCCCAGCGTGCACTGATGTTTCGTTCTAAACCACCGTGAATCCCGTTTTATCTATGCAGTCATATTTTCTCAAGAGCTTCCAAGTGAGAGCACAGGAACGTCACCAGAAGCCATGCTGAAGTTGGACGATCCATTTCTCCTTCAGTGCAAAAGAGAAAGCTTACCTCCTTTCGTCTCTTCTTGTGTGTATGAGGCATCTTTAAAACAGAAATGGAGGAATTTTATAAGTTCCCTGTGCGCCCTCGGTTCTCTGGTGGAACTCAGACTCAAACACAGACCGAACAGCCCCTTGGCGAAAATTAGGTCCCTCCTCCCGCTGAGAAAACTTTGGAGTTTGATGAATGATTGGTTGACTGGTATAAGCAAAGTGGTGAAGTAATGTGCGTGTGTGTATCTAAGCTCGAGTTGCTGAAAGAGTGGTGCTGTACCTTATCAGACAGGTCGGTCCGATCTGTATGATGTTCATATCAGTGAGCACACTAGTCTGCACACTGCGTCTCTGAAATGCAGAATGCATGTGTGTACGAGATAGGTCCACATAAACCAGCCCACATTAAACTCCTGATTCAGTAGGGATTTAGAGATAATAGTGTATTCTTGTGCCTGAAACAGACATGTAGCTCACTATTTCTGAGGGGAAAAGCTGACATCGTTGGCATAACGGGACACACCCCAACGGGGAAATGGGGGGGGGAACTGACGCAGAGATACATCTCCTCTCGGTGAGCTGGAGCCTTTGCTGTATGAAGCACAATGCCGCCCTCTGGTGGACAAGAAGGGGTCTACACACGTCTGTTGGAGAAGACAATCATTTTGACTAATGCGAAACATCATCTAGTAAAATTCAGAGCACATTACTGTGTGTTTTTGATAAATATTTTCAGCCTTAAGGAGACCCAGTGTTCAAATAACTTTACTCCGAGATAACACCGCTTGTTAATCTATTTCCATACATTTTTATTAGCAGCAAAATGTAAAGCATGTTTACTGCTTGCCTGAAGGAGCAGCTCAAATGGCCTTAAACCAAGGACTCAGCTTCGGAGACTCACTGAAGTCCTTGATTTAGTGAGGTACCATATCCAGCACTGAAACATTAGATGAGCCTGAGTCCGGGCCTGAATTTTAGGAAAGACATAGGCTAGTTGCTGACAGACCATGTAGGATTTTATGTGAAGTAAAAAGCTAAAATAATTGGGGGAAATCATTCATCATCTGTTTATCAATTATTTTAATCAATTACTATCAATGAAACATGTTGAATATTCTAAAAGTTCTTCTTTTTAAATTAAATATCTTTATGTTTTGGACTGTTGCTTGGACAATAGAAGCAATATGAAGCAGTCACCTTGCAAACTGCATTTGCACACATTTCTGACATTTTATGGATCAACTCGTTCATCAATATTAATTAATCTAATAATGAAGGAACTGTAAGCTGCAGCTAGGCTCCAAAAGCTGGTCACGTGTTCAGTGAAATCGTTTATAAAGACTGCAAACAGATCCTCTTAAATACAAAATAACCTGCCTACACACTTCTGCTGAAGCCTAAGCCTAAACAAGCATTGATTCCATAGTAAGTTCATTCTACATTGGCCTAATATGGCCCCATAGTTTCTTGGAGTCATGTAGCTGCACAACTGAGATGCTACATTTTACAAGTCATTGCTATTACTGCTTTCATTTTGCCCTGTACATTGGCACCAGCATTTCTTCACAAATGATTAGAAATGTTTAAAAATAGATCATCTGTGTTTTAGGAAATGCGGGTCTTGACTCTGTATTTCTGTTTTATTTTGGTTCAGTCATGTGATCATTTTCTTCTGCTGCTGTTGCTAATGCAAGAATAATTTTCACACCATAAACATAACAGGTACATTTCTATGGTTTTGTGTAAAGATTAATTAATTTTAGATAAAAACTAATAATAAACTAAAACAAAAAGCAAACTGTCAGATCAACAAAACTAAACTGAATAAACTGAAGAGAAAAAGTAGGGATTCAGAAGAAGGCATCAAAACAACAGCAAAATAAACCCACCACTGAGGTTTACTTAGTCTTCGGTGCTGACGACCATGATGTTAGTGATACGGGGCAGAAGAAGTGACGAGTCACATGTCAGAGTATCGACAGTGTCCATCACTCTGGTGCCTTTCAGCAACAAAGGTCATGCAACTTTCACACGACCTGATAACAGTGTGAACCCTGTCACATCTTTACATCACTTAACTGTTTTCTCAGTCCATCACCCGCAAACCACAGTGTCTGACACCAGAGCAACATTTCTACCAAGGCTTGTGATAACAGGTGACATTTGTATGATGCTGGCTGAGCTTTGGTGACATGACAGAACCAAACTGATTCTTCACCTTTGCTGTTTTCTTCTTCTGTGTTAAATCTATGTTTAACATCTGAAGCCTTTTTGGCATTTAAGATCCATTTTTCATTATGCATGAACAACAAAGTATGTACAGTATGTGAATGTGTTTACTATATATACAATATACATATGGGTACTAAACACTGTGTATAAATGCAGGTGTATACACATTTTTTATTTTCTTATTTCACTGATTTAGTTATTTTCTCATCAAATGTTTTTAGTGGCATGTAAAGTACCTACAGAACCTCCTTATATTTTGGAAAATAATGTTTTTGGTGTTTTTAATTAAGTCATTTATTAAATTTTTTTTTCATCCAATTCATCTCAGGGTTCCACAGCCACAACTTTATGCAAACCCCTGTGTGTGCACTGGGTATAAACTGTGGGCTGCCAGTGCTGACATCTGCTCAGCCGTGCAGCACGACCACACTTTTGCTTACCTTCCTTCTGCATGTCTCACCTCCTTTGACACCAGACAGGTATGATGTCATCACTGACTGTGGTATGATACCACGTGTGCGTTTGTTTTATGCTAATTTGCAATTATTATCTTTCTTGAGCAACCTGTTTTGTGGAGATGAGGATGGTTAGGACAGGGGTAAACTAACTTTTCTTTTGTCCTGGTCCTCCCCATCCAGTCTCCATCCACTCTGATCTGGCTGCTCTTGCTTGCCTCAGCCTTGCTGCTGAGGGTGGGGCAAAGAGCTCTGACAATGAATCCACCTGCCTGCCAGTCATGCAGTGTAGCATTAGAGGTCTCCCTTACATCTTTCACTTTTCATATTAATAATGATAATTATTCTAATTATGTTTAGTTTAGTTATTTTCCACTATCTCCCCCTCAGTTTCTGTCTCCATTTTCATCCTGCACCTCTCCATGTTTCTTTTACACATATACAATATATATGACCTTATTGATATACACAAATACACAAATAACTTATCCACAACTACTGTATTTACACACCTGAAGCTCAAAGAAAGTCATTTTAATTTAAACATGTTTGTTATTTGCATACACTGATTTTTAATCCTCTTTTATTCTCAAAGTTTCTTAAATACATTTAAACTGAGAGAAACATTCCCACTTTTATTGAGAATGTCAGATATATATGATCCACAGGCTTCCTAAAACTAAATAGTGTCTACAGTACAGCACGCAGTTGCACCTTTTAGTGATTGTTAGAATACAGCCAAATTAAAGTCACATATAGTAATTTGAAAATGATCTTATATCTGTTTCTGAGAACTTCAGTCCACCATGTTTCATGTTAGAGACTTTTGGACATTGAATAGATTTTAAACTTCAACTCAGAGATGCTCTACACAGTATGCTTTTATAAAACATTTAAATTTGATTCCACCTTATCAAACAAAGTCATGAACACATCTGACGCAGTTCAACATCACTCTTCCACAGATTTTATTTTCATTACAAATCTTTACAGCTGTGACTTGCGAGCGAAGGTTTTCCATGCTCACGCTCTCTAATGGTCATAGAGACAATGAAGAGGACAAAAGAAGGGGGTCGCTATGGAAACCATGTGTGCTCTCACAATTCATGTGGCAGGTGAGTGACGGGGGAGTGACGAGGGAGTAGACTGATCCCTTTCACTGGTATAGCGTCTCTTTACCTCCACAATGATGTTTCATGGTCATATTAAACCTTAATGTTTCAATTTAATGTACTTGAAATATAATTTTACTATCAAGCAATTTAAATAAAGTTTTTCATCACTTTGAATGTATTTTTGTACAAAACCAAAAAATAGCTTTCCATTACTGTGAAAGTTGCATAATACTGTAAAGTGCCACTGAACTATAAATGTACTCTGAGATCAGTAGGAAGTGTGGTTGAAGACTTTGCATCAATTTGCCACAGCTAATTGATTTTGGTTGAATTACCGTCTGCTGAGGTGAGTCTCCTGTCACTGTGACGTCAACCCTGGCTAAAAGCAGGAGCTTTCCTTCACTGTCTACCTCTGGAAAAAGGATTAGTTGCAGAAATGCAACCACTGACCTCATCTGATGAAAGTGATGATGTGACTGGTGTGTACTGGTTTTATAAGGAAAGCCAGATGAGTGATCTCAGGCCACTGTAATGAAATAAACACAGCTCACAGATACGGGCAGAGGATGTGAAGAATCAGTGAACACAAAGTCAAAGATTCAGTGCTCTGTAGTGAAACTCACTGCTCATCATGTTAATATTTCTGTGGCTCTTCAGCTTTTGTTTCTGTGCTTGAGTGAGTGCGTCAGTCAACGCAAACAGCTGTTGCTAGGTAAGAGTGGATTACACAGCAGATCGGACACAGAGCTGTTTGCACATGGCCAGATGACCAGTTGTATTAGTCATTATCAGTTCTGACATGTTTAACTCACAACAACTAGAAAGCTCACTCTATTTTGGACAGTGTACATCTGAATTAAACTCAAGTGCTGTTGTATAGTAGTACTCTTACTGTATTTGTCTGCTAGTGATTTATACAGTTTGTTCTATGAAGTGCACCAGCACAACCTCCATTGTACCCAAGAGGAAACAATAACATCTTACAACACCTTTATCTTTGAATCACTGTACACACCTGAGGTCAGAGCAGGCTGACGCACTGTTTCCATCAGTAAACAACGTGAACAGAATCCGAGGTAGACAACATCACGGTCATGAATAACTCCCTGCAAACAGAGTCTTACACAGCATGAAAATTTAAGAGCACATTAATCTTCATATTTCAAAGTGAAAAACAAGAACATTTTACATTAAAGCAGGTTTGCTAAATGAAAGCAATACCTCCAAAGCTTAGGATTCTACAATCGTTACAATGTGTTCCACCATTCCATTATAAAGAGAAAGTGTGTGAGGGGTATATGTTTTATCTGCATGCTGCCATCTTTATATTTTGTGTACATGTGCTAATAGCTCTGACCATGTGAAAAGCTAAAATGCCATTTTATGAAAAGTATATAAATCAGTCTCAAGTCACGCCAAATTGAAATACTGTAACTGGTAACCAAACAACTTCAGGCCTTTATTAATTTGTCACATTGGAGGTTGTGACTTGCTGTAGTAGGAAACATGTTAGTGACATTAATAAAGTAACATTACTGGGTACCATTCTACTACATACAGAGCTATTTTATATGATGCCAAGTACATTTAAATGGTAATGCTTCTGCGTTTTTACTTAAGTAGGCCGACATTATAAAGACAGTTTGAATTTGTTGCACCTGTATTGGTACTTCAGCCACAGATTTAAACAGCTGAAATATTAGATGCATTTAACAGCTAATGTGTATCTGCTGTTTTATCTTAAATACAACGTTATACTGGTCTCCTCGGCTGCTGGAGTGGCCCGTTTCCCCTCAAACCCCGGAGTTTGGATTCAGTTCCATCTCATTTCCTGGTTTGAATCCGCAGCGAGGACAAGGAGCTGTCCGCGGTGCTGAGACCTGTCTCTCTGTCTCCCTGTCTCCTTGTCTCTCTGGCTCCCTGTCTCCTTGTCTCTCTGCTGCTGATGTGACCACAAGCTGAGGACCGAGACAGAGACCGATGCATTATTGATTGAGTCAGTACAATCACGTTTCGGTGATACATGATAATGTTCCACGGAATTCAGTGAATGGAGAATGAAGGAGAAAGCTCCTCTGGTCCTCTGGTTATAACATATAATAACATAATGCAAAATTTATTTTACTGCTTTATTTCTTCCCTCTGTGTCCTCCACCTCCTCCAGGGGCATATAGTTGGACATTTTTATTCCGATTACCCCCTCCCATTTACCCTTTCTCTCTCAGGGACTTGAACTCACATCTTACCGAAGGTAGGCGGCAAATGACGTCAGAGCACCCGAAATTTCACGTAAAACACACACGCCCTCCCTTCTCCGCATCGTGATCTCTCACACACAGACACACACACACACACGGGTTCACAGCGCACAAACCAGCCCACTCCATCACCAGTATTTCCTCTCTCTGGCGGACCAATAACGCCGTTTCACGTTCCCTCCATCTCAGCCAGCTGTTTCTGAAGGAATAAAGTAGCACATCTCTTTATTATCACTTATCATTTAGATCTTGGAGTTGTGGATGCTTTTCTTGGAAGCATCTAAGCTGTTTGTACATATATATATATTTTTCTCATCTGGTTGAATTTCCTGAGATGGAAGTGAGATGTCGTCCAGCGGTGATGTGTTGCTTGTTTGCCATCCTCTGTGCGATGGTTCCCCGGTCGCTGGAGTCTTCGTACACGGACAGGCAGTACCTGAACGAGTGGGCAGTGGAGATCCCAGGCGGGCTGACGGCTGCGGAGGCTATTGCCAAAGAACTGGACTACGAACTGGTCCGACAGGTAGGCACCAACGCCCTGGAGCAAAACACCGGTTTAGACTTTAACACTAATCGTACAAAGCCCTCCAATACAGACTAATCTTAACATCAAGCATGTGAATTACAAGTCACCACACAGAAAAGGAAAATTAGCAAGAGGTTTTAATTAAGCCTGCAGTCTATAGTATGTGTGCTTTGTTGTTTGGGCAGAGGAGGCACCAGCTGTGTCGGTTATTCTGCATTGTTTGATAAGGCCATTACTGGGCTGGAAACTCATTGCTTTTTATGACAGACCAAGAGCTCACATTGCATTTTCAATTAAAGGAGGAGGATTTAATCAATCCGTGACACTGTTTACACACTTCTGATGACCCATAACTGGGGTTTCAGCCTTTCTTTTCCCTGTTTAGTACATCCCTGTCTTTCTAGTATTGTATATGTTAACATCACCTATACCAAACCTGTGGCTCTGGCCAGTGATTAACTGGTCTCTCAGGGGTCATGGACACCAAGGGACTATATGCAGACTGCAGCCACTGTGTCAGAACCAATATCCCTCAGATTTAGTTTTTATATTACATCGCATTCATTTAAATGATATGTTTGCCCAAAGAAGTTTAAAATACACTGCAATGAGCTGCGATAGGAATACGAGCTAAATGTTATATTTGTGTAACCCGGCCTACCTCACTTGTTGTTATATTTTGAATGGGTTACATTTGCATGGTTCATTAGTGAAATGGACAGTCATATTTAGTTTTACTCAAGGCATTGTACTGTTAAAACTGCAGTGAATGTCATTATTGTGGATAATGCATGCTTTGGCGGCACTTGACATGCACATGTTGCTTCTGTATTAAAGGACACACACATGCAGGATCTGTACATTTATTTATTTTCAGCTGGAATGAATGTAAATAACATCTGTAAATGCTGCTAGCAATCATATTTCTAGCTATGCTGTTTTTACCACAGACATACATTAACACAGATAAACATATAAGGTACAACACAACAGAGTGATGTTTTAAATCACTGTTGTCTGAATGAGGAAACTGTTTTCTTTGCTGCAGCCCCTACAACTGAATTCCTGATGGATTATGTTTCTAGGCCTACAGTACAGGCTTCAGTGAGCACATATCCTGTCATTTCTCTTAAAATATTTAGTTTGATGTTGTGTCTTCCACTTTGCAGATTGGGGCCCTGGAAAACCACTTCTTGTTCAAGCATCGCAATCATCCTGGCAGAATGAAAAGAGGTGCCGACCACATCACCAGGCAGCTGTCGGAGGACGATCGAGTGAGTGGCATCTCTCCTCAGTCGATGCAAGACCATCTTGTTTCATTTTAAAAACCTGACCCCCCAAACATATAACTTGTATGGTGCGCAGGTGTTGTGGGCAGAGCAGCAGTATGAGAAACGTCGCAGCAAGAGGGCTTCCCTCAGAGAGTGCAGGGACTGCCCGGTGGATAAGCTGTTTGATGATCCCATGTGGAACCAGCAGTGGTACCTGGTGAGTCCTCAAAAATCTTCAAACCTTACACACAAAATACACAACACATAGCAGTGAATTAAACTTGTCTGCCACAGCAGCGGTGGAGAAAATGTATGAGAAGATCAATATGTAATTCAACAATACATCTAGTTCGTGCTGAAAACATCTGAACACTAGATTTAGGTTGATATCCAGCCTGCTGGTCATACGCTGCATACTGTGTGTATGACTGAGCCTTTTGTTTGCATGCAGTTAGTCTGTTTTCATCTAAAACATCCTGAAGCCCTGCAAGTGCTGGACATCTCTACACTGCTGTGATTATAGCAGCAGGCCATACTGTATGTGTTCACATTGCCATATACTAAATGTAACTTGTAGGAATGAAAAACACACAAACAATGAGCACTTGCTGTTTTCCCATAACCATCCTCAAAAAAAAAAAACGTGAAAGCAATGAAACAATAGCTTGTTATTAAGCAGTACTAGCCAAAAGAGCCATTTGCTTAATTGGTAACACAGTCCATGTGAAGATGAGAGGGATTATAATCCAGCAGGATGGAGCGGAGTGGAATACTGCACATTAAGTCCCAGTGTACCCTGAATAGGATGTTTTAGCCCACTGAGGCCAAGTAGTAGCACAGAACAGTAGACTGCCACAGCTGTGCATCCTCTTCCACACCCATTACTGACATTCACTGTATCCTGACCATAAAATGACCTTGACACATGTATATTATCAAACCAGACCAAACTACCAGAAACATTAAGACACAGAACTCAGTCATGGCTCCAGCTAATTATCTTCATGATGAATTCTGCCGATTATTTTCTCTATTCCTATCATCATGTTGTCTGTAAGACATCAGAAAACAGTATAATAAAGACCACTGCAATTCCAAATGTCCTAGCTGACATCTTCCGAATTCAGGTTTTTGTCTGACCAACAGTCTGAAATCCCAAGATATTTCCAGGGTATTAAGCATAACAAAGCAGCACATCCACTCACATAAGAAGATGAAAGGAAATGGAAGAAACATGTAACATTCTGCCTAAAATAACTTGTTTAATCTGTTACCAAAATAGTTGAATGGACACCTCTTTGAAACAGTTTGAACAAAAGCTGAACATTATCATCCTGATGAATGGAGGATTTCTTACAGGATGGTTCTGTTACACCAGCTTAAATTGTACCTAATAAACTACTAAATGATTTTAATATATGACAATATTTCTACCATCATGCTACAGTGACAATTCATCTAAGTTTATTTGTAAATCAAGCTTTTCCTTAAGTCTAAGGACGCGATCACAACACGTTCACCACAAGCTGTTACTGTGCAGGGAACATGATCTTTATACGTATGTTGTTCCACATCGCTGTGATTAATGGATTAGTCAAGTCATCCTGTCTGGTTATTAAACTGACTGTATTCATTGGAGCAAAGACACTGGTTCATCTTTACCTGGGTCAGTGTCATTTGTTTGTCCCTGGTTTATCAGAAAATGAGAAAGTATATAGTGTGCGTTTGCATGTTGCCACTGTTTGTGTGTGTGTGTGTGTATTTCAGAGAGAGAGAGAGAAGAGGAGACATTCATATTATGTTACCTTAGCCTCCATTTCCCTGCACCTGCACTAACCGAACATGAGTCACACGCTTGTCCGGGATAAGAAAACAAATTGAGATGAATCATTTTTCCCTTTGAGAAATGATGACACTAATGGAACTGGCCTTTAAGCGCTGCTTAGTGTAGTTCCACATGAGCTAAACAGGGGCAGTGACAACGGTGGAAAGAAAAAAGACCTCAGGTGTCACCTTTTCGCATCAGCCACTACATTATGATCGCTCTTTACTTCTAATATTTGCAAATGAAGATATGCGAGGAAAGTGTTGAGGTTCAAAGACAGTGAGCCTGGCAGATCTGATGCTTGACGGGGACTGAGGTCGATCTAGAGGGAGAGAGCTGGGCCCAACAACAGGATGAGTGTCTTTGTCCGTCAAGAGTGGGTGGCTGCCTGATAATTCAATCATGCTCATAGCTTGAGATTTCTCCTGCCTGCATGGCTGTGTGTGTATCCAAGGCTCTGCAAGTGTCAGTCTGTGTTAACTGGGCATCTCTCTGTGTCATCGCTGTTGTGTGCATGTCCACTTATCCTTTGATGTGCAAAGAGACTGATATAATCTACTGTGTGTGTGTTTGCTGTGTACCCTTAAAATCTATGAATGTCAAGCCACTGACAGCTCCTCAACATGCGAGTTATTTAGTGTTACACCAAAACCAGCAAACTAGAAATGTAGCTAGTTGGGAGTGAAAGCCTTTCAAGCTAATTGCTTTGGAAACACATCATGTGAAAGTAGGACATGTGCTGTGTATACATACTGTGCCAAAAATGCATACAATACATAGTGTCCAATAAGGAAGAGAGGTACAAGATTCTTTTGAGGAGATGAGGTGAAAAAGGGGACTCAAAGTCAGAGCCAAGAAGAATTTAAAGAAAAAAAGGCGATACATCACAGGGATGAGTCACATCTTGGGCTAGTGTTCTGCAGTGTCTGTGCATAATGCGCAGAGAGTGAAAGTGAGTCCTTTTTTTAGTCTCAACTGTCTCCAGCTCTGAATCATACTCTTCCCCAAGCAGGCAGGCAGCAGCCCTGCTCACTTTCCCCTATTCCCTGCTGATTTTCCATTTAAAACTAGCTTGATGCCTCCCACATTGCCTCAGAAATGGGTTTCTAAATCATTCGACAGGGGGATTGACTGAGTCGAGCCAGAAGAACAGTGGGTTGAAACGTAACACATCTCTAGGCACTGTAAGATATTTTGTGGGTTAAAGTAACTAGCAGAGTTATTGTGTTCGATAACACAAGAGCCTGTATCATTGTGATAACAATCTGCTTACAAGTGGCCATACAGTTGAAGCGGACTCAAGTCCAGACAAAGAAAAAACCAACAATCCAGTAATAAATTTCTGTAAAGGTCAGTGGAAGAACAGGCAGACTCAGTAAGCTCAAAGACCTGACCTTTTTACCATATAAGATAATACTTCAAAAGCCTATTTATATGAAGTACTCAGTGATAATTCACACAAAACTTTGCATAATTTGCAGATGTGTTGTTTTGTAATTCTGTCCCCGTCTTCCACAGCAAGACACACGGACGTCCTCCTCGCTGCCGAAGCTGGACCTGCACGTGATCCCCGTGTGGCAGAAAGGCATCACAGGGAAAGGAGTGGTCATCACCGTTCTGGATGACGGGCTGGAGTGGAACCACACAGACATCTACTCCAACTACGTAAGACACCGTTTCCATGGAGACAGCCTCCGTCGTCTGGCTCTGACATTACCATAGCAACGGTGCTGGTGACACCTTCCAGGCAGTTCATAAAGACAGTAAAAAAATCTTCTAAATGATAAAGCCTGCTTCCAAGGTGTTTTGTTTTAATCTCTAACTGTAATATGGGCAGTTTGCTGCAATAGTGATTTTGATGGGAATAACTATGTTTCTTGCAGTCAGAGATGCAAAACTTTAAATATGTACTGATTCCTCCAGCAATGTTTTGACAGTCTACATGTTGATGGGGATCATTACCAAGCCAATGAAAGCAAAACTGACTGAATGGGAGCTGCATGAGTTTTCTGCTTTAGAGAGGAACTCTAAAAGCCCCATCTGTGGTTTGGAGAGCAGCAGTGCTGTTGCTTTCAGAAGACAGCCACCATTGATTCACCACTACACCGAGTGAAAAAGAAAAGGAGGCACTGAGGGAGGGAGGCAAACAAAAGATGTTTATGGAAACAACTCCTGATGCAATTTAGGTTAAGGCTGACTAACAAAAGTGACTCGATCATTCGAGACATTCATCAATCAAAGCATATGTGCAAGGTACATTTTCATAAGTTAATAGCAGTGATTCTAAAATAACAGGCACAACTATCTGGTTTAAACTGGATAGTTGTTGAGAGGAAGCTTTAATCATTTGAATTTCCTATTTAATGAAAACATCATTTATGCATTTTATTCTGTTTTCTAGTGCAGTGGAATGACAGAACAGACAAAAAAAACATGCACAGTGTCACAGTGTATCATGTATTCCTGCATTTTTTTGGCCTGGAACACAATCCTCAGGCAAAAACGGAATTTTTAACCAATGTGAGTGTTTCCAACAGAGAGCTGTAAACAAGCACTCCTTCATCCTCAAAGTCAGTATGTATGTTTCACTCCTTGGCCTCATCGCTCTGTCCTCTTGTGATACGTATCCATGACAGCAGACTGACCTTGAGAAATTTGCATTTCAAGCCTTCGTCACTGACAAAACCCAAATTTTGAAAAATAAACATCTGACCATTTCCCTCTCTGTTGTTTTTAAAGGATGCAGCAGCCAGCTATGATTTCAATGACAATGACCCGGACCCCTTCCCCAGATATGACTCCACTAATGAAAACAAGTGAGTTAAATGTTGATAAGCGACTTTTTCTTTTGAACAAACCTAGCACGAGTTTGCCAATTTAAGGCCTTTTCATAAATTTCCCCTTTCTTCAATGTGCTTTGGAGAAACCACTCTTATGGGGCAGGCGCCTTGTTGCTTGGGTTTGGTTATTATTGTTAGGTACGCTCTGGTAGGGAGGTGAGCGAGTAAAAAAATGACGGACCCAGGTAGCTGACTTTGGTGCAAGAGGTGCTCTATTTATTTACAGTGACGATAAACATGTGTACAACCAGGTGAAGGAATATGGAGCAGAACCGGGTGTCGAGCGGCAGTTCTGGAAAACATACAGTCAGTGATGGGATGATAAGGAGGAGGCCGGGCTGTGGATGCTAGGATTCACTCCTGGACTGGTCGTGGTGGTTGGTTGCTGAGGGGACAAAGTCAGAGAAACAGTTAATGGGAGACTGTGCATCGACCTGCGTGGTGGAGTGATGTGGAGTAGTGGAGGTCCGTGGTCCGAAGGAGCGATAGCGGCTGGGAAGATAAGACACAGGGCACAAGGCAGGAACGGAGCTGGGATGAAGAGCGTGAGCAAATACATATAGAAGACAAATAATAGATCGGCATAGAAACGGGCTAGAGTATAGAAAGAACTGGCAGGAAAGTGGACGATGAGCACAGTATAAGAGCAGCCAAGGACTGGTTGAGCACAGTAAAAGCAGGCTCTCCTGAATAACCGCAAAACGCTTCTTTCACTGAATGTCAGTTTACTGCCTTGCATGTTATGTAGCCAAACAATATAGTGGTCTCACATAATGAGTGTGACATCCTCTGAAATAGTGAGGGCAGGTAAAACAAAAAGCCACTATGACCACAAATGTACTGAATATGTTCAGTATGCAGTGTCCTTCCCAGTGATACAGCCCAGATTTGCAAAATATGTTAAGTTACACAGAATTAGTGATAGAAAGACAATGTTTGTGAATGTTTCCAGTTAGGTGTACATATGACATTAAATATTCTTCTTAGGCATGGGACCAGGTGTGCTGGAGAGATCGCTATGCAGGCAGACAACAATAAATGTGGAGTTGGAGTGGCATACAATTCTAAAGTTGGAGGTAAGCTGGTAAATCTGCTTATGAGCATCTGAGCATGACACATCACATTGCAAGGCACTTCGTCTACATCTTTGCACACAATGCATAGTGACTTGTAGTTCTCGGTACTAACCCTGTTGTGTGGAATTTGAATAAATATGAATTAGAACTTGAATTAGAGTGTGTGTTAACAGTGGCATGAATTTTGTTTTTAGTCATTATTATAGTAGCAATTATAGAATTATTCTAATTGTACATATTAAGAAATGCTTGGAAAATTCTTACACAAGAAAGAATCGCCATGCACATTCATCAACACCTTGCCTGTATCTAATGTGCCTGCACATCCCTGGATCTTTATTTATTTTATTTCCAGCCAGTGGGGACAGGAGAGTTCCTGTTGGAAGCCTGAGTTTTACTCCAAATGGTTGCATATTGTCACTCTCCAAATTTACTGAGTGCCAATCCCCCTAAACAGTGGTTTGCATATTTCTTTAGAACTGGAACATCTGAAGAGCCATCTGGTTCTTAGTGCTCCAGAAGTACCTGCATCTTAAAATAGGAAAATTACAAATGTTAACTGCCATGAAAACGACATTGTATCCATAACATGCAAATTAAGTAAATTACTTCAAATTTTTTTCTTTCTAATTTTTTTTTACTTCTTTAATGAGGGAGTAGACTGATTAATTGTTTTTACTTTGTCCCTATGAAATAGCCATATATTGTCAGCGTGTCCATGAGTTTTAATACCAGTAAATGAAGTGGGCACTGTGCTAAAAGTTCACGGTCTCTCTCTGTTCAGGCATTCGTATGCTGGATGGCATTGTCACTGATGCCATTGAGGCCAGCTCTATTGGGTTCAATCCAGACCATGTGGACATCTACAGTGCCAGCTGGGGACCCAATGATGATGGAAAGACAGTGGAGGGTCCCGGCCGCCTGGCCCAGAAGGCCTTTGAATATGGTATCCAGAAGGTAAATGATAAAACATGCAGTCAGCTGGTGTGATGTCAAACTGAGGTTGCTTGAGTCATTATCTCCAGCGGTGATGGCAATCAGATAGAATAGAATCAATAAGGACAATGTAGTTTGCTGCTAGGAGTGAAGCTTCCAATGACAAAATGTCATTGGTCATAGTTAGCAAAGATTCATGCTGGACAGTGTCTATTTTGTGGCACACGCACACATGCTTCTCTTCTCCGTCATGCTTTCAACAGGGTCGTGGTGGGAAAGGCTCTATCTTTGTTTGGGCATCTGGTAATGGTGGCCGGCAGGGAGATAACTGTGACTGTGATGGCTACACAGACAGCATTTACACTATCTCAATCAGCAGCGCCTCCCAGCAGGGCTTGTCCCCGTGGTACGCTGAGAAATGCTCCTCTACTCTGGCTACAGCGTACAGCAGTGGAGACTACACCGACCAGAGGATTGTGAGTACCTGTGCTCCTTCTTTTCTGTTTTTATGCTATGCTAAGCCGTGCTGTGTCACATTACGTCACATTACATCATATTAGGTAGTTACTGTTTGCCTGCTTGCTTTCAGACAAGTGCTGATCTGCACAATGAGTGCACTCAGACTCACACTGGAACATCAGCCTCTGCCCCATTGGCTGCTGGGATATTTGCCCTGGCACTGGAAAAAAAGTATGCCATAAAGCCTGTTACACAAAGATTCTGTGCTTTATTGTAATTTTACAATAGTTACAATAGCCATGTCTACATATACAGTATATATCATTATTTGCATTTTTAAAATTCCTTTGTCTTCAACCCTGTTCATCTTTCCCTCCCCTCAGTCCAGATCTAACCTGGAGAGACCTGCAGCACATTGTGGTCTGGACTTCAGAGTTTGATCCTTTGGCTAATAACCCAGGCTGGAAGAGGAACGGAGCAGGACTGATGGTCAACAGTCGTTTTGGCTTCGGCCTTCTCAATGCCAAAGCCCTGGTGGACCTCGCTGACCCGGCCACCTGGAAGCACGTGCCTGAAAAAAAGCAGTGTATTGTCAGAGATGACTCTTTCCAGCCAAGGTATGGGAATGTCCTCTAGCTTTTATCTTGTACCTGATTTTATTAGAATGTTAGATGTCAATGTAGATGCAGATTGGAGATTCAGGAGCAGGACCACACCTCTAATCTCATCCTTTTCCTGTCTACTTCCTATAAATACTTCCATAAACACAGCATCGGCCGCTTTTGTTTTTCATAACCCTCCCTCCCTTCTATCTACTTGTCCTTCTCCCTCTGTTTTAGTCCTCCTTTATTCTATCTCCTACTCCTTCCTCCTGTCTTCACGCTTCCACACGGGGGATCTGTCAAGCCTGAGTGCAGCGCGGATCCCTCAGAAGCGTCCCCAAACTGCTGATCATCAGCTGAGCATCCATCCTCATCGAGGCGTGATCCTAGCTAGTGAATTAAAATGTTATCTCAGTTGCTTCTAGTGTTTTTGCTCTAACAGTGACAACCACTGGCCCAGGATTTCTGGTCATACAGTATATTATGTGAACATTTTTGTATGTCTTATATGGGCTTGTAATTAGTATATAATGATAGAGGCTGGGAAGCAGTTGGTACCATTATAAAAATCACAACATTGTAGAGAAATATCCAGAGGAAAATCCACCAAGCATGGACAGAAAGTCAGAGGAGTTATTATCCCTCTGTTTTCTTACCATATGTTTTGTTTACAGTCCTTTTTAACCAAAGAACATCAAGTGCTAAAGCTTAGCTGCTGTGCTTTGTCCTTTTGATACTGCAGCAGCTAAGGCTAACTGAGTTCTATAATCTTTATGTGTCCATTTTGCAGTTTGAACTATGTGGCTCAGTAACATGACACCCAGACTCCCCATTACCTTGCAACACCCAAGTTTAATCTTGAGATTTGACTTTACATTTCAGCTAATGCTTAGTGGTCTACAGCTCCTTCTAGCTTTATGCCAGCTGGAACAATCCTTTCATTCATGTCTGGGAAAAATGGGGATTAACTATGTTTGCCCATGAATGACCAAAGGCATGCAAATCTACATCTAACATGCACGATGTGCTGAATAGTTCCAAAATTTGACATTGTCCAATGAACTATCACAAAACAACATGTAATGTGTACAAGTTTTTTCCACCCTGCTGCTGTTTCCCCTACCTAGATATAGCAAAGAGAACACATTAGCAAAATACACGGCACATACAAACTAGTGTTGTCAAGGACAGCTGTTTGTGTGTCTCATTCCCTGTTATTTTAATACATCCCACAGGGAGCTGAAAGCAGCCGGGGAGATCACTATAGAGATTCCAACCAAAGCCTGTGAGGGACAGGGGAACACAGTCCATTCACTGGAGCATGTGCAGGTGGAGGCCAGCATTGAATACACCAGGAGAGGGGACCTGCATATCACACTCACCTCCCCAGCTGGTAAGAGATATGCACACATCCACACACATTTGAGAGTAATAACAAGGCTCTCAACTGATCTGTCCCTTTGGATCTTCCCTCAGGCACCAGTACAGTGCTGCTGGCTGAGCGGGAGAGGGACACGTCATCTAATGGCTTCAGAAACTGGGACTTCATGTCTGTTCATTCATGGGGAGAAGATCCTGCTGGTACATGGACACTGAAGATCACAGACACTGTGAGTTACACTCCTTTCTGAAGACAAAACACCCGTATTCAGGTGTAATTTGAAATTACTTTGAGTTTATTTAAATTTGTTTAACTTTTCAACATGACATCAAAACAAGAATTCCACTGTTACATACAAAAAACAGGAAGAATTAAAGCATGTAGTTTAGTATATATAAATTATAAGCACAATAAGTGGCCCAGAAACTTTCTTTCAAATGGGTATTAATGAAGTAACATATTGCTATTTCTGAGCTCTGTCAGTTTTTCCTGAGATGTAACCAACATTACCCCATCCATACAGTCGGGCCGTATGGAGAACAAGGGTCGGATTTTGAGCTGGAAGTTGATTCTGCACGGAACAACAGAGAAGCCAGAGCACATGAAGAAACCCAGAGTCTATATTCCCTATAACGCAGTGCAGAATGACAGGCGTGGTGTGGAACATATGGATGACATGATGGAGGTGAATACACTGCAAATAAATTTAAAATGACAGGCCTACAAAGAAACCTGGTGTGGATGTTAGAGGAAGAGCATGAGCAAGAATGTTATGGTAGGCTTATGACATCAAAGCCTGGGTGACACTGAACATACTTTTGATAACACCTGGTAAAGAGAACTGAGGTGGCACAAAAATGACCAAAACTATGAAAATGCTACAGCAGTTTCTTGTTTCCTAGTACAGTGGTAATGTCCATCTTACAAATATTTCAAAAATGATTTTGTCACAGACAGATTTGTGATGAAAAAAAAAACAATGAAATGCACCTGATACAGAGTTAATTCACTGGATTATTAGTAATATATTACACTTACAGTGAAGTGTAAGTATGTATTTATTTATTTATTTACTTATATGGGACAATGTACATTAATCAACACTGATATTAGTAAAATGTGTGTAAATGTGCCAGGGTTAGCTGAACAGCTCATTTGCACCACTAGTCATATATTAGCATATTAAAATATGTCTGTTTCAGACTCTGTAGTATAGCACACTGGATTTAAAACAATGATTATGAGGTTTTCACCAATATAATAGGTCAACACTTTGGGAAATGCTTTGCTGCCAAGAATTAGCTGAGATGATTGATAACACTGTTATACAATATCAGTCTGCTTAGCTTAGCGTAAAGACCGGAAACTGCAACAATAGCTACACTGGCTCTGTCAAAAGGTAATAAAAGCTTCCTATCAGCAGCTCTAAACCTCATTAATTAACATGCTGCATCTTGTTTGTTTAATCTTTACAAAAACTAACAAAAAGTGTTTGCTTTAGATAGAGCCAGGCTAGCTATTTACACTCATTATGTTAAGCTAAACTAACTAGCTCCTGGAAATATGAGAGCTAGCTCCACTCTTATATGAGAGTGGTACTTGTCATCTCACTTAACATTTAACATTTTTATGCCTATGATTTTAGCACAACACAAGAATGAAATACCAGTCTGTTTTTAATTTTAGATCCATTGTCCTACAGTTTTGTCTCACAGTGTGCATTATGTATCAGTAACATGTCTCTGTTTGTCTGCTGACACAGGAGCCCACACAGGCACATTCACCTCAGAAGACAGAGACTGCACAAGCCTCTCCTCCTTCCAGCTCTAAGAAAGAGCCCAAACAGCCCTCAGATTCACCCTACTCCCGCTCCCTGGCCCTGCTGCGTCTCCTGCAGACGGCCTTCAACAGGCATATCCCAGCCCTGTCGCAGCCTCCGGCCATAGGTCGGGCCTCCTCTGCCTGGAGGAGCTTCTCTCCTCCTGCTACTAGACTCCCACCCCAGCAGCTGTACCAAGCTATGGATATGATCAACAAGTACCGGGGCACTGGGGACAGTATCTACAGTGACTACAGTGATGGCTTCTACAGTGCCAAGCCATACAGGCACAGAGATGACCGACTGCTGCAGGCCCTGTTTGAAATGATAGATCATGACAGCAAATGAAGGCCTGGAGGAGAGGAGAGGCAAGAAGGAAGAGGAAAAGAAAAATATAAAATAAGGGGGAAGTGTGGTTATATGTTGGTTGGGGAGCAGAGGAACAAGGCAAAGAAAAGAGATAAAGCAGAAGGATAAGATTCGGCAGTGGAGGAGAAGAGAAGAAATAAAGGAAACAACTCTTCCACTAAGTTCTGTTTTCCCCCAAAATGCTGCATATCTCTTTACCTTTGTTTACCAATCACCATACATTCATTAATTCTTTAATTCAGTGATGCAAAATTTCCATGGTCCACATGTGATTCAAATCATGGATGTGTTTCAAGCCTCTTTGCCACAAATTGTATCTCTGTGTAGTGAAAGTGAAAGCATTTAAATAGTAAGACAAATGGTAAACCTTGACTCTCTTCTCTTCACTGCCCGCTCAAGCACACCACCTTTAGAATATGTTTTGTATTAGTATCTATATATTATCCATATATTATACAAAGATGATGATTGTAATATAGTTTTGAAAACACTTGACATGCTTTCAAAAATCCAGATTCTATTTATTTTTTGCCATTTTTCATATCCTATAAAGTTTGTTTGTGTTTCTCACTATAATTTAACACTTACTCACTTTAGAAGACAAATTGGTCCTTAAGAACTGACATCAAGTCCTTAAATTAGAGTCAGCAAACATTTAAAATGAAACACAATTTGATATTGACCAGCTGTTTTAAAAGTTTAAACATACTGGCAAAAGCACTGTGTTCTCAGGAAAAAAAAAAGCTCAACAGAGGAACAGAATTGTATTCTGCACTCTTCAAAGTATTAAATGCTGTATATTTAGCATGAAGGGGAATTTATAATAACATCATGCAGATGAGACAATTATAAAACCAGAAAAAAGGGAAACATAAAAAGCTTGACTCTGGTAATAAATGACAGAGCACTGGAGAATCTTTCAGTTGGAGTAGCAACACATTAAAGTGAAAAAAAATTCACAGATGAATCTTCTTCTTGTGCAATCAGTTTAATTTTGTATAAGTATAATGCTGCATTAAAAGAAATATTTTTCTAAGGAAATAGTATATACAGTATCAAACCCTTAAACAGTTTATTTTCTTGTGGCACAGTTCACTCGATAGCTGCAGAGCCAGTGTAGTTGTCACAACTACCAACGAACACTGCCAAACTCACTGCTGTCAAAATGTTTCTGAGTATTCAGTTATTGTGCAAATAGTTAAAATGTCATTTGTACATTATCTACTCCTTGAATCCTGGACTGATTTTTGGATATTTGCAACTAAATCAATTCTCTGGTATTATTTATTGGGTATTAAAGGACCTATCACACTTCAGAAGCTGACCAAGAGTAGGGGCTCTGCAGTGCAACCTTAAAGCACATTCATCTTGAGAGCCTTAATATATGGTATAATAAATGTGCATACCCATTTCCACATGGTGTAGAACAATTTACAGATGCTAGTCTAAGTGTTTATGACATGAATAGTTATGAAACCTCTATGCAGAGTTTATCCTCCAGCTTGGAACTGCCTGCTTAGCTTCTCTGCCAACAAGGGGACAGGAAAAAGAAGATCTTGGGGACAGTAGCTTACATGTGCTCTGTAATTTATTTAGTTTTAGTGTAGCCTGTGCTGTTTTTTATTCTGGACTGATGCTTCAGTTCAAAGTTGTTTACACACACCAATATTATGTTGCAATTTCTGTATGGCTGTTCATAAAAGTAATGAGATTTATTGTATTAAACTGCAAAGTGACCCCTTGAGTCTGTTTGAGTCTTGGGCAGCATTATAGTAAACCCGGAAGGTGACACCAGCTGAGGCTGAAGTAACACACTGTAATGAACTTCATTAATTTGAATTTGAATTTTTCAGTACTATGTGTAAAACATCTACTTATTATGCATAAATTGTGTTTTGTCAGGAAACTAAAGCAGTGGGTGTTGATGTGTGGACTGAAGTTTAAACTGGATGTTTGTGTTCTACTTAGCGAGAGCAACTGGTACTGACAGATCATAGGTCTATGACAACAGATGCATTAAAAGTACAAGACCCAGATTTGTTAAGCCAACGGATGAAATAAAAAAAATAAATAAATGAGCACAACACTCACAATCACTCACATCTATAAAATGTGACCTAGAGTTCACTACTTAGAGTCTAATAGACATTTCCTTCAAGGCTTTTTGAGACTTTGAGAAGGATTATTTTTTTTCCCAAAGTCAACTACACATGGATGATAAGTCTACATAGACTCATGGTCTGAAATATTTATTACAGTCTACAAACTTTGTAGTCTCTTTATGTTTACTTTGGTCATACAGTAGTTTCTTTCATTGAATTTCCTGTTGAGTGTCTCCACCTCCTGGACAAAAACAGTAGAACACCCTGCTGACGTGGTCTGGTTTATAATATATAATTATGTCTGCATGATATACTTTCTGCTTATTCACATCAAAATAGGATAATGAAGTGATATAGATGTATAAACTGGCAGTCTGCTGGGTGAAGAATAAACTCAAGGAATATATCAGCATTTTTTGTGGTTCTTCCGAGAGTTTAGACCCTAACCTGACATAGTAGCATCTATTACCTAAACTTTATTGTCACACTTCCAACATGAGTACCAGGAAAGGATTTTTCTCCTTACCGTTTATACAACTTTACCTTTAAATTCTTTTCTTTCCTTGTCTGTGCCTTATTCTCCACTCTTCAGCTCCTCCCATTTGTCCAGATTCCTCGCACATCTGGTTGCCTTGGTTTGGCTCCAGAACTAAACACAGCAGAAGACTTGGGGTGGGGGCGGGGGGGGGGCAAGAAGAAGGAAGATATGGAGGAGGGAGTGGAAAATACCATAAAAGCAACAAGAAGAGAGAGAAAGGGAGGCAAGTCAAGAACGTAATCTCTGGAGGAAAACAGTGAGCTAAACGTCATATTTGCAGGACGAATCAGAGAAAAATAACATAGGTCATAGGTTAGTGCTTTTATCCACCAGCAGGTCACAGTATGGCACTGCTACCGTTCTGCAGGATGTCCGCAGGTCAGTACACACTCAGCCACTGCACCGTCTTTTGTGCTTGTGTCACTGCTTGTTACTGGCTTGTGACTGTTGTACTTGTGCCATTAAAACTTGTTTGCTTTTTTGTCACAGGATTTAAATTGAGCCAGCAAGGCTTTAAAGTTTTTACTCAGGGATCTTCTATGAGAAATTTGCTCCTGAAACTACGCCCTGGAGGGAAAGTTGGGTTGATTAATTCAGGAATCTGAAAACATACACATATGTAGAACACATGAGGAGATTTTGGGGATAAAAATCTACTTCCAGTCATTTGTGCTTCTACTTAGGTTCTATGGCATGCAGCAATGTGCAGCTCTCATTCAAAACCAGTCTGTGAATAAACTTCTAACACCCAGTCTTCTGCTATTCCTCTTTGCTCAACATCACATGCATGAAAAGGTTTTAATATTGCTTGCTCATGTGAGTTGTCACTTGTTTCTTGTCTTTTTGTATATCAATAGTTAATTTGATCATAATATTTCAGTAAATTTAATTATTTAATTATTGCATATGTCTTAAAGATGACAGTTTGTGTTTTTGTTTGTGTTGTTTATTTGTGCAGTCTCTTTGAAACTCCTATGAGCTCAGGCTTTTTACCTGTCAGGGTTGAGAGGGACATTTGTCAGTAACATGTGCTTACTGAAAGAGTATTTAAAAATATTTAACTTGTACAAGGTTCATTATTAAATGTGTGTGTGCCTATGTGTGTTTGTCTTTCACACAGGACCAGTCAGAGTGACCAGAACACACCTGGTCCTGTACTGTGTTCTCCTGTTTCTTATCGTATGTAAGTGTAGAGAAGAATTTGTTGTGCTCTAATATTTTGGACCAAGTCACCACAGTAAATACACATGGATGTTTGAAATGCATGCAAATTTTTGTAAGTTAAAGTAAAAGATCGTTTGTGTTTTTCTCCAGTTTCACAAAAATGTACTTTAAAAAATGTGTCACAGAAAAACTGGGGTTTATAAAATGGTGTAAAAAGAAAAATCTGTTTTGCCTTCAGATTTTCTTAATGAACGTAAAGCTGCTGTCATTGTGAAGTCACCTCATGCTATCTTCCATGCCATGGGAGTGGACAGGGGAACAGTCTTGACAGACACAACGTTTGTCAGAGCAGCAGTGCCACAAACCCCTCTGGAGACACCGTGGGGCGTTCCTTTAGTGTGGGGTGACACCCACAACTCGACCTGGTGCAGAGCTAAATATACACAACGGGGGATCCGTGTAGGTCTGCTGGCTCTTGTTGTGGGAACTTATGGCCAGTTTGTCCAACGTTTCCTCTCCTCAGCTGAAACCTACTTTCTCCCCGGTCAGATGGTCACCTACTACATCCTCACAGACAATCCCCGTTCTCTGGATCCCCCCATCCACTTGGGGCCCAAACGCCATCTGATGGTGATTCCCATTGCTGAGCTGCCAGGTTGGAACAGGTTGGCCTATCGTCGCATGGCCTTGCTTGCTGATGCCATTAAAGACCAAGTCAGCAGTGAGGTTGACTACATCTTCTGTGCTGACATTGACCAGGAGTTTGTGGCACCAGTGGGAAAAGAAATTCTAGGAGACCTGGTGGCCACGTTGCACCCTGAGCTCTATGGGATGCCACGAAAGGCTTTTCCTTATGAAAATGAGGAAGTCTCATCAGCCTGTGTGGAGGAGGATGAAGGAGACTACTACTACACCTCTGAGCTGTATGGAGGGTTGGTTTCTGAGATGCACAGACTGGCTCGTGCCTGTTCTTTGCTCATTCTGCAGGACCAGGCTAACAGGGTAGTGGCCAGAGGACTCGAGGAGAGCTACCTAAATCGTTACTTGATTGACCACAGGCCAACCTGTGTGCTGTCACCAGAGTACAGCTGGTGGGACTCGGCCCTGGCTGCCGACGTACCTGTATACAGGCTAGTCTCTTTAGGGAGGCAATGCAAGGCTTATGATAAGCAAAAAAGAGAGGAGCACAAGTGTTGAGCAAATGTAAAAGGAGGGTCAGAAGGTTCTGCTGCCTGAGCCTCATGAAGGACTAAAAAGATGAAGAGAATGCATATGTTCCAATCATCTTTGTTCAATTAATAATTCAGTCTTTTTCAGTTTTAATTTTCTGTTCTATTAGCCAATAAATGAAGCCTACAATTGCTTATAAGTATGCAGAAGCACAATCTGCTCTCAATTAAAGAGCCATTTATGCGAACAGTGCCTTTGTTATCTCTTCTACAGCAGACAAAAAAGAAATTGACCTGTCCCTTTAAATGAAGCACTCACTTCTCCATTATTATCAGCCTTGGAGATATTGCTCCGGCTTTGTGGCCAGCAGTGATAAGAGTCAACAGTGTAAGCGTACACTTTCCCTGCAGTGGCTAATCATTAACTGGAACAGCTGCTGTTTCAAGGTCTTTAAATACCAGATGGGGGAAAAATGGAAAGAACAGGATGCTGCTTCTCCAGGTTACATATGTATAGAAGCTATAGTTTGAGCTTCAGCAAAAGCTAATAAAGTTTTGAAACTGGTGAAACTGGTTCAGGGTGTGTTGAAGTAAATTTCCATTACAACTGCCATTTCCCTACTTGCTGTATGACTTGGAAAAATAGGTAAACTCCAGTGACCTGATGATGGTTGTTATGTCATCTGTGAATCAGCCTCCTTCTGTCTCCACACACAAATGTGCCACGCTTACACTCTGCCTTCTCTTCCTTGTGTGATGTGTTTTAATGGAAGGGTTAAACAGTAGCAGATGGCTTTTTCTCACTGCCAACAGAATATGTCTGCAGGGCCAGGTCTCCATGTGGCATGAAACTAGAGGTGAACCTAAGATAATTCTTTGAAACTAATCCAAACAATCCTTTCTTTCTGTGTGTGTGTGTTTTTTTAGAGTCTGCATTCACATGTCAGTTCAGCTTTACACTGAATTACCCTGTAGACAGGAACTTTATGTCTAATAACACCCTGCTTTCATTTAACAACACCCATAGCACAATAAGACTGTCATCAGTGGATGCTCCTAAACATTTTCTGTATCTGCATTGTAGTTTTAGATAGAAAGTTTTTTTTTTGCATAGACTAAATAGTCTATGCTGAGTACCCCTTCTTATGCCATAATGCAGTATAAAATTATGCATGTAATCTTGTCTCTATGAGTGTCAGCTATTAGAGCTTAATGTGTAGAAAGATATAATGTTCCTTCTTGCAAACAAAGAATACAAGTATTCAGAAGCGGTAAGGTGATGATGCAAAAGATTAGAATTAATCAGAATTGTTGAACTTACTGTGTGAACATATGGAAACACTTTTGCTAAAACAGGCTAGACTGTTTTTAACTTTACTTTGATATTATTCAGCATTTGGTTTAAATTCATTGTGACCTTTAGCTGTGCCTGTGCCGTGTGCAGGAAAGACGACTCCCAGTTACACTATAGCCTTTTCCTCTGATCTTTTTTATTGTTTTTGTTCACATGCATGTTCTGGTATTTGGTGATAAATTTGCTTCTTTTGATTACAGTGAACATATTAGTGACAGCCCTTAACCATTAGCTAACAACTGGCACTGTGATGTGTTTAACTGCAGTAATGTTAGCTAATCTACAAAACCAATGAATGAATATTAATAGTAAATGATTAGTAGCAATGCATGGATGAATATGCTAATCAAGCAGTTTTACTTGCCTAACAGATGTGTAATTCAATGAGTCTGGCTGATGTTAAAGAAACATTTTGCTAAGTGATCTTTAGCGGATTTTCCTCAGTACAGTGGTGAAGCATGAGGTTGCTCTGATTATTCCGTGACTGACATACTAAAATATTCAGTGTTGATGCTGTACACCAAGGGAGCATTTGTAACTGAATAAACAAGAGGAGCAAGTCAAGGTGAATCTGCAAATTCATCCTTATACATTTCATGTTAATGAACATAGGCACTATCTTGGAGCAGTGTTCAAAAAGAGGAAAATAGTTTATACATTTTCAAATTTACATTTTGTCCTTTCTGTGTCCATAGACAAACACAAACCATATACATTATAACAATTAAAATGGTGGTCTGTAATCTGCAGTGCACAGGCCCTGTGCCTGTACTGAAGACAGAATCTGGAGCATCTGGAGAAAATCCAACTCAGGATATTGTTGTGAGGCAAGACTGCTAGCTAATGAGCCACTATGCCAAGCCATGGCTGCTTATTAGTGTCTATTACAGGTCACTTACAGGTAAGTTAAATTGCTTTTTGATGACGGTGCAGTTACTCACTCAAAAGTAGGTGTTGATAATTCAGTTCCCCTTTATTTTAGTTGCATTAAACTATATACAATTGTTACACAATATTGTAAATATTGGACATAATAAGGTGAATTCTAATATTGAACCAATTAATTTCTCTGACAGATTATTGGTTTATTGTTATCTATCCCATGTTTAGATGCAGAGATAATTTAATTAAATTCAATAATACTGCAACCCTTCCAAGATAAGTTATACTGAATGACGCCAGTAAGCATCTGCTATTGAATGTGTTCAGTCTGTACCATAAAACAAACACTGCTCAAAGCGTGGCTATTTTTTAAATGCATACTTTTTGTGCAAACATAGTTTCAAGAAACTATTCAATTAATACTCTAGAGAGAAACCTAACAATATTTCATACTCCAACCATTAGCAATATCTGCATTATTGCTTCTTGAACCAACAGAAACATTTGAATATAACCAGACACAAAACAGTAAATTTCTTTATCAAAAAAGATAAATAGTCAGTTTTTCATTTATTGCATGAAAAGCCTTGAGTATTTGTACATGGGCTCTGTAATGATTTTAGTGGTTGTGAGTAACATTACTTGCTAGAGGTTACTTTATTAGAGGTCTTCACATGGGAACCAAGTTTAAATGTAAACCATTGAATCTAGCAACAGAAATGGAGCATCTTTATTACTGATACTGATACTGATTAACCTCTGTAGTCATTCAGGACGTCCCTAGTATTACACAGAACTGTGATGAAAAATTATTTTAATAATAATTATTAATTTAGCAGCACTTGAAGAAAATTGTCAGTGTTTCTGTTAGCACAATTCAGCAAGAACTTCACAGTTATCCACAGTCTTCTTGTGTTTAATGTTTAGCCTTGAAGAAAGGGTGTGTAAGTTTAAGGCATTCTTCATACTGTGCTTCTAAGCTTCCACCAGGTTACACCTTCAAGCTTCTGTAAACAGGGAAGCTCTGTGAGTCCTATTCATCCCAGGGGCTTTAATTGTTTGCAACAGCAGGCAGCCTGTCAGACAAACTGGAGTCAGACTAACTTAGCATTTAAAATGTGCATGTATTTAAACAAAAGGGGGGCACACTACAGAAAAAGTATAATGCTCTGAGGCAGTTGTCACTGGTACTTATAATGATGATAATAATGTTGTTTCAGATTTATATTGTGCATTGACCGTGTATACATTTATTTTTTATAAATAGTGCAAACTAATTTGTTGAAGGGTCAAAGTGTATGAAGTCTTGAATGTATGATGTGTTTATGTGTTTGATTTGCAGAGGGATGGGTGGGGTAAGAGCTTTAGTAATCTGCTGGATTCACACAGGCCTTTCCACACCCTGCCTGAGGCTATGCCACACCAAAACATGCTGCCCTAATCATCTGGTCATGGGGACTGACACTGTGAGATAGTGGAGGTGCAGCTCTCACGGAGACACACTTGCACGTTATATGTCATATCATTAAAAACAAAAACAAATGAAAGATAATATAGGCCAGTATATAGGCAAAGTACTGTAGTACTTGACTGTGAATTTGTCTTCCTGCTATACTATGAAAATATTGTTGATATGGGTTGTTATAGTTACAAAAGTTGTTAAAATACCAAATAAAAAACATACTCAGGTGAACAAAGTTGTGTTTATTTTGCTGTACAGCCTACAAAATCTACCTTTAGTGGAGAATTAATTCTACCATTTCAGGGCAGATAGTTTTGCCAAGATGTGACTACAGTATGTGACTGAGAGGGATGCTGTGGGCTTACAAAATAAGGGAACCTGGTTACTAAAGTTTTCCTCTAATGAAATTTTAAAAGAACAAATATGACCCAATGAAGTCTTGATTCTGTAAAGGCATGGCAAAGCTCTGCTGTAATAGGAGCATGAGCCTGCGTTGCACACTTCAGTATAGTAATATCCTCTAAAGCACCCTAATGTGTGCAATGCTGCAAGGTGACTGGCTGAAAACTGAAAACCTCACAAATGACAATCAATACATTGCTGTCAAGCCCTGCAGGTAGCAGCTGTAGTCCCTCCCCGGGCCAGAGTGAGCGAAGGGTGCCTGGGCTGCTAAATGCCCCAGCCTCAGAGGGACGATGGTGGAAGACTGGTAAAGATGGCGGCGCTCTCCGAGGATGGGAGGTACGGATTAAATTGTGGCCAACAGTGCGCAGACAGAGTCACCGTACTGCACGTCAAATTGACCGAGACAGCACTCAGAGCCATAGAGAGCTATCAAAATTGTATGGTGAGTGAAACAATCTTATTTCACTTTTAAACTGGCTAGCATTGTCGGACTGACACGGCTCGTCTCTGCTGGGAAGTCCAACTGCCACGCACAGTTAGCGTTAAAGCTACAGAGTTAGCTGAGCTGTTGATAGAGCTACTTTATGCTTGGATTTTTGGTGATACTAGTCTTGTGTGATTAAATTAGTCACGTGAAGTAGACAAGTGAGGCTTTGGTCTTATGTTCTGAGCAAGTTGTACGAACTGACAAATGTTTTTTTAACCTAGAAAAGTTGTTGGCAAAGTTAAACACAGATTAGCCAACGTTAACTCTATGTTAGTCTGGTTCTCCTGCGCAGCCAAGTCCCGTTTGCTCTCGTCAAACTAATATTACTTTTACCAAATCGGGGATGTGGTAATTTCATACGACTTGGCACCAGAGATGTCCTGAAAATTGTGTTTAATTGGGAAAGCTCGGGTAACAATAACCAACATAGACTTTAATTTAACGAGGGTGTATTTACGTTAGGGATAGGGTGAAAATGTAACGGTACGGGTAAATTTAAATGCAACTAAAACCATTACAGATTGGCTTGTTTAAAGCATGTCGGTGGCTGGTCATTTTAGCATGTGGTTAGAAGTTGTAGCTAACTGGAAACATCCCAGCCAGGCTCATCGCTTTATAGCTAGATATTTTTATTAATTGTAAAATGTTTATTTCAAACGAGCGGCCACACTGTACAGGATGTACCCTATATGAGAAACCGTCTCAAAAGGTTTACACAGGACAAATATTTAATCTGGGCTTGTTTGACATATTGTTTTGCATATAACCACTACTGTCAAGCTGCATCAGTGGACTTGTTCAGAAGATACAAAAATATGGCATCTGACAGCAACAAACATGGTTTTTTTGTAAAGATAGTTAAGTGCCCTTTTGTTCAATACACAATATATCAATGCACTTTCTGCTCTCAACAAACTACTTATTAAGTGTACTGTATTTTGCCCCAGAGCTTGACACGAGCCAGTCACTGAGAGGCTTTTGAAACTTGGTGTGCTAACGGGGCACAGCCTACTCCTGCAGCTTAAATATAGCATGTTGATCTTGAACTGTACAAACTGTGTAATCTTGTTGAGGTGCTACACAGGTGAACTGATCTTTAGATATCTCTGCAGTCTAGAGTTGCAGAGGACTGAAGCCAGGTTACCTGACCTTAACACTGCCAACAACACCACCATTACATAACGGGGGCTGGGTTTCCACTGACAGGGCTAATGCCCTGTCCCTTAGCATTCATGGGGCTGTTGTGTTCAGACGTCTCTGCAACTGCTTTTTATTCTACATATTGTATCTGTATATGTGCCATACACTACTCATCCCCTGTATGTGAAACCTTTGCTTCCTATTACAGATTGCCTTGAGAGAAATTCATGTTTGAAATGTGGCTATAAATCACAATTTAAGATGGTTCTTGAGTCCCATTCTGAGACATCACAGTCCATGCTGCAACCTTACTAGATGTGAAAGTGTTTGTCTGTATGCCACATTGAATGACAGTCTGCCCTTTCTTGCTGACTGGGCAGCACAAAACTGCCTGCTTTTTGTTTCTCTCTCCCGGTCGGTAGCATGCGTTGTAGCTGAACCAGTCATCAAACTGTGGAAGCTGGCTATCTTTGTCTTTCTGTGGTGATGTGAAATGTGATCAGACTGTGTGTGTATGAACTGGTTGGTGAGTAAGAGTATGTATAGTCTGGGATGGAATCAGTCGGTGCTTAGCTTTAGCTTAGCTTTAACAACCATCATTCTGAATAATCTGTATCATGTTATTTAGCAAACATATTTTAATGTAGAGAAGATGTTGAGTAAAATGAGCATTCTGTTAATCGGTTGATGTAAATCAACACTTTTACCTACCACTTCAGAAGATACAGGAAAGGCTGATTCACACTGTCCCTCTGTAGATTTAAACTCAAGTTTGGAAACACCAAGCTGCCAGTGCACCATCTAATCACAGTATGCTTTATGTGGCCAACCGTCTTTGTGCAGTACCACTGGTCTGACACTCTTTGGCCCTTATTGGTCACTTGTCCCATTGAGCAGGATAGAGTGGCCTCTTTTCATTTTCCACAAGAGCAGAGGCCAACAACACCATTGCAAAGTAAAACAAATCCTTACAGCCCTGCTCACAGTTCATCTCACGGTGCGTCAGACTGTAACCAAAACGATCTGTAGATTAATTGAGGAATAACAGGCACCTGTTTGGATAACTGATCATTCAGATGCTAAACATTCCCTAGCTCAAGCTTCTCAGTTATGAGGACATGCTGCTTTTTTGTTCTGTGATTGTGCTGACTGTCTTTAGGTTTTAGACCGCTTGTGAGACAAAACAAATGACTTGAAATTACTTTGGACTTTAGAAAACTGTGACGGGCATTTTAAAACTATTTTCAGAGACTTTGACTCCTCCCCTCAAAAAAAAAAAATCCATTTATTGACACCAATCATCTGCTGATTAATCTGTGATGAAAACAACCGTTATTTACAGCCTAGCATCAGACAGATTCGTGTTTTTGGCATAACATGACACTGTTAACACATTTCACAGTTGCATGTAAAAGAGATGATTTCTCTTTTGCATTATGAAGACACTTTACTACCTGGACACAGAAGGCATGTGCATGGTGCCAACAGTCCTCAGTGCCTCAGTGTTTACTGGTGACCATGGGTGTTTTGTTTGTGATTTCTGTTTCAACTCTTACACCCCTACTGGTTTCTTATTTTGACTTTATGCAGCATTTTTTTTGTTGGATACCCAACTAGTGTTGTTCCTACAGTGTTCCTTTGCAGCACTGATGGGATTAAACTTGTTTTTGATCACTTTCAGAATGTACCTTCTTTGCGGCCAACAATACAATTCAAGGGACTCCAAGGGGTAAGTACTTTGTTCCTCTTTGAGATTTGGGTCAGAGAAGTGATTATGTGTCAAATTGTGGAATAAAAAAACCCTTCAGTCTGTTACAGGTTGCTGGCAGCAAGCTTAATTTTACATCAGTTAATATGTTTTTTTTTTTTTTATGTTTTCATTCACTGAATGTGCTGAGCTGGATTCATTATTCACTGAGATGCTACTACTTGAGTGTCTTAGAGGCAATAAAACCACGGACTCTTTCTGACTTGGTCAAGTTAGCTACTCAAATATGGCTCGGTTTTGTCACCAATATTGTAGCATGATCACATATGTGCCACTTGTTTATGGTGCAAGTATAAAAAAGGCAACAAGGCATCATCCAGAAGATGGCCACCCTAGAGTCTTTTTCTGCCAGGTTTTTCATTAGCAGGACTTGTAAGTTGTAAAAGAGGTTAGCTTTGAATGATTTATGCTCTGTATGCTTGCTTTGGACAAGATTTGTATTGCTTCAGAAAATCATGATTGGAATTGGAGCAGATGTTGTTTGTGTCTGTCTGCTGAGCTGTTCAGAGAGGCACATGCTATTTGTAGTCCATGATGCACCTGGCTTACATGCAGCCTCCCCTTAGTTGCTGAGACCTCAGAGACCTTCCTGTTTAGTGCTAGCTCCCATGTTGTTCATATCAAACCCCACAGCTCAGATATAGAAGTGCCTCTATACAGTATGAGTTTAAAAACAAACTGTATGGAGAAAAGCCAGGGGAGGCTTGAAAGTGTTAAGCATATGGCAGTTTTATAATCATAAATTAACTAGATGAATTTCATTGTCCATCTTGGTGGTTCATCTCAGACACTCAAGTATAAGTTCTAATTGTGTGAATGTTTTTTACAGCACATTAAAATTCCCAAGACCCATTCCTCCTCGGACGCCTTCCACAATTTTGATTTTTATCTGTCTAATGTTGGCAAGGACAACCCTCAGGGAAGCTTTGAGTGCATCCATCAGTATGTGTCGAGGTAATGGTAATCACCAGTCAGCTGAATCACACGTTACTGTCTTGTCAAACATTGCTGGAGGATGATCCTCTCTGTCTCACATTGCTTTCTCTTTAGCTCAGGGCCCTCACGCCTGGCATCACTGGCGACAGTACAGGACAAGATCACAGTATGTGCCACTAATGACTCCTACCAAGTGACCCGGGAACGCATGACGCAGGCCGTGGAGGACACACGCGAACGTGGGACCAAATTCATCAAGCCTGGGGGCCAGTACAGAGGTAATGACAACCGCTACAGTCCGATGCCAGGATTTTGTTTATTAAAAAGCTTTGTTTTTATTATTAAAATGTTCATTAATTAAGATGTCAAGTTATGCAGATAGTATCTGGACTATTTATATATAAAAAAAAAAAAAAGCAGCGAGAGAGGGGACAAAATATGAATGAGAAAATGTAAGTACAGTAAGACATGAAACTGAAATATAACTATTTGGATATGTACTAAAATAGAATAACTCCCTGCAGATTCTCTCTATTTTGGAAACGGGTGACAGGTGTCTCCATGTATCCTTTAAAATGCACTAAATAGCTGAGATTGTGAACATATCGTTATAGATGTAACAGTCATTTTTGTATGCACAAAACAAAGCCAACTGAACCACCCTTGTAGTCCACCATAGTCTGTTAGATCTAAACCCTTGTCAGAGACTTCCTTGGTTAAATCAGAAGTGTGGCTCAGTTCACAGAATTTTCTGCATAATTTGCAGTCTCCTCAGGCCAGGTTTTCTCAGCCCTGGGGACAGATTTGCATACACTGGCCCACACTGAAACAGTGAAACGAGAGGAGCAGCAGAGAAACCGTTGTGGATAGGAGCTTCAGGCAGCTGCTTTGGCGTGAGCACCTCATCTATTAATGCAAAAGGGGCCTTTAGTGTCTGGTCCTCACAGGCTGTTAATTTCAGGTAAATGTCTCAAGCTTGGATTTTTATCTTTGGCTGTAGCCTGTGACTTTTAATGAAAGCCACACAGCCATGGTCCTTTAGAATACAGTGGCATTTAATTTTCTAAGTTACTATACTCTGTGGTTCAGTGGGTAGAGCAGTCATCTCCCAACCAGAGGGTCAGAACTTCGAATCTCTGTGCCTGCAGTCCACGTGTCGAAGTGTCCTTGGGCAAAACACTGAACCCTCATGTTGCTCCCGATGATTAGAGCCATCGGTTGAGTTGGCACCACAGATGGCTGCCTCAGTTCTGTACTGGAAACAAATTCCTTGTGTGTAACATACTTGGCCAAATAAAGGTGATTATCCTTATCCTCTTCTTCTCTAGTACAGAATGACAGTTTCTGAAAGAGAAGACATTTTCCTACAGCAGTCATTGGTCTGTTAAGCCCCTTTCAGACATGCACTCTTTTCCGTTAATCTGACATCTGAATATGTTGGCTCCATGGCTGAAGAAGCACCCCAGTCACTTTTTCATAAAAGCCACGAAGCCAGTCATACTAAGTCAGACCTAGTACCATTTATGTATCGCTTCAGCGTCACACAAGTTTAAACTGCATGCTGTCACGTTAACAGATGGGCACACACAAGTTGACCATGGTCTCATGCGTATGGCAAATATGAGAGTACCATGGCTCTCTTCATCACAGTTGTGGGTATATCTGAATGAAGCCATGAGGAACATTAATGCAAATGTCACCCATATCTGAATGATAGAAGGTGTCCTTTTACGGCTTGATGAAGTCGGCAGCGTTGGCATGCTATGTCTGAAAAGGGCTTTAGAGAACACAAAGCGTGGGGGTTTACACCATCTCACGTTGCTCCTCGTCTGTTTCTTGACAAGCCGCGAGTTCCTATCTCTTCCTCTCTCTAACCTTAATCTCTTAAAAGGCTTTAGAATATCATCATACCTGCAAAGAGGTGTAAGAATATGTGCAGGCAGTCACAGCTCAGCAGCACTGAACAAGTGTCCTGGGTCTGTTAGACACTTTTATGCATAGTTGTGTCAAAGTATTTCGACTTGGCATTTTTCACACTTCATTGTGTTGTAGATTTAATTTTAAATGGATGAAATTGTCATTTTGCCCATCGCTCTCTGCTCAATAAAATGACAAATGTTTTTTGAAAAATTTGCAAAAACTAAAATCTTTTTTCAGGACTTTGTAGAAGCCTCTTTGGTGGTGATTACTGCTTCAGTTCTTCCTGGGTAACTCAACAAACCAAAAATTGAATGTAGCTTGATGGACAAAAATTAATCTACTAAATGAAGTATACAAAAAGTGAAGAGGTCTGAATACTTTCTGAAGCAAGTGTAAAGCAATTTTTCAAACTGCTTAGGAGTCCAGTGTGAAGTGTAGTTTAGAAGTAGCCTGTATGCCTTGTGACTGACTTTGGTCTTTGGCTTTAACAGTGGGTAACTTTGGAGCCTCCTGCTTCAAAAACCTGAAAGTAAATGTACGTGGCATGACAAAAGCAGGTCGTTTCTGACCAAAATGTGTTTAAATTGAGATCTGAGGAGCCACTCTTCAATTTTGCCTCTTGTAAACTTTAGATTAAGTTACCAAGGTTCATTTGAGGTTGGCTTGGGTGAAATACTCACTGTAGAGAACTAGGAAGCTGGAGACAGCAATGTTTTTCCTCCATTTTGTTTAAAATCCTTTCACGTTGTGCAGTGGAGCAGTGCACAACTCTGTGCTTTGATTTCTAGTAGAATCGAGATGATCATGATTGGCTGTTGCTCACACTGCGTCAGAGGATATTTATATAAAGTTGTGTTCCTCAAATGTAATAGACAAGCAGAAATGCGCAGGAGGTAAACAGGAGAGTCGTTGGATAACCTGCTGCCATTTTCTGTCAAAATGAGGTGTTCAATGTTGTTTTAACCTTATGTCTCTAGGAAAGCAAGTCCATATTCGTAAGCCTGCACCGTCAGCCCCAGAGGTAGTCCCAGAGCGCAAGCGTTCCACACCCATTAACCCAGCCAACACCATTCGCAAGTGCCTTTCCAATAACCCCGTATCCCAGCGGTCATTCCGGGACCGCATCATACACCTGCTCGCTCTGAGGTCCTACAAGAAGCTGGAAGTGCTTGCTCGTTTACAGCGTGATGGTATCAACCAGAAGGACCGAAACTCACTTGGGACCACCCTGCAACAGGTACTGATGGGCATGTTTTCTGTGAATACTGAGACTTAAAGTGGAAGAACCCCAGACATAAGTATTTACATGTCCTCATTTAAAATTCAGCAGCAATAACATCAGTTTTTGCAAAAAACTATATTTTGGTATTTGGCACAAGTACCTTTGTTGTTCAAATGTTTATTTGGATCCCAGTGTTCCACTTACCCTTCTTAAACATGAGATACACGTAGGTACACAAATCTGCCTGAGGAAACTGGTTCCCAGCATAAAGGTTTCATTCCCTTGTACAAGAAATGAGCCTTTTAGTCGTTAACCATTTGCATGCACAGATGTCTGGTCAGCACAGGAAATGTGAAGTTTCCATTTGTGAGTTGTAGTTCTCGTGCTCTCAGTGGGTTTACTTTGAAACTGTGTGTCCTCACAAAACAGGTGGCGAACCTGAACCCCAAAGACAACACATACTCACTGAAGGACTTCATTTATCGTGATGTCCAGCGGCACTGGCCTGGCTACTCTGAAGATGAGAAGTCCCAGGTTGACCGCATCCTGGCTCGGTACAGAAATGTCCATTTGCATCTCAGTCTATAAATCCAATTATCTGTTCTAGTTTAGTGATGGGTTGCCTCCCTGAGGGATGAAGGTAACCATTTTTGTAAAGTGGCTACTGTCAACTTGAAGTAATTTTTGTTGCAGTGGATCCCAGTGTTGATCAGAAATATTAGATGAATGTTTTTTGCCCAGAAACTAACTTTACTGTAAAAACACCAATTTTGACAAGCACTGTGCTGCTCTATCTGTTGCCAAATACTAGAAAAATGTTGTATTCTGCAGCGGTTCTCTGAGTTTATGTGTTTTGTTCTTCTGCATCAAGAATCTATCATGTTAAGGGAATAGCTCATTTGGTTCACCAGTAGGCTTTATTTTTTCATATTATAATGTGCACAGCTATGCATTTTAATGCACTTTAACATGTTCACATGTTGAACATTTGGCTTCCACATAAACACCTGCAGATTCTATTTGACATTTTAGATCTTGCATAGTTTACATACATGTTTGTTAGCTTTGTCGTCTTCTTTGCCTTTGTTGGCACATGTCAGGCTACAGCTGCTGTCCACAACAGGAAATGTATAAATTATTATGAAAGTAATAACTTGTGTACTACATGAGTAGTGAGTTTTAAGTATGAACACTTGGGAACTGCATAGACTTGCTTTAATAAACATATGACTTTGTCAGCAGGCCCTAGAGTAATGAGAGCTGAGCGCTGGCCCTTAACGTGGCCCATCTGTTACAGTTCCCCACTGACATAACTTTCCTTTTTTTTTTAAACAGCAAATTAGGTGTTCCTACTGAAACGCACTCATCAAGCAGTTCTCCCAAAGACAGTGTTCCCACATCCCCCAAGGTATCTGCACAAATAAACAGTAATGCACAATCCCACACTGAAGGCTTTTTTTTTTTTTGGCTAACTTCTGGATGCGTTCTTACAGAAGCGTGAGCCAGACTTTGACTTCATTGATCCTAGGGTGCCCAAGAAAACCCGCATCTCCCACCTCAGCAATCGAGGGCCAGCTGCATCTTCCTCTGACCACCGTGACAGTGAGGGCAGCCCCAGCTCTAAACACTCGTCCTTGCCCTCCAACATCGCCTCGGGCCCTCCCACCCATCTCCCCATCTCATCTCACCCTCCTGCACCCTCTCACCAGCAGCCCAGCCCAGCCTCCAACTCTAACTCTCCCAGCACCCCAGAGGGCTGTGGTACACAAGACCTGCCCATGGACCAGAGTTCCTCCTGCAGAGATCCGTCACCCAGTCCCTTCTCCTCTGACAGAACCCTGCAGGAGCGTTATCGGCACCCTGCCCCCGTCCCCAGACCAGCCTCATCTATCCCTTCTCCTTGCACCTCGTTCGTCACCAGCTCCACCTTGTTCACCAGTACCCCTGTAAATAAAGAAAAAAAGAAATCCAAGAAGCACAAAGATCGAGAGCGGGAGAAAGGGAAATGGACTGGTGCATCAGAGCAGGCTGAGGAGAGTCGTAAAGCCACAAAGACGTGCAGTGCTGAGGAAGTGAACAGAGAAGTTATCAACAAGAAGCCGCACAAAGATCAAGGTCCATTTGCCTTAAATGATCTGCTTCACTGAACTAAATGTCTCAAGACTTGCATGAGCATAACAGGTTTTTTTTTCTTCATTGCATGTTTAGCCCATTTATTGCCCCTCATGTACACCTCACTACTATCCATCATCTCCCAACTTGCAACTCTGAAGCCTCACTTCAAAAATTCTTTTTAAAATTAATTATTTAAATTTCTTTCTTCCCCATTGTCGGTCAGTTACTTCAGCGGGGTGTTGAAATTTTAGCTGGTACTGACGAGTTCTGGAAGTGAAGCTAACAAGTCAGGAGCGCTTGACTTTTGATATTTCACATGAATTATTTCTAGTGCATGCATCATTTACTGTGGATTTTGATGTATATTTGCATTTGGGGGTGGGGGAAATAGCTGACCCCACCATCACTCAGTGGAAAAACAAGATAATCCTAAGCAAATGCATTGAAATAGAATCTGAAGCTTTCTTTGTCTTTTAAACAATTTTTGGAAGTAGAACATTTGTGCCTTTTGGATTTTACCTGTGTTATCGCTGCAGTTAGGCATGTGGCGGTTCTGTGCACTCCAGGTGATCAGTGCAGTGTTTACATTTGAATGCTTTCCTCTCTCCTCTCAGACTCTTCAGACAAAGAGAAACCAGTCCAGTCCACTGAATTCTCTTCCACAGTGGAGATGCCAGACTATGTAGTGTGAGTAACCTTGAAGTCTTTGTTCTTCTCAAGAACACAAAATGCTGAAACATTTAATTATCATTAAACAGACACAAGCTTGTGCATTAGGACCCAGGAAGTGCAGTAGTAAACGCATTTAATTTGTGATACGGTTTTTTTTTTCTTTCATTACTGCACTAGGACTATGTTGTACTTGCCATGTCAGTAACATGTGCAGGGAGTGAGTTATCAGAAATGGACGAGCTCAACAGATGTCAGGTTCCCAGACCTTTTAAATACTGTGACGAGTGAGAGCAGTGTATTCAAAATGAGGACAACTGAGGAAACGTTTGCGTATCTTAGAATGCAAGTTTATACCTTCACGTGACTGAACAGTTTTTACTGAATTAAATGTGGGTGTGGAGCTGAATTCCCTTTGCCGTGTTCACAGGAAGTACATGCCGTTGGTGTCTGTGGACCAGCGACAGAGCTACAAAGATGACTTTAATGCAGAGTATGATGAGTACCGCCACTTGCATGCCCATGTGGAGAGCATCACCCGCCACTTTACCCAGCTGGACGCCCAGTGCCGCAAGCTGGCACCTGGCACCAAAGAGTACCAGGTCATACAGGAACAAATATCTTGACTGCACTACATGTTCTTAAATGAACATTTTTGTGTCACCTTAAGTTGATGCATTCCTGTGAGGTTCTTGGTTAGTTATTAGGTTACTTGCAGATTACAACCAGGACTGAACCAGAATCATGAAAAAATGTTGAGGTGGGATCATTAGAATGAAATGAAGGGTTTGTCTGTTAGTCCACTGGTGGCAAACTGTTGTTCCACACAGGGAGCAAGAGGTGAAGATAATGTTTAATAATTGGCAAAAATGATTACTGCTGTTACTTTCTCTGGTTGCAACGTTGGTGAATGTAGAGTATGTTGCCTGTAGTATTAAGGAAATGCATGCATTTGCATTAACTGACTTTTTTTTTGTCTTTACAGAAGGCGCAAGAAGAAGTCTTGAAAGAGTACAAAAAGATGAAACAAGTACGTACTTTACAGACTTCTGTCTGGTTGGTTGTAATCAGCTATACGTTTGCTGCACAGCAGGAGCTGCTGCCAGGGTGGTAGCTGTAGCCTGACATTATGTGCCTGTTTTCTTTTACAGCACAGCCCCAACTACCACAAGGAGAAACAGCGATGTGAGTACCTGCACAACAAGTTGGCCCACATCAAGCGGCTTATAGCTGATTTTGACCAGCGCAGAGCCCAGGCCTGGTGCTGAGAGCAGCGTCTTCAATGATCAGTGCTGAAACAGAGTGTTGAACCAGGCGAGGGTGTCCACCTGGCTCTTATTTATTAACACCCTATTCCTTATTTCACGTTCCCTTCTTCATTTCTTCCTCCTCTATCTTGAGTTTTGATTCCACAGGCTTCTTTGTTGTCTGCAATTTTGAAATTCTTACTTTGACTTTTACCCCTGTCTTTTGTTTTCTTGTTTTTTTTTTTTCCCACCTCAATGAGATCCTGTGGACTTTCATACCACTGGAGCAGTGGAAGGAGATGCCTACATGTGTGAAGGGGTTTAAGAATAAACTTAATCTTTAAAGGACTTTATTGTGAGGCAAGACAGAACAAAAAAAAAATTTTTTTTGAGCAGCAGAGGAAATATTAACACATATTTAAGTAAAAATAGAAAGAGGGAGATCTATTTATTTCATACTTGTAGTGCAAAAGAAGAGTCTGCAGATGATATATTTAACTTTTCTTGGAAACTGCAAAAAAAAAAAGTGCCACAGGCCTTAAGTGTTTTGACTTTGTGAAGCCATTTTACTTGCGAGATCCATTGTCATCTCACTTAGCAATGATGTCTCTACTGGCTCATTTCCTCTCTTTTCATACATACCTGTCCTGGATAACCTTGCTGAAGAAGGGGGAAGTGAGACAGGAGGAGAAATCACTTGAGCTAAGTGAGAAGCAACAGTGTGCATGGATCTTAAATTTAGTTGTAATGGCCATGTGGGGTAGTGAGGGCGGGGTCCCCTGGGGCCAGTATTCCCTGCACCAACAGTGTTTAGTGTTCATGGTGCATCATGGGTGCCTTAAAGTGTTTACGCTCAAATGCGTCACATTGGGCCGACCCTCAGGGCCCACAGATTGCACAGAGGAACTACAACTACCTGGAAACAGGTTGTGTGAATGTGCATGTCTGAGTGGTGGAAGAGGGAGGGGGATGTCAATTCTGGAAGGAGTGTTGTAAATTCAGTGTGTGTGTGTGTGTGTGTGTGTGTGTGTGTGTGTGTGTGTGTGTTGTCTGTTCTGTGGAGTAAGGATGAAAAGAAAAAAGCAGAAATGTGTAGTGGGGGGGATGAGAGAGAGAGAGAGAAACAAACAATAAAAGCTGCTACAGTGTTTGACCAGCCAGTGCGCTCAGGATCGATCTGGCTGGAGTAGCAGTACCTGATCTGAACTGAAGAGATGTTGATGATATTTACTTTCCAGAATGGTTGGTTTCTAAACCCTGGAAAGGATCACGGCCACCTCTTCAGCTTTATCCTGCAGCAAACGGTCTGTTTCTGTTTAGAGAGAAGCAGTCTGTTTTGCATATTTTGGTTGTGGCATCGTGTCAGTCAGTCTCTGCAGTAGACTGGCTGTTCTGGTCAGCTGTCAGAATCAGCATAATTACAAATTTAGCTTAACTGGCTTGTTGTATCTCAAGTTATTTTAGAGACAGAAAATCAGCACTTGATATTGGAGGTGCCACAACAGCAGATACAAAATGTCCATGGGAGCTCAGGCTCTACTCGAGATTTCCGCACAGATGTCTGGGACAGGATCAGTGTTTTTGGTTCATTTCCCAGGGAGTTTAGACATAGAGGGCCACTCCAACAAGCTGATGTTGGGCGCCACAGCTGTCTGTCACCTTTGTCTTCCTCACCGCCTTGCAAACGTTTGTCTTAATGAAAAACGGATTTAATTCAGTGCATTCTAAACATGAATGTACCTCAAATTATTTGATCAAAAATCTTAGAGGAAGTGAGATGAAAATGCCCTGGCAGTGTTTGATCTGAGAAACCATTGAAAATGTGAATTTTGAGTGAAATCTGCTCCTGCCCTTCTGAAAATGTGCAAGATATTTGAATAAAATCAATTTAGTTTTACCAAGAAGTGTTTGTCCTCTTTTGTTCTTTGTGGTTTCCAATGACCAAAATGTCAGTTTTATAATGACTAAATAGCAGATATGATGCTCTCACCCCAAATAAATGCAAGATTTGAAGGTACAGCAGTGAGCAATTACATAGACAGTTTTGGATTACCATTGGATTATAATTAAACTGGATTTTGTTCAGTGTCTTCCTTCAGTCTTTGTTGATTATGGAAAATCTGAAGTCTAGTGTACTGGAACACTGATGGAAAAGGTGCCCCCCCATGGATCGGCCTAGCTTTTCCAGCACATCCCACAGATGCATGATCGGATTGAGATCTGGGGAATTCAGAGGCCAAGGCAGGGCCTTGAACACCTCATCATGCTCCTGGACAGTTTCTGCAGTGCGGCAGGAGGCGTTGTTCAGAAGGGGTGTACTTGGTCTGCAGCAATGTTTAGCTAAGAAATGCGAGGACCCAAGGTTTCCCAGCAGATCCGGAGCATCGCACTCTTACTGAAATGCACATTGGAAACGATAATTGACTTCTGGGCTTAAATTTTCTCACAGTTTAACTAATGTAGTCCAGCTGAGATCTGGGCATAATGTGGCTGTAATGACAAAGCAACTTCGGAGGCAGGCTGATGAGGTACAAGATGTTCCTCTGGTTCTCAAACAGTAACGTCATGTTCCAGTCCAGTAGAGCCATCAATACTTTTCAGTCAGCAGAGAAAATAGAGGGAAAGCGAGAAGGAGTGAGCTGAGGAGTCACATTTTATATATGTCAGGTCTGTTGCAATAGAGATCTTGATCTCACTGAGATTTACTCCCTCAATGTGTGTAATTTATAAACTGTCTAAGCTAGTATCGCTTTAAAAAGGAAAGGACAAGCCTTCCGCGTCATCCTGATTAACTGACAGCAGCAATCATTTCCTTCGGTGCGTCCTGTGGCTGGTGAGAATGGCGCAGCAGTTTGTGGAGGCTCAAATCAAAGGAGACAAGGTGGTCCTGTTCATTAAGCCCACATGTCCGTACTGCATTATGGCCCAAGACGTTTTGTCCAAATACAAGTTAAAACCGGGACATTTGGTGAGCGTGGATATAAGTAGACGCAGCGACATGGGCAGGGTGCAAGACTATTTCCTGGAACTTACCGGAGCTCGCACGGTAAACAAAGTTGCTTTGTCATACTGGGCCAACGGGAAAACAGAGGAGTTTAAGGGTGTGTGCCACATGTAATTATACGTGTCTTCCAGAGAAGAGCTCATTGTATCCTCTCATAAGTCACATCAGAGGCGAAAAGTAAAGTGAGTGTGCTTGTAAATGCTGCAAACAGTTTCTATTTATCAAAGTAGATCTATAACGAAGACATAGAGCGTATAAGGGGAAACGATGTCCGTTTGTCCTAAAAATTAAATATCCAACAGAGAGCCTGGTAAAATTTCTGACATAAGACCCAATACTGCCATCAGTCATGCCACTGATTTGCAGCATCCCCCAGGATGGTCTGATGCCCAGAAATGTGGAAGGACTTAACAGGATGGCCAGACCTCCAATGGGAGACAGATGTGTATATCATCATATTGCCTAACCCTATGTATGTGCCATCCAGATCAATGGCTGCATATTTACCAGTTTGGGCCCTGTTTTCCTTATGTTGACTGAATGTAGGTTCCACGTGTGTTCATCGGTGAGGTATGTGTTGGAGGTTGTGATGCTGTGGAGGAGCTGCACAACAATGGAAAACTGGAGGGCATGCTGCAGGCTATTGGAGTCCTGCAGTGACCTGCTCCAAACTTCCAGGTACAGGACATTGCACAGACTCACACACAGTGCATCTTTCACATACCTTGTACTGCACACACTCTTATAGACTAGACTATTTTGGTCCCTCAGAAGATCCAGGATAAGTTATTGTATCAATAATTTAGCACCAGTAAGCTCTCATTACTATGGAAAAAGACTAGACTAAATGAAAGGCAATGCCTGGGGTGGTGCTCACAGAGAGAAGTAATTACCTGGTGGTAAAGACAGGTGTAAACCGCACTGTATCATATTCCGATGGAAATGTTCAGATGGGTGGCAAACAAATTAAAAACACAATGAACATGGGTGCTTTCACACAGGACATTGATGTGTGTCCTGGCCATGCCATTATCCTCTGCAAATATAACAAGGTTCTCTTTCATTAATCAGACTGTAACCACAAACCGCAAACATTCACCGTGAGTCTGTGTCAAGGAGCATTTAAATTGTTCTGGAAGTTCAGGGTAGTTTTATGTTTGTTCTTTTAATTTGTCACCCATCTGACTGTAAAACAAGTCCACCTTTCCGAGGAAACAGGGCAGAGACACAGCTTATGGCGCTCAACAGGAATGCAACCCAACACTTGTACACCTGACTGCGCCTGTACAACACTGTAAAAGCTCAGCAGAGGCGTTCATGGAGTCTGGTATATTCATTCTAAAACGTCTTTATTTAAAGTCAGACATCATGTTATCTACAGTTTGTACAGCACTGGCCCAGTGACTGGGTGTGGATGCAGCAGTGGGGCACATGCCGTTTCACAGTCCAGTGTCTCAGCTGCTGTTTACAGACAAATTTTGTAACAGTAGATTATGTCAGCATTTCTTACCACATACTTTGACTGCTGCGGTGTAGCAGCAGGTTAAATATGCATCTACTGGTTAAAGATAACAACTGATATCAATGTTGTCAACGTCTCACAGTGGTGTCTTTCTTGTACTGTATACACAGCCTGCTGCTCCACTTCAGCTAAGATACTGCATGACTGGATACATACAGTTACATACAGGTATGTCAGCTTTTAATGACCAATGCTGAGCCACTGAATAGGCTCCAAGTGCCACTACTTTTCTGTTTTGCTTTCATTGTGTTGAGCATGTATCTGACACAGGAAGTTGTTCTGTCCTCTTGAACTGCAGTTTTTATGATTCATTATCTTTTAAACAGCACTGAACACTCACCTGTAAAACAGTATGACCCAGCTGACTTTACTGTAAATGTAAAAAAAAAACAAAACAAAAAAAAACAAATGTCCACACACAATAGCCTATAGTTTACAAAAGTAATTGCAGCACCAATAAATCATAGTCTCATTATAAATTAAAAATAGGATAAAATAAATATTGTGTTTCCACCCAGAGGCATTGTGGTTCAATCATACCAACTTCTTTTGGTTTTGTTTTTTTCCACCTAAATCTTTGTACACCTTCTGTATACATAATGCTACAAAAGGCCTTTTTATGTGACAGAGACAGCCCATTACTGTTTATTATTGCAAATCTATGAGGAATAGTTCTAACATTATTTCATAATGACCTGCAAAGGAAGTTGTGTAAACGTCCGGCTGATGGGTTTTAAATTAAGTTTAAAAATACACTTTTTCTGGATTTGATTTACAGCACACTTCATTTTCTTACAGGCCATGTGTAGTTTGAGAAATTTTTTTTAAGACATTTCTCAGTGAAAGTAAGATGTCCTCATTGGACACAGGCCATAACCAGATTGTATTCTATCTCATGTAGTAATCAAATCAGTCTGGCTCTGAGACACTCACTGATGCTGCATTATAGATCTGAAAGAATCTAATCAAAGAGCTGTCATTGAATTGGTCCAGCTCATATGCTAAACAGAGCTAGTTAGATTACAGATGAAAATGAGCATGACTGTGCTACCAGTTGCTTCTCGCTCTGTGTTAATGTAACTCAGCTGAAATACTCACTGAGCTGCTGAAAGTTATTTTAGTTTAAGAATGCTGTGTGTGTGCATGTTCACAATTTCTTGAGCCAGCAGGACATAGATGCATCAAGATGGGCTGAATTTAAGACGGAGCAGTCCTGTGTCCAGGTGCTGAGAGGATAACAAACCACTTCAGCACAATTTCTTTCCTGTTGACTCAGCCTGAGGTCACCTTAGCTGTTATTGCAGTTTGAAACAGTCTCCAACATGATCCAACAGACATGTGGTCATTTAATATATCTGTTATTGTGAGGGAGCCATTTTGTGTCACTGTTCATCTTCAAGATCCACCATGTTGCATCAGCCAATAGACCTAATCTTTCGTAGAGCTTCTGGCTAATGGCCAGATAGTCTTATTAAATTCATACTAGGTTTAAGAGATCAGTCATTTTGTATTGCCCATGTTGGTATAGTCATGAAAAGGATACGCCATTTCTCTAGCAAAAGAGAGGGGTGCCACAGCAGGGTATGTCACTGCTCAAAGACACTGTCCTGTTGGTAAGGAGTCTAATGTCGTTTTCTTCTTCACTAGTGTCCTGAGCATCAGCCCACCATCCATCAAATGAACAGAAAAACAGATTTCCTCTGTCTGTTTCCTCTCATACTGATGACCAGTCTCCCCTCTGTCATTATTCTCTCCCTGGCTTTTCCCATCTTCTCTCCCCCGCTGTTTCTCACAGGGTTTGGCTGTCCAGGGGTGGGGGTCACATGACTGTGCAGCGGGACTTCCGCAGTTTGCGCCGTCGCTGCTGGTATTCGCTGAGCTCCTGCAGGTAGCCTCTGGACGGCCAACGAAGCCTCTCCACTTGCTCATGCTCCTCCTCTACAACATACACAAGGACAAAGACATACAACTGTAATTTACTGCAAACACAGCTAATGACTAATTTGCTGATAAAACCATCACAGCTAGATACACTGCTTGGCATGCACTCACAGATACACATACAGTAATACCTTCTTGGACTGTTGCCACGAACACAGTCGTCAATGCTGTAATATATCTGCTAAGGGTTTGTTTACACCAACAAACAACTTAAGACCAAGAAGACCAATGGTGATCAGTCATGTGCTCTCTGCTTATTCTGCACTTTGATTCTGCTTGTGCCCTTCTGTACCCGTCAAATGACCTTAAATCAATCTCGTGTGTATGACTAATGATTACAATAAAATGTGCCTCTGCTACTAACTGAAGCAGTGGTGCTGTTAATCTTTGAGATTACCCTGTCTTTTACTGCTTTTACATGGCCTTTTAAATTCATAAAACTATAACAAACAAGCAGCAATTTGGAGAATTATATACAACACAAGCATAAACATGCATCATTAAGCATAAACAAATAAGAGTCAGCACTACTCTGAAGGCCTGAAAGCTCACAGCCTGCTAATAACTGAATACTGCAATACTGCACTGTATAGTATTACAGCATAAAATACAGAGGTTTTCACAGGTATCTGTGGCACACACAAGATGTATGGTCACATTTTATGAATTAGGCAATGTTGGTAAGATTTGCTTTATGTCTGCTAAAGTCTTCGTAAGGAGGAAATACTCCAACCTGGGCCATAGGAATTGATTACAAGCCATTTTATTTTTCTGTAGTAGGACAAATGTTCCTAGTTTTCGCCAGCAAGAGGCAGTGTGGCACTTTGATTCTGCAATGAGCACTCTGAAAACTTCCTCATTTTGCTGTACTGAACAGAAGTCTGCTGAATGTCTCCCAGCTTGTGGAGTAATTTTCCTGTGGCCTGGCATGACAACAATGCCATTAGCATTGCTTTAATTTTGTTCAAGTGGCTCCATTACATTTATTTTTGAGTTCGTTATCATTTTTCCTAGTACAAACATATTATTCAAGTTGTTTGCTATGGGTTTGAGATATTGTACTACCAGAAATAGCCTGTCAGAAAGCAGTGAACCTTTGTAGCATGGGTGTCATTTCGGAAATTCACACGATGCTAGTGCAGCATACTAGTTTCTCTGTCAGTGAGCAAGTGGATAATGCATGTATTAATACTGGAACATAAAAGAGTATTGTAACTGTTTGCTAGCAGAATATGTTGTAGCGTTCTACTTGTTCAGTGTTTCATGGTGCTATATGTTTTTTTGCATTTTGTCAAGAGGTGGCGCTCGTGTCCTAGAATGACAGTGATACAGAGAAGGTTTACAGATGTACAGGAAGTCAGGGGATATTCTGTGTACAGGGCAAGGAATAAAAAAAAAGGCCTGCAACAATAGCACCACTAGTGTCGTCTGTCTGGTTTGTTCGTCATGTGCAAGCCACAGAAGTCTTATATGGTGTCAGAAGTTCGCTGTACCGGCTGCCAGCTAAGTCAGATGAAGGATGGATACATCACGTATCTTTGCACTGCACATGGAGTGGGATTCTCCCACTCAAGTATCCTTGCACTGCACATGGAGTGGGATTCTCCCAGTCTACCTGATGCATACACCTCAAAGTCACTCACAATAACAAGTAAATTGCATCCAAATAGAAAAGGAGTTATTTGTTGTTTTGTTTGGGTGTAAGCATCTCCACGGTTACATCTATGGTAAGAAGGTCATTGTCGAGTCAGACCACAAGCCACTTGAGTCCATCTTAAGAAAGCAGATCTCTGATGCCCCAGCACGCTTGCAATGAATGCCATTACAGCTTCAGTGGCACGACAGAGATCCACCACCACCCTGGAAAAGACATTCCCGTAGCAGACGCACCGTCTCGGAAGCCGTTGCTGGACTATGACAACACATTAAACAAGGGAATGAATGAACAGGTTCACTCTGTCATGAACAGCCTGCCAGTAGGTGACAGAAAACTTAGAGATAAAAGCAATTACAGAGGACCCCCAACTCACACTGCTGAAACAAACTGCAGACAGGATGGGCAGAGACGAGGAGAAGATGTCCCCCCTGCCCTCTTCAACTACTGGAACTCTACAGATGAAATAACACACTATCATGGAATATTGTTCAAATGGGTCTAAATCACTGTGCCCTTTGCTCTCAGACAGAAAATGCAAGCACATTCACACTGGACACATGAGGATTGAGAGGAGCAAGCAAAGAGCAAGAGACGTTCTTTTCTGGCCCCACATGGGGAAGAATATCACAACCACAGTAGAAAATTGTTCCATATGCCAGGAACGACGGGCTTCAACCCCCAAAGAGCCACTCATCTCTCATCAGATTCCCAACAGACCAGGCTGACCTGTTCACGTTGAACGGGGAGGACTAGTAGTTGTTGATTACTACAGTCGATTCTTCGAGTTGGAGAAGCTACACTCTATCACAACAGGTGCAGTCACAACAAAGCCGCAAGTTATTTTTGCAAGGCACAGAGTGCCAGAAAAGCTCATCTCTGACAATGGGCCTCAATATAGTTCACAAGACTTCAGAGCTTTCGCAGTCTCATGGGACTTCAAGCACATCACATCAAGCCCCCATTATCCCCAAAGTAACGAACTGGCAGAAAGGACAGTGAGAAATGCCAAATCCACAACAGGTAAAGCTCGGGCCCAGGGCGTTATCCCTACCTGGCTATAAGCCAGTGAGTGTGAGTGTGTGTGGTTGTCTGTCTGCATGTCGGCCCTGTGATGGACTGGCGATCTGTCCAGGGTGGACCCCGCCTCTCGCCTATTGTCATTTTAAGAAAATACCTTTTCACTTCTCCCAAAGTTCTTTGAATTGATTTTCTTGAAATCTGAAGGAGAAAGTGATTCTTTCCAATACAAAAATTTCATAAATCATATATTAAACCTCTATAGTAGGGGTGTCTGGTACAAGATAATTCTTGGCAGTTACTTTCACCAGCTAAACATTTTATACCAAATAGATAATGGATTTAGTATCATTAAAAGTTGAGTATGAAAAGCCAGAGAGTCAAAACGTATAAGATTAGACGGTGATTACTCGTATTCCATTTGTAATTAATTGGCAAACACCGTGTTTATACCTCTTGGATTTTTTAAAAGTGTTGGCCATTTGACATGAAAAGCCTGGCACTCAGCATTTCTCTGAGACAGATGCAGCCTAACCTACATTTGGTTTGCTGGAGAAGCCCGGAGGCGCTCTGATTTAATTATCTGAAACTCTTGGAATCAGCAGTTTAATTTCACTATAAATCAGTGTAGCAATTTCAGTTTGCATAACCATCACACTTACAAGGCCTATTTAAAAGTGAAACACACTGACCTGAGAGCTCCAGGAAGTCAGGCTTGTGACTGAAGATTAGGTAGTTGTTAGCGATGAAGTGGAGGAGCCAGATGTACAGCTGCTCTGCATTGTGGCACTGAGGAGCAAATGAAACGGAGACAGCATGCCACATAATTCTTGTCTCCGAGAATTAATGCTTAACAACAGAATATCTATTGCAGATGGAGGTTTACAGCAGCTGCAGGCCAAAAGATTAAGCTTTTGGGCAATTTTTAGACAAATCATTATACAACTATCATACAAAGTATTTTCATTTGTTGGCTGAAGGTCATGTCAACTTATAATGAAGGTCTAATCGCTTTACACAGACAGGTTGTCTCCCTCATGTTCACCTCTCTCTCACCCTTTTTCACCTTTATGCTAAGTTGCACTGACCTTTGCTCTGCGGAGTAGTCGAACCACGCTGATACCTGTTGATGCCAGCTCTCTACTGGGCATGCTCTGAAGGTAAGCGCACACACAGACCTCGCACAGGTGCTGCAGTCGTTTCACCTGGTACATCTCAGCGCAGACCAGTACAGCCATGGCCTGCAGAACACTGGCTGGACACACAAACACACACAACACAGTCTACGTTTCTATTACACTGAAATCAAAGGTTTCAAAGCTCATGCTGAATTCAGGAAAGTGTTTTTATGATTACTGCTCAAAATGTCAAATTGGAACAGAGCCACACTGACACTGCCCCACAAAGCTTGAAACAACCAGCAATGAAAGTTCTTCCCATTCACACAAAATGAGAAAGTGCTGAACAAAAGTCAAATCCACCAGTCCTAGAAGGTAAAGCAGCTTCCTGCACTTAACATTGGACAATAAACTTCTAGCTGGTTAGTTTGCACAGCCTGCTGTACACAAGGTAAAAAGCATACTGGCATGGTTGAATGCTGGGCCTGCAGTATTAAAAAGTGGCTGGTGAACATGGTGGAGCATTTAGCTAAAAAGCAAGACATTTCTTTTAAGGGGAAATTTAAAGGAGGCTGAAAATGGACTGAAACAAGGCTCCAAGGGACGCAGGTGTAAAGTTTGATAAGACATTCACCGTATGAACATCATGAGGTGACACACTGTCAGTGTTGTATTTATAACTTGTTCCACTGTCCTCCAAGTTGCCAGAAATAAATAAAAAAAGTTGTATAATGCAGCTTTAAAAGGAACATTAATTAAAATTAGAACTGACAAGAAAAAGACAAGATGGGCAGTCAGTTTATAAACAACATGTGCCTCACTTTGTCACTTTCCACTCGGTGCAGTCTACAGTATCTCCTCTATGTCATACCTCAGGTTGCACCATCATGTTACTGAAAAGCCAACTAATTTCATGTCAGCCTTTAAATAAAATCTAATTATTTTTGAGTTTACTAGTCAAATCATGTATAGTAAAAATTATTTTCTCATTGCTGTTTCTAAGCTGTCAGGTGACATTCTTACATGCACACATGCAACAAATGTCAAACAAGCAATGTCAGTCCTGTCAAATCTGACTACTCCTGACATAACCTGACTTCTGTCATGCATATCAGTCAGACACCACCTTCAAACACCCCCCCTACCCCTGTGAACATATGGCCTCTGTCAGACTGATGCTCATACAGGGGGGTTTGTTCTTTTTTGGCACCCAAAACATTAATTTAGCATAAAGAAATATTCTGATCTGAAGGAAATAATTATGTAATGATACTGAAAAGGAAGATGAGAGCCACAGTTATAATTAATGTTGTGCCTCTGTGACAATGATATTGAGTTTGGCTTTATCTATTAATGATGGAACAAAACCTATTGTTTATATACTCATCTGTAGTTGTATGGCTTAATCCTAAAGGAGCTGCAACTGTGATGTCATCATGAATGTCATGAAATGACACACACACAAGTCCCTGCATACACTACTGCAAAAGCTTGTCATTCAAAACTGCATTACCAGTTTCTTACCACTAGGGGGCAGAAACAACCATAACAAGAAATTTGAGGATGAACGTTTGAATACGATGATTATAATGCTTGTGGTCTGTGGTTTGGAGAAAGACCTCACATTATTAAAGGAAAACCCAACAAATCCCCCTTGAGCAAGCACTTGGTGACAGTGGAGAGGAAAAACCCCCTTTAACGAAAAAAACCTCTGACAGACCCCGGCTCTTGGTGGGTGGCCTTCTGCCTCCACCAGGTAGGGTGAGTGGATAGAGGAGAGAGAAAAGAAAAGAGTCGGGACACAACGAACACAAAACAACCAAGAGATGAATCAGACTCAGTGAAGTGATTAACAGTGGCTGGAACAAAGAAGAAGACTTATTGTGCAGTGGAGACAACAGGGAGGAAGAAGGTGGAGCCAAAGTGGATTGTTTCTCTGTGTCACCTATTGATGCGGTGCTATGAGGCTGGTCGGTGGGGTCATCAAATCAGAAGATGGCCACTCAGACAAGGAAAGTGAGAGGACAGATGCTATGTCAGTTCCAGGAAAGGAGGAAAAGTAACAGGCAGCCTGGTGCCCAGTGAAAGAGAGGAGGAAGAGAACACAGAACGGAAGGAGGACGCCCAGTGCTCAGGATATGACAAATGAAGAAAAGAATGAAAGGCAGGAGAGTCATAGGGAAGGCTGGAGGAGTCCTCATGGAACTGAAGAATGAAGGAAGCTGACAAGGCAGCCACAGCCTGCTGAGGAAGGACACGGCAGCCTGCTGCGTGGGGAACGGGGCAAAGTCCTGCAGACGGTGGAACGGGACCAGCAGGCACAAACCCCCAAAAAACTGTAAAGAAGATGAGCTAGTGATGGAGCAGAAAAACAACATTCTGTCAGAGGGGCAAAAGGAAAAACAAAACAAGGACGGTGGGCAATCTGCCTTACAAAAAGGCAGAAGCAGAAGACTAGTTTGAAAGGGTGGTTTAAATGTAATGATGAACGGAAGTGGCGTGTGTTCAGATGTTGTCCTGCTTCTGAACGTCACATTAAAAATTTCCATTTGACATAGCATAAAATGGGTGTGTGTAACAGGCATTATGGGATGAAATCTGCACAGAGCTGCAGGCTGAGTGCTGACTTTTACTGAGATCAGCAGTAAGCTTACACATTAAAGGTTCGGTTGTTTCTGTGTTAGAATTATTTTTAATGCAACTTTAATGTTGTTCAATCTCCTTAACTATAATTCTCTGCATGTTATGTAGTGTAGCTCATTATCCTCCCCCGAGAGACTTATCAGCTCTAATTATAATACAGCACACATTATGTCAGATAGTGACAGAGGAAAACAACAACTGCACAACTGGGGCTGCGACTTGGCACCATTAAAAACAGATGAACCAGTAAAACACCACAAGGTGGTGTTGTCTTCACTAAATCTAATTTAATTTTAAACAAAGTGCTCTTTTCCACTTGTCTCCTTAGACTGACACTGGCAGATTGTTACACAGATGGCTGATGGGACTTGTCATCTGTGCTTTTGTTTTTGGTGGCATTTAGAGAGCAAGGCCAAGGGTGTACTGCACAAAAGTAGAATTAAGAAAACCAAGATGACAAGTCAAAGCGAGCCTTGACCTCATCTACTAAGTGCATCCTGACTTAATGCGTTTCACCAAGGCAAAGCCAGGTTGAGGAGTTGTCGAAGTAATTCGGATTAATGCAAGTTCACAGCTTTCTTCAACAGACCACGAGGTCGATCACAGATTCACTGATGCTGACATAGAAGCTGCGCTCCATTTGGCCGTGTCGGCTAGCTGCAAGGAATAAATCTCCATTGTAACTTAATTTAACCTGCTTTCATGCAACTGAGTCAGGACTTAATTCAGCCCAGATAACTAGAAAATCCTGGCTTAATCCCTTATCTTGGTTTGTGCAATTCCCCCTAGAGGAACACACTAGTGTAATGCTCTCAAGTGTTTTCTGATTTGGGACAGGTGCTTATTTCCATGGAACATTAAGAGGCTGTCATTTCATCAATCATATCTATGGTATATAAAGCAACTTTACCTTTATTTTAGTCTCCCTGTAATTATTTACAGCCACAGCCTCCATTTGCACTCACAGCCAGGTGAATGAATAACACGTTAACTCTGATTTTCCCAGCACAATCAATCACATCACTATGCAACATCTACTGGGTTTAATTAATCCACAAGAAAAGAGGAGGGCAGGGTCCTTCTATGACTATATTTAGAACCTCCCACTGGAAGTGTGTGTCTGTAGATTTAGGTGCCATTTATTCATTAATCTTATTGTATACAGCAGAAGTAGTAGTCACAGTTGTGTAGTTGACTAAACGTCTGGGTTGTGTGCACTAAACTCACCAGGACAGCAGGAGTCGGTGTAGAGGTACTCCAGGAAAGACAGGAAGGTGTCTGAGGAGACACCATGGATGGGCACCACTCGACTCCGGGCCTCTGCATACTTCCCACTGAACATGGCTGCCATGACGTCACAGCGCGCCACCAGCACCGCTCGGTGGGCTGGCAACACACTCCCTAGGACACACACACACAAAATTAACATCTAGGTTTAGAATTTCAGAGTAGCATCTCCGTCTCCGAACTGGACTCTTCTGAACGATCACAGAAGTGCAACCCCAACTTAATTCAGTTTGGCCATCTCTTATAATGGGCTGTGTAGATTAACAGGAAGCAAATGATGTGTAAAGTCTGGACACATGTCCTGACATAACTGCTGTTCGTCAGCGCTATTAACAGCCAGCTAATGGCAGCTCTCACCACGCCCCAGCAGTAAGTCAGGGTTAAAAACGAAAAACAGAAATGTACAAAATATTATTACAGAAATGTCTCTGTGTCCTCGAAGGGCTGAACTTGTTGCAGCTCAGACGTGCAAGGACAAGGAAACCTCACTGCACGTTTTAAGACATAAATATTGATTTGGAGAGGCTTGTGGGAATTATCCTGGATTTCTCAGTTTGAGCCTTTGATAGAGAAATGGCCAAATGCAGCTCATGGAAAAGCTTCTGGTGAGATAAAATATGACAGAAGGCAGATCATCGCACTGACCCCCTTCATCTTATTTTGCCTCCGAATGAATGATCAAGCCCAGAACTGAGATCATAATTCAATCACAAGCTAGTAAAATATGCACCCACTCTGGTGTGTGATGGTGCATGCATTTGTAAGCCAATCATGCTGATTGTAAACAGATCAGCATGAACCCACCTTGCACCATAAAGATGACATCTGAGTAAAGAGGTGAATTGAAGAGGTTGACAAGAGTCTGGGGGCCGAGCTGAGCCGCCCGCGCGCTTGGCGTATCCCTGGAGCCCTGCATGGACACACGTGTCAGGTACTAGTTACCAACACAATTGGCATTCTGTGCATCTACCCACCTCCCCCTGTGGAATACAAATGGCCTCTCTGCCAGGCTTGCTTAGCGCTACCCAAACATTCTTGTCTGCCAAGAACGACATGATGGAACTGGCTGAGACTGACAACAGACTGTGAACCAGACAGTCTTCCAAACTATTTATTAACACATTCCTGCACATTAGCACAAAATATATAGAGAGAGGTAAATGGTTTACTGCAGTGTACAGCAGGAGTAGTCAGTAGCATCAAAAAAGGCTGTCAGTGTTTATATGCACACGTGGTTTTGCCAAGGCTACGAATGGATGTCTTCAAAGCATCCCATTACCATTACGTGACCTTTCTCAGTCAACTGGAAGAACTCCATATTCTCACGCTGCTCTGCTGCAGAGGGAGCATTCAGCAAACTTCTTCAGCAGTCTTCAGCAGAAGCAGACACAGAATTAAGCCTCTTTGATTTTGTTAAATTTATGGAAAGCAAATTTCAGACAGTCTCACAGAGTGAGACAACCCGGAGATGTTTGCAGAGTGACAGGATCAAATCCTGACAGGACATTAGGAAACTGTCTTCCGGAGCGTTGGCTCATCTGTACAACACCTCAGGTAGAAGACCTAGTTTTATCCAGATGGGTTGGTAGACCACGCATGGTGCCAAAGGCTTGTCAGACAGATCCATGTCACATCTCCTGAATCTCTCTTGAAATGTTAAAGCCTGCTATGGGAACCCCTTCTTACGTTTAATTTAATAATTACAGACCACAGCGCAGGATTTCAAGGCTGGTGTCCAGTGTGAAATCTTGACAGATCTTGTGCTGTACCTTTGCTCCTTTGAGAGTATCTCTTGTTTACTTTGTGCTAATTCCCACAGTGTGTGAGAGGTGATTATAAGCAGTAATTATGTAAATATGCTAATTAGAGCCACATTATTACTGTGCTTTTTCTAAATACAGTCTGGCTAATTAAGGCACTGTTAGTCTGCAACTACAAAAACCTGTTTATATCTTCAAAAAGCAAGTCTGACACATTAAGTACAAGTACACACTATAAGGCATTCCAAACAGACAGACATTTTTAAGTATTAAAGGAAGAGAGGAGAGGTGATTCAAAACACAAGAGGCCTCACCCTGTCTCTGCCGATGAGAGATCGTACGCGATCCAGAAGCTGAGCAACAGCTAGCGAGTTCTTCAGCTTCTCTTCCAGGGCCTCCTGGAGGTGCTCCCACTCCCACGCTCCTACAAAACATCACATACACATGGACTTTGTGGTCCCACAATGGTACAGTTTGCAGAAACACACAGGTTGGCACAATGCTCTGACCACCCACATACCTTCCACCGAACACTCAGGATGTGATTTTGACAAAGATGGCATGTTCTAAAATTTGTCTGCTTATATAATGTGTGGTGGTTGAATGGTGACCTAAACTCAGGGGATGACCCCAAATCATTAGGATTCATTATCTGGTATCACGGCATTCTGCTATCATGGCTCAAAATTAGTGATACACAGCAAACAGAAACAGAAATGTACACTGTGATATAGAGGAAGATCCCGTCATAAATGACGAGTGACATATAAAGCGGCACTAAAAGATAAAGTTGAACCAAAGTGACTGCAGTTTAAAAGTTGCTAAGATGTTTCACTAAAAATCCCAAATGTGAACCTCATGGTGGCTCTAGATGTAAACTCAGGGAATGACCCCAAATCATTAGGATTCATTATCTGGTATCACGGCATTCTGCTATCATGGCTCAAAATTAGTGATACACAGCAAACAGAAACAGAAATGTACACTGTGATATAGAGGAAGATCCCGTCATAAATGACGAGTGACATATAAAGCGGCACTAAAAGATAAAGTTGAATATGACTGTGACACATGCTCATTTGGAAGATATCTATGCTGCATTTATTCACTCCAGTAATGAACTCCTCTCTAAAGCTTGTACAGCCCTGCAGCTTGGTTTTGGTGGCACATTGCATCTCACCACCATGATATAAACATACTGTTGAGGGAAGAAGGGAGCAGGACTGGGCAGGATTTAGCTCATCATTAGTTCATAATGACAGCTTTTTGACTGATAAAGGGATTACTTCAACACACAGTGCAGCAGACACCTCGTGGGCAGGGTGACAGACTATCTCAAGAGCTGTGGTACAGACGTGATGCAGCCAGACAATAAGAAACAGCAATGTACAGTAGCTATGGGCCCGCAGATGTTTTCAAAGGTGAGACTGAAGGAAAATGAAAATAACAAGAAATATATGTGGAAAAAGCAAAAGCTGCTAAATTAACATTTCTGGGTGATATCGCAGTTAAGCTTCCACGCTGTAAATTACATCTCACCCAGCTACACAAACACTTTAGCAACAATTTGTGCAGAGTAACACTCAATCCCCAAAGGGCATTCCTTAATTTGTCCATAGCTGCTAAATTCCTAAATCTTACCTTAATTCAAATCAAACCCTAACAACGAGAGAAACCAGTATGTTTGTGGCAAATTCAGTTGCAAGGAAACTAAATAACAACCACTTGTTCCCCTCTGAGACAAGTCATCCCAAAAAACAGCTGTTCTGTGGTCACAGATGTGATCCTGAATGAAGCCTGGGTGGTCACAAACACACACACACACACACTTGTTCATCTCACACATATACATGTAATACATGTGTTAAGCATGCACACGCACACAACAGCAACCCAGTGACAAATTCAATAATTCAGCTGAATTCTACACAAGGAGACAGAGTCTCTCAGTGTTAACATCACACAAGCAAAGCCACAACCTCTACGGCTGTCCACATACACTCAGGTGACAAAAAACCTCCAGCGTAGAATAATAACGTGAGTGTGAAGCTGTGTGTTTACAGAGACATGACATTGTTACAGAAAGGTTTTAAAAATGAGTGACACTGAATTGTGAGCAGAAGATAATGTGTCCCATCTCAAGGAAAGCAAAGTACAGCCTGTTGTGGATTAACAGCAAATGAACATCAAACATTGGCAGCCTGTGCTCCGAATGTTTCTGTGGGCAAAGACATCACGTATTCACACCTGATTAGCCAATTCAAGAAAACATACTACTATAAAATCATGCACATTTTATGTGAGGTCAGCTGCTTTTAATGTACAATCAGACTCACTGTGTTGAAGGTTAAAATGAGTCATTTTCACACCAGACTTAGCTCCGTTTCCCTGCAGCGTTTATGGAAATGTTGTTCAGCTCATCTTTCCACTATTCTCTCCAAACCCCACACACACACACACACACACACACACACTAAGTGTGTACTCTAGTGCCCAGCGTCCTCACCATCCAAACACCTGCCATCATATTGTCTCACAGAAAAGCAACACCTTACACTCCTCCCCTTCTCTCATCCTCACCCCCTGCCACCTACAGTATGTTTCTCACCCTACTCTCATCCTCACCCCCTGCCAAGTATGTTTCTCACCCTACTCTACAGTATGTTTCTCACCCTACTCACAATTTTCTACTCCTTACTTTCCAATCTATAATCTACACAAGGACTTGCATATACTGTATGTGTGTGAACATGCACACGGCTCTTTCTGTCTTTCAGCTGCTGGCATTCTCATTCTTATTCACACAGTCACTCACAAAGACTCAGTCTAACCCTATAATCTTCTTCCATTCTCCACTCAGTCTTTACCAACACACTTACAGCCAATGTGTCTGTGTGTCTGCCCCTAGTGTTTGTGTGTATATACATGCACGTTCATTCAGGCCATCAGTGCTGCTGTTCACTTGCGGTACATGTTAAGAGGCGGCCATGAGTCACATGTATGCAGCACAGCTTTTTGCCATAAAGACTCCTGCAATGCAGGAGTTACACGCAGCCTGTGATGAAGCACTGGCACGCACGGGCTTTGGGATCTAATGTGAAGCAAACACAGTGCTGCAGTCCACACATTGAGAAGATTTTTGTTACAGCATTGAAGTCACAGAGACTATCACATGCTTATTTAATAAATATTTTGGATGTAAGCACTGCAATATCCTCAAATGTTTTGGTTTCTAGTAATAATAGTACTAAATTTTCATGACCGTCTGATCACAGATTCCATCATTTGTTGATGTACATCCTGCCCCTGTAGCAGCCTCCTGAGTCAAATTCTACCAGCTAATCCCATTAACCATCAAAATGATGGAAATTCAACTCCTGCAAACATGTCTCAGAGTACCAGTCCACCCTAACTGATGTATATAATGCCTAACAGAACTGAGCTGGATGGAGAAAAGGAAACATAAGCGGCCTGAGTGAAAATGTGAGATTACACTATTACACAGTGAATGATCAGGTCCTTGATTAAAATACCACAGTTGCTTACTATCAAGCACTTTCCATTTGACTGATTTCTGTTCCTCAGTGTAATGAAACACTAGACAAGACCCAATGGGGCAAACTGCTTCCTGCTGCCAGGGGACATTACTCTTCACATCTAAATGACTGGAAAAAGAGAGTGGAGTTCCCATGCTGTGGGTGTCAGTCCAGCTTGTAACATGCAGAAAATATACGGTAACAACAAACAGGAAACGTGAAACAAGGCTGAAACACTGGAATTAGTAACACACAAAACAATCACCCAACAACTGTAGCTATTTAAATATCTCTGATCCCATAACTCAAACATAAAATGGCTCAATACACTGAGCACTGTCTAGTGTTTAGCAGCAGAAAACTTGTTTTTCCAAAAAGTGTTCACCATTTCAAATGACACTGGTTTACTATCCTTTTCCCCAACAGCCCATTACACCAAACTACACTGAGGACAAGGTCAGTATCTCTTCTCTGAATAACAACTTCCACTAAGCACGGTTTACTGTAAGCCTGTGATAAAACATTGACACACCAGAGACTTCAGGACTGGACAGTCTCATGTAAAAGGTTATATGAGTTATTACAAAACCCAGTTTAACAATGAGCATTTTCACATCCATTTCAGTCAACAACAGTAAATTGAATACCTTGGTGTTTTGTATTGTCATCTTGGGCTTTGGGAAGTAGTGTGACAGTCTTCACTATTTTCTGACACGTTTGTCTTTATTTTTGACTTGCGGTCAGTGGAAGCATCTCACAAGCAAAACAGTTGGTCAAATGTAAATGACAGAATCTTTGGGAAAAGTTCTAAAACGACTCATTTAATCTGTTGGCTTTCTCAGTTGTGTGTGAGTGCACTGTATTTGACTGGTGGGTTTTACCTCTGTAAATGAACATGAGAGTCTCCCACCAGCACAGACAAAGGAGGGGGTCCTTCACCACCAGACGAGAGAGGCGTCCTGTCAGGTGCCCGTCCGATCTTGGCATGTCATTGATAATCCCCCCATCCCAGGTGGAAAGCAGTGAATGGGGGCCTCCATCTCGCTCTCTGCAAACACACCGCGACTGTGGACGTTCCCTGTCCAATCAGCCAGAGATTAAATTCAGCACAAAATGTTGCACAGCTATGCTAAAGAGACATTTGCAGGAGGAGATGAGCTCCTGCTGGCTACAGGCACAGATGGTTGAAGAGCTTATTAAGCTCCATCCTGTGAGCAAGCCTGTATTTCTCCTACCTGGTCTTGGGCCCTAGCAGCAGCTGTCGAAAGTATGGGCTGACAGCACACAGCACAGCCGCATGCGCCCACCCCAATTCCTTCCCAGAGTCCCCGGCATAGAAAGCCACATCCGCAAACTGCACGCCACGCTCCAACAACCACTGCATGTCCTGGGAGAAGCTGGACTCCTCCACTCGAATAGGTGGAAGACGAGCTGAACAGAGGGAGAAGGAAAGAGGGTGGACAATACAGAGAATGAGTTAATGAACAAGTAGTACTGCAGTTCAGCTGCAATTGATTGTTATGCTCAAAGCACCCAAGAAGTGTAGATTATTCTTTCCCCTCAGTCTACCATATGCACTTCTACGAGTGATTTCCCCATTTTTTGACAATGTGTATTGACAACTCAGAGAGGACTGGGGTGTGTACAGTAGAGAGCAATAGGGTGGCGAGACATTTTATTCAAGAAGAAAGAGCAGAGACCTGTGTCATGTTGCTCTGTTACTCAAATGAGACAAATGTTTCCAGAAATGTTTGCCTTTGCAACTAAAGACAGGCCTGCAAAGATGCAAACTCAAGCTGCTGACTGGAGAAATGTTTGTTACACAGTGTCCCTGCTTTTTTTAAATCTTGAGGAAATGACACCAACAGTATGTAGCTATGTTTTAGATTTTTTAAAACCTTTTTTTCATGGTAGGTTCACTAAGAGGCCACCTCTCTCACTTCTGTGATAAAAATACATCAAGAAGCAACAAAAATACCCCAGAATGCAAATAAACACCAAAACCACAAATAAAAAAAAGAGACCACACATCTTACCGCCCACACTCAGTGGTTCAGAAATATTACGTCAAGCTTAAACCATAAGAAGATCCACATCAAGATTTGCACTCGTTTTTTTTTTTTTTCTTATTTTGTACTTCCCTTGGGCGGTACAGCGGAAGGGTGGTTAGTGCTGTCGCCTCACAGCAAGAAGGTTCCGGGCTCGAGCCCAGGTCAACCCGGGGCCTTTCTGTGTGCCCATATGAGTGAGAGTGAGTGTGTGTGGTTGTTGTAACCCCAGCTCTTGCCCATTGTCAGCTGGGATCGGCTCCAGCTACCCGCAACCCTATTCAGGAATAAGCAGTATAGATGATGGATGGATGTTCTTTTTCTCCTCTAGTGATCTGGCTCAGTAATGTAGTGCCATCATATTTGCAAGCACTGGTGGGGTTTGTGAGGTTTTTATGTTGGATGGAAAAAAGAAAACCATTAAAATTATGTTTGATTTTTTTTTAAAAGTTGATGTTTATAGAAGATGTAGAAAACCCTGGATGGACTACACTGATTAGCCATAACATTATGACCGCATGGACAATACTGTGTACATAGGAGTCAATGCAGCAGTTGGTTGGCACTCATGTCACTATGTAGCTCACTGTGCATTTTCTGTGAATCTGTTTGCTTCAGTAGTTCTACTGTCATGAACAGTGCAAATGTGTAACATTCAGTGAAAATCTGTGTAAAAGGACTGAAAACTGTGGTCGTGAGAGCAAATTAGACAAATTCAACAGCCTCCCCACTGTAGGTGTGATGCCACCACTATACCCACTGAATGTTTCTCCTCATAGAAACCAGTGTACAGTATTTCTCAGTTTCACCCATTTTAACAAAGATTCAAACAAAGTGGAATCATTTGAAAATGATAAATGAAATGTAAAGGTTTAGTCATTATCGGTGAGCTTTGGGCATCCATGAGTTCACTGTTTGTCCTTCCTTAGACACTGTTGGTAGGTACTGACCACTGCAGACAGGAACACCCAACAAGACCTGCAGTCTGAGAGAATCTCTGACCCAGTCATCAACCATCACAGTTTGGCCTTTGTCAGAGTCACTCACATCCTTATGTTTGCCTGTTTTTCCTGCACACCAACTTCGAGGACTGAATGTTAACTTGCTGCCTAATATACCCCACACACTGACAGGTGCCACAGTAAAAGGATAATGAATGTTATTCACTTCACCTGTCAGTGGTTATAATGTTATAGCTGATCAGTGTATAGTCACAGAAACACAAAAAGAGTGAATAAAAAAAACAAATATTGTAATGACAATGTACAGGATGAGACAAAATTGATAAGTAAACTAGTAATTAGTAATGTATTAAATTAGTAATGTATTTATACATTACTAATAAAGAGTTAACAAGCATTTTAGAAGGTGAAAGAAGTGAGAGCTTCACAAATCACAGTGATATCCCTATTCATACATAATGCACATTATACCTCATCTTGTATTTTATGGTTGCTCAGATGTGGCTGAGTAAATAGTGCTATTCTTGAATCAGCATGTCATACTTAATGCAAGCAGCACCATAAGTAGCAGTAAATAGTGTTGGACAGGCACCAATAAGTCTTCCAGCAGTTGGTGTCTCTCTTTTTTTGGCAAGACTTGAATCTGTCAGTCATTGCAGCAGATTTGGACACACAGCCGCAGCAAAGTGGTCAGATAACCATTTTGTGGTAGTTTAACTGCATAGTTTGTCTTAAATATACTCAGTTATGTTATTCTGTAAAAAATAACTTTGCATGGAGAAATGGCAGTAGCATTAACATTAGTTGACAGCTAACATGTAGCTGTGAACTTGGCATCCATTACAGAACACAGCACTGGACTTCAGTTTTCAAAATAAAATGATGCTAGTGGGTCGACCTGTGCAGTGGGAGATGCGCCTCTAGCCAAATTCATTTTAATTATGTAATGTCAAGACACAAAGCTAATAGTTTGCGGCATCATCCAGCAGTTGGGAAAGGCAGGCAAATTCGGATTTAATCAGACCCAATTAGGAGAAGGAGTTCCATAGCCTAAAAACATAAAATATTAGGACAACAAAAATGCAGCAGTCTGGCCTTTCACAACACTCCAGCTTGTTTCTTTTAAGTTGTGCTATAATAGATCTGACTTATTGTGTTGCTGCTATTCATGGTGCATAAACATTTGTGGGTCTGTCAGTTTTAACCTGTTATCTCACCTCATAATTAGCGCTTGTGTTTAAAAGGCAGTTTGATTAAATCCAAGTGCCTGAATGTGGCTGCTACAATTGTTTTAACGTTTCATTAAAATTGAATCTGAAATTCTGAATTTTAAATAAGCGGACTAAATTACCCTTTAAACAATTAGGCGATAATTAACTGGCAGCTTTTAATGAGTAAACAATGTGTGGCACCAGTCTCTCAAAGAGAAAAGAGTGGTAAGGACTGGCAGGTTTCCTTTGTCTTTTATGATAGTAAGCTACATATCCTTGAGTTTTGAACTTTTCATCAGACAGAAAAACAATTTGCAAATGTCACCTGTGATGACATTGCAATTTGCTTCACATAAACTAATTAGCCATTCAAATAATTGAGTGTTTAATTGATAATGACAATAATCATTCATTGCAGGCCTAAACTAAATCTTCCAAAGCTCTGACACAATTACTAAAATTTAATGTCGGTAATATGCATCAAACATTTTGAACACATAACAAAAGAGCTGTGGTACTGACTGGTCAAGTGAGTTTGTAGTGTTCAGGTCAAATACCTAAACTGTCTAAGAAAATTTAGTTAAGGTAAAGGTTAATGATCAATCCGCTCCCATCCCACAACAGCCATCACTATGGTGATTGTGCTCAACGCACTAAACACAGTTTTGTTTCTCCGACTGGTGCTGAAAAAGAGCTCAGTATAAAATGGATTCAAACGTCACTGAGTAAAAGTAGTCCCCAGCGGCCCTTGTCTCGCTTGTTATTTCTAGTCTGGAACAGAGAATATTGATCTAGATAATGCTCGGCTCTTTTAAAGGCTATGTAAGCTCAAGAAAAAACAGTCCAGTTAGTCAACTGAATCTTCTCTGTACGCCACAAAAAAGAGAGTGATATAAAGCAACAATACATATTCTATATACTAAAAGAATTCCAAGTAATCTGTAAAAACAATTACCGTTGTTTAAAAAAAACTTTATGAAAAAGATGAAGCTCTGTTTATAGGAACCAACAGGAAATAAAAAAAACACTGTTCATAAAATAAAATAAATATTTGCTGTTAGATAGCACAGTACTCTCTGACCTGGTTGTTCTAAATGAGGTGGACGAAGCTCATTCACTTTGTTTCCTCTCCTCTTCTCTGGCCTCTCTTTGGCTTTATGTTTCAGACACTGAATCATGAAGTACTCCAGCTGAACAATACAGAAATACACATTAGGTCAAATACAAGGTACAGAAACACTGGTGTTACATCATCAGTTCTTTGCTACCTGTCCCTGTTTCCTCTACTCAGTGCTTATCTGGAAATGTTAATCAAGTTGAATAGGCAACGAGACCTTCTGCCGTCACGACTCCTTGTTGTAATTCAAGCATAAAACACGTGGAAAAGTGTGCATGTGTGTGTTCTAAAAATAAGAATGCTTGTTTTCTTAAAAACTCACTCATAATCACAGACCATAGAAGCAGCTATAGCCATTAAATTAATATTTAGATCCGTTGCTTTACGTGTGGTGTCACTGCTTACCACACTGCCAAAGTAGCGACCCACAAAGACGTGGTTGAGAGAGGGTAATTCCAGGTAGGTGGCCCCCAGGTCCCGTGACAGCTGCAGACCTTCACTGTGAGGAACACAGCTGCTCCAGTCTGACGCACACAACGGACACGTACAGGGAGGGCCTTCATCTGAACACATAGACTCTGAGATTAAATCATTCAAACTGCATACACACTTGAGTCTAATACTTTGAGGGCATGTGAGTCACTGATATGAGACGTTAAGCTTTTGAGGATGTGTGAACCAAGTACGCATTGAACAGCTAATAATGGAATTTCTTGCCCCATGTGTCATCAAACGAGTTGCACTGGGCTATGATATTCAATCCATAACAAGGGCTATATGCTATTCATAATTACTGAACCAAAACAAGGCATTTACTGTCGTATACGCCTTCACGCACCACATTTCAACTCTTGGTGTTATTGTCAGCACATCACATGGATCAAAATGCAGAGAAGTTGGACAAAAAGAAAAAATCTGCACACGATACCAATAGCTCTCTCAGAGGAACACTCACTTTAGCAGAAACCTTCACCGGGCATTGTCAAAATAACATCACAAGGCAGAATAAGTAAAATACTTTATAGGGACAAAAACACACTCCTTACACAAGTGGCTGTGATCTGCACAATCAAGAGTCAATCTACTCCCAGACAGGACCAGTCACAGCAGTGCTGAGTAACACTCCGTATGAGGAAACAGCAGCCCAACACTAATAGCAAACTAACATAAAGTACAAGAAAAACATATCACACAAAAACATGCTGAATCTACAAAATCACAAAAGTCAGTAAGCTATAATACTGTCTCAAAATGTGTCTGTCAGAACTGGAAACACATTATTACATAAACTAAATTAAAGTTTAAAAAAGCAACATTTTCCAAATTAGAACCTAGAAACCAGATGCCACAGCCATGTGTGGTTTTACGGTGTATGTACCAACTCTAGTGTGTCTCTGAGTGACAGTCTACAAGGACTTTAATAGGGTGATAGTGCCGTTTGTAAAATATTGATGTTTTCTGGTTTATTGTGTTTGCAGCTGTCGATTCCTGACAAGAAATGTTGCTGTGGCACCTCCAGGTCACTGTTTTTACATCTTCACTGGGCTCCGAGAAAATAAAAAAAAATCCCTGTACAACAGTATACAGTAAGAGTAAGACCATCCACATCTGTAAAACCTGCAGCAAGTGCGTGGGGAGACCAAAGAGAGAATCAGACAGCAAATTAGAGGGATTAATTTGAAGGAAAAGACTTTAGAAAGAGTGCACAAAGGAGCAGAGAGTCGGAGAGAAATACAGAATGAATGGGACATGCAGCTAAGTGCTGAGGCATTTGATAAATCCTACTAATAACCTACAGTCATGACACAGAGCCAGGGCTTGACAGGGTGTGTGTGTGTGTGTGTGTGTGTGTGTGTGAGGCAGAAGGGAAAAGAGTGTGTGTGTGTGTGTGTGTGTGTGTGTGTGTGTGTGTGTGTGTGTGTGTGTGTGTGTGTGAGACAGGCAGTGACTTGGCATTTGAGTGTGCGTGCAAGTATGTGCATGAGTCCTTGGCTGAATCTATTTGTGCCCGTGTGCACTGCTGGTTTAATGGCTGCGTTACCACACATACAGAAGCATTCTCTCCCTGCCACAGCTGTGGCTTAGGCAGACTGAAGTTGAGCAGCAGGAAGTGCTCAGAGCTCAGCAGTCATAAGGGGATAGCAGGAAAACACTCACCCAGCCACACACCAAAACACAAGCAAAGGCTTCGGTCTACAACTACTCACTCTGCCAGCAAAGGCTTGACGTACACCGAGATGGTTCTGCAGTGAAGCACTGACAGGGTCCCAAAGTATGTCAAGCAGACAAGCTAAAAATACAACCTAGCACATTTGATAGACTTGTTTACAGTATCTGGATTCGTCGAGGGTTAGTGTGTCTGCAAAACTACATGCAGACTCACTAAACATGTATGCTGGTAATGGCTGAAGTGTTAAGCATCGTCCATTAAGGCTACACCCAAGTGCCCTGGTCCTAGTTAAGGGACAAAGTACTATTGTAGTGTACATTTAGTGTATGTGTTGTGTGAGCTCTTGTAATGGGCAACAAATATAAACTTAATGCCTTGCTTTGGTGTGTTTCCTGTAGGGAAGCATGTGAGCTGACAACCAAGAGAAGATGTCATAAAGATCTCTTCATTTCTTGGAGGACACAAAGCTCACTGGCCCAGCAAGAACATGTTATTGTGTCAAAAATCAAAATAAACAGCTGAGGCAACAGTAGCCTACATTAGCCCTAAAACACCAGGTTCAGTGACTGAAAGATGAAGACATTTTGTATTTGCTGCCTCTCAAACTCTTGTTTACATACAACAGTGACAAAGTATTGTTGACAAAACTAAACACGCTCCGGCTCTAACAAAAAGACAAGACAAAAATGACCTCACCATTCAGCCGCGCTCCAACTGCCACCAGGATGACAGGTACACCCCAGTGCCTCAGGAGCGGGCGGAGTCTCGGGGCATAGCCGTTCCTGACCTGCTGGAAGGCCAGCTTGTCAGTGACGGCATATTTAATGACCAGGATGTCCGCTTGCTCAAGAACTTTTCGTACACTGGCCCAATCACTGTCCAACAAGTCCTGGAAAGGCATAAAAATGACAACAAACACAAAGACTAACAGTTCCAAGAAACGCATTACACAGAACTGTCTGCATGCCCAAGCTGTATAATGAGTCTCACCCCATTTAACCCTAATCCTTCCCCTCTGAGTCTCCACAACTATAAGCACTTGAGTATGGCCCTTGGGACTGTGACCTGTGTGAGGCTAGCAGCTCTTAAAAACATCTGATTCAACTCATTAAGCAGGAAAAAAAATCACTTAAGAAAACCTTGAGCAGTTTTAATTAAAAAAAAAAAGGTACACAGAAATAAAATTAAACTGACAGGCGTTCCCCCAGCTCCACGCTGACAGGGACAGACAGCCCCTTTAACAGGACACATATAGTGCTACTAGAAAATTGTTAACAGTATTTTCATTTCAAACTCTACAAAGAACAAAAGACCTTTCATCAGTTTTTGTGCAGTGCATGTTAAAAAGCATCCTCCTAAGAATAGAAACATTTTTAAAAAGCCTGCAATCATGGCTGGAAGGCAGCTGGCC
>NW_018127898.1:4757430-4763538 GCF_001952655.1 Monopterus albus | reverse complement strand
GGGGGGGGGGGGGGGGCACAGATCCTTTTTAATATGCACGCTGGATGCATGAGTGAGCAATACATGTCAAAGCTTCCTCATCTCAAGCTTTTCTCATTTTGTTCTACACACACCAGCACTCTCTTACCCAGCTGGGACAATCCCGAACCACTACAGTGACATTTCCAAACACACGTGAGGTGTACTCCATGAAGGCCGGGTTGTGCAGGCTGCTCTCCAGGTCGCAAGGTCCTACCAGGGCTCCGTGACCCAGGTAGCTCCACAGCAGGCCTCCCTGCAGCTGACCCTGGCCCATGATTTCCTCTCCGGGGCCTACCCCTCCGGGGCACTCGCTGCCCAAAGCCACGATGTGGATGGACCTGCAAGTCAGACAACCTGTGGTTGAGAGTGAATGGAAGTAGCACTCGGGCAGAAGATGATCCCTGGGTAATACTGAAGGAGAAGAAGAACCTCTATTTGCTCTGGTCCTTGTTATTTATGCCAAGCACGAAGACAGTGCATCACGGCTCTGTCACTGAATGACTGAGAAGAGGGTTGCTTTTATTACATCTGGGTGGGTACTGCTTCAACAAATCAGACACTTTTCAGAAATATTTCCAGTGCTGTATTCATATCTATCAGTCGGTGATATATTAACAAAAACAACGCAATGCATATCAGGGAACTCCTTCTTGCTACATCCCTTAATGAGTTGCAGTTATAGATGAACTTACATTGTGGTCACCGCGGTTTTGTTCTGCTGCTCTACGCTATGGAGCCCGTTTCCCTCGCGGTCTGCAGTCAGCTCGGCTTTTCCGCAATGAGCCCCGGCTCCACTCCGTCATCAATCCCTCTCATCGGTGGCTGCCCCCCCGGGAGCCCCACTGCTGGGGAATTTCGCAATCACTCGCATTTCCCCGTCTTGTTATTCATTCATAACAGCGGAGCCCGAAACAGTCCCTAACCGACCGCAGAGGCGCACCGGACAGCCCAGCTGGCGGAGCAGCAGAGCGGGCGGACAGCAGCGCCCATGGGCAGCAAATGTGCTAACAGACAAACAAGTTGTCAGTCGGTAGGAAACACAACTAACGACAAGGAGAGGACAGACTCGCGCCTCCGTGTCCAGACCATATGAATGACGTCGGCGGATGAAGTAAAGTCTCACTAGCAAAGAACAGCTGGGAGGGAGAGAGAGAGAGAGAGAGAGCGAGAGAGCAAAGGAGTGAACCGAGGGTGTTCGCGCCTGACTCAGCAACGCGCACGCGAGCCTGGACGCGCGCCAGCACAAACAAACACAGGAACCAAGATGTAGACGTGCTGGACAAGCCAGTGTTTTGTTTTGTTTTTTTTTTGGTTCACTCAAACATAGTTTAACACGTCTTTGTCTTTTCAAAGCTGCCGTTTCATCTTCAGGAGGGAGAGTGCCCTGCGTCGATACAAAGCGCGCGTGCCATGAACTGTTTTCCCCTTATGCCCATGACTCTCAGACAGTAGACTATTTCAACATATACATAAAAAAACAGAAGAACTGCTAAGATGTGCAAAGCCATCTTAAACATGGTGGTAAAAATGATTAATGATGAGTGTTGGCTTTGGTGTTGTTGTTGTTGTGGGAGTCAAAAAGGTGATAGGCTACTCCAGGGCTTCCAGAGCTTTTTATGAAGAAGAGCCTTAAAGGTTTAATTGGTGAATAATGCAAGACATAAAAACCCAATGTAGCTGTTTAGACCTTGGGTTTAAAATGCCAACAACACTGTAAATCTGTGCTGCTACGCTCTGTGCAAAACTCTCCATCTGGAATAAGACATGTTAGCACTGCTAAGCAGTCTGCTCTTTAACCTTACAAACAGCCTTTCATTTGACCTACTGCAAATGACCACCTGCACATTATGGTCTCTGCCTTGTAGCAAGAGTCTCAATTTGACTGCATAATCATATTTTAATATTTAGTACCTCACCCCCATTCGTTACATGTAACCCAGGGCCCTGTGCCTTTCTTGTTTGTATTTGAAGCGTCCCATGAGCCAAGACCTTCAGACTGTGCTGTGAGTTTTCTGTAGGCCAGCTACAGGGACCAACATCATTCATGCATAGAGAAGCTTCATACCCCATAGCCTTTGTGTTTTCAACCCATGGTATTTGCAGTTCTGGAGCACTGTTTCAGACTGCACTGTGGGTGCAGAAACAGAGAACTGGAATGTGACAAACTGTCTCCACCATTTACATCAAATAGTTAGGAAATAATATAACATAACTTAGCATGTAAAGTATGCAATAAATTATGATTTCACTTTTTTCACATAAGTCACATTATTGGCATTTGGAATATTTGTTTAAAATATATGACAAATATGTTAAATTTGATTGTTCCAACACATGCAATACATAGCCTCTACAGTGACATCATAATAACTTCATCAGGGTTACTTTCTGTACTTAAGACATCTGATCTAAGCCTTTATAAAATGCATTGTGGGTATTGTAGGATGTCAGCAATCCTGGAGACTGACCTATTCTGATTAAAGTACATCTACAAGTCAAAATATTTAAGCCACTGATTTACAGATTTTGAACTTTAATTTTTCAGCCAACATATCTCCCAAAATGTCAAACTATTCCAATGTAGAATAACCTGTAGAACAGTAAGTGCATGTCTTTCAATGTCTGACATCCAGTCTGTACCATCATCATGTAGTCATTTAGAGGAGATCAGAGGAGACAATAAGAGACATCTGTTGTTATTCTGACGGTGAGTCCTCCGCAGCTATGGCCCTTTCCACTTTGCCCTTTTCTCCCTGGAAGTGGTCTGAATCAATAAAGCACTTTTCCTCAGAGAGCTTGACATAGAGTTCCCCGTTGGTCTCTGTGACTGTGTGAACCCGCTGTTTCACACCCTTGGAAAACCATTTGGGCAGAGGTGGCTTTTCCATACGGTTGATGGCCTTATATAAGCACTCCCCATTGGCCAGAGAGAGCTTGTACTTGTGCTTTGGACAAATTATGCACATCTTGCCATCAATTTCCTGTGTGTGTGAGTGTGTGAAAGAAAGGAGGTTAATAATCTCATGTGGGCTAATAGGTCATTTCATCTGTTTGGCACGTCAACATTTGCATAACAATATATTAATATTATGAAAATTTGATATCATAATTACAATATCTCTATATGGTTCATTCAACACTTGCTTTTTAGGAGTTTTAGTACAAATAGAAAGCACGAATGGGATCAAAACAGAAATGTACAGTCCAGTACATTAACTTAAAAATGACATTTTGGCTTCTTTCCTCAAGGTCAGACAAAAAGCAACCTCTAATCCATTAAGACTAATGCAAACCTCACCTCAATGTCTCCATTTTGCAACAGTGCCCCAGCATCTGTCAGGAAGGCAGAGGATCAGTGTATTGCAGAATAAGCATAGAGTTTACAGCACAATGACATTTTGCTGACTGGACACACTTCCGAGGTGATATGTGCTAAACTGATAATACAGTAAGGCAGGCAAGTGTCCTGTAACAGAGTTTCTGTTAGCAGTGGCTTGTTTTTGAAATGGCTCAGTGAAGTTAAGCATTTGTCAAAAGCACTCTTGACCCACGTGAGAATTTATTGAATAAACTATAATGGTCAGTCATATTAGTTGTCAAACATGATCAGATTTTGAGGAAAACTAAAGCATAACTGTCACAATTTTATGTCTCTCATACAATAAGTAGCAGTTGTTTTGAGTTCAGAGAAAAGAATGGTGCTCACGATAGCAGTAAGCATCCATAGCATGAAAGCCTCCCTGGTGGTAGATGATGAGTATATCTCGACCCTCTAGTGTTCGGAGAGAGCGATTTGCTTCAATTAGCTCATCCTTCCTCCCCACAAAATGAAGACCTCCTGTAGGCTGCTCCTTCTCCCCCATGGCACTGGGAAATACTGTTTAGAAGGCAAGCAGGAAACGTCACAGCTTATTATTTATTGTATAGAAGTGTGTGATTTAAAAAAAATTTTTTTGAGGGTTAAATTAACCTTAATTATTTTAGTTTACGTTAATTAGTTTAGTTAGGTATAAGTGAACAAAAAATTATATACAAGGCCTTACAATTTAATATTTCCCTAGATTTATACTGGATTGCTTTGAAAATGTTCCTTAAATTAAATTACAAGATTGCTTGTAACTATCCTGCAATTGATGCCATTTGTGCAGTAAAGTAACTGTCCTGTATTTCTTGGTGATAACTTTTACTAAAACCTTGACTCTTTTGGATTTGTCACTGGGATTATTTTGTGTTAGCACCTCCCATCACAGCTGTCATTTTAAATTAAGTCCACATCACCTCCAGAACACTCAGCGTCATTAATCCAAGCAAGGCACTGAACAGCTCTAACCCCAAACTAATTCAGTCAATGTTAATCCCTAATATCAGTCTCATCATCAACAGCTTAGAGGTTAAATTGTGTTTATTCACAATTAACATTTGTTTTCCTTTCAGTGTGTGTCCTAGATTTAAAATAGAATATCGACTGACCAGTGATTGCAGTATGGGAGCTTCATCGAGTGACACGCATGGGCCAAAGAAAATTACATAAAACATAAATTTGGCTGTCATCTTTCTTTCTACAAGTGAATCAGTCATCTAGAAACCACAGTCCCGCATCATGTCAGTGCCCTCTGACAGTATATACCAACAATATGCAGGGTAACTTTACTCCACATGTGAGTGGAATAATGACAACTTTACTGCAGGCTTAGTAAGCACAGTAGCAAGAAAAGTCACATGTCCTGATGCTGCTGACTAAACCACAGACAGCTACATGACATGAAGGAAAGAGATACAGAACAGCAAATAAATATTTATATCCAGAAAATGATTAATTTTCTTCAAGGGAGCTGTAAGAACTACAAGCTAAATTTGTTCATTTCTTCAGATATGTTATGTTTATGTATCCTCAAAACTCAGCAGCAGTGTTTCCTCCGTTAAGCTTAACAAATGTACTGCTAACAGCCTGGAGTTGCGTAGGAAGAGGGGCCCATCTCTATTATCACCTGACACAAGCTGTCTTCAGTTGGCCCTATCTACTCTGGTTACATTTCTTATCTACATTATATACATTTATCATAAAGCCACTTGTTTAATGTGTTTCTGGGAGACATTTCCAACAGGATTAAGTCATTGATTAAATTATTTAAAAATATGTATTCTTATTGATTAGGGCATAATACAGTACTTGTACTTGTTTCTACTACTACTACTACTACTACTACTACTACTACTACTAATTTCAGAGGGAAATATACTGTTATTTTTACTCCAATGCATTTATTAGCAGTGCAGGTACAGTTGCTACTTTTTTGGACAAGAACATTATATTTTTAATTGAATGAAATTTTTATTTTTAATTGTTATAGATTATTATACTCAACAAGTTCTTATAACAATTATCTGTAATAACAACAATATCCCTGAATATATAGGCCTATAAAATAATGTAATATGATGTATGCCACATTAATATTTGATTACTGAATAATGAGTAGTTTTGCTTTTGATGACTTGATGTCACTTTAGTACTGCTACTAGTTGCCTACTGTCAGAGCAGTTATCCAATGTGGAACTATATGTGCCAGTGTAAAGGTACCCGGAAACATTTCTCAGGACACCGCTGAGCAACGCTATGCTTTCATCCGGTGAGAAACAGCGAGCATACTCGAATCTGGTCACAGAAAATACATTGATCGTAAGTTGATTATATTTTTGTGAAAATTAATAGCTAGGTACCTGTAACATTGACAGTTTATGCATGAAGGGCAGAACAGCGAGAACATTCCTTAAAAACATCCACAAATAAAATAAAAACCATTAGCTGGTTGAACAACGTCAGTTACTCTAATGCCTGTGAAGCTAGTGCTAGCTAATCTGTGGTTTCCTTATCCGTAAGTAAAAACAAAAATTGGGGTTATTTCCTGTTTATAACGTTAGCGATACGATCACGAATACGATAAGACTAATAAAAGTCGTATAGTCTTCGCAATGTTTTTGTAAAATAAATATCCTTTAGTCTTGCCTGTCAGGCTCAGGCTCGAGACAGAAGAAACACTGGTGAACTTTGATTATAACGCACCAAATTTTGTCACGTGACGTTAA
>NW_018127898.1:4756163-4757349 GCF_001952655.1 Monopterus albus | reverse complement strand
ACTATTGTTCTGAATGCATTCTACCAGATACTTTACGGAAGTATATTTTCTTTAAAATTTCACATGAACGAAATACACGTTGAACCTTAAATGTTCCCATTATGGCACAATGTTTTTTGCATTCAACAGTAAACAATAATCAAACATATATAGATACATAGACCTACATACTTTTACAGAACCTTTATTGTAGGTAAATAACTTTGCTATTTGCAACACATTATACAGAACATTTTTGTAGTCAACCTGTTTTGTAGAAACAACATCATACATCAAATGACACAAAATTACTAATTAAATTAATTTTAAATGTTTCCCAAAAAGATGATTGAATTTATAGTTTTGAGAATTTGTCTTGTGGGGGCGTTCCACTATATTTCAGATGAGTTCAGAGGATGAATATCCACTAAAGATGTCTCTTTCTTACATGCTTCAGTTCTTTTAAAATCTAGAACATAACATAATGCAAAATTTGTGTCTGTGTGCAGTTGGTAAACAGGGATATGGCAGTGCGAGCTTGTGGCTTTATAGTATTTCGACGTCTAGCCAGCTGTATTCCTCCACAAGACAACACTGAGTATCTCCTTCTTCAGACCTCATATGGGGAACACCACTGGACCCCACCTAAAGGTGATTACAAGTTAAAATACAGTGCATTTTTAAATATATTTATGTAGCTTTTTGCACCTTCAAGCACTTTTTTGTCCTATTTATATCTTACCCTGCCTGCCTGCCATCAGGCCATGTGGACCCAGGTGAGGATGACCTCACCACAGCTCTGAGAGAGACCAAGGAGGAGGCGGGGCTGGGGACGGAGCAGCTGCAGGTGATTGATGGCTTTGTTCAGGAGCTGCACTATGAGGTACGAGGCAGACCCAAGGAGGTACGGTACTGGCTGGCCGAGCTGAGAGACCCGGAGACAGCAGTGACGTTGTCTGATGAGCACCAGGACTACCGCTGGGCCAGGCTGGAGGAGGCCTGCACTCTGGCCCGGTACAAAGACCTGCAGGACACACTGAGAGCAGCGCACAGACACTTACAGGTTTGGCAGGACAAACAGTGATGCAGCCAAATTTGGACTGTAAGGGATGATTAAAGAAAGGAAATAACTGTCAATAGGTATGTGACACCTTACATTATCTATTGTGAAAGTACTGCTTCTAGTTCATACAATTTCAAGATTATG
>NW_018127898.1:4749064-4756120 GCF_001952655.1 Monopterus albus | reverse complement strand
TAAATGTTATTGATTTAAATGCAAATAAACTCAAATACAGGCTCAGGTCACAAAACTTAATTTAGAACAAACAAATTCTGTCCCACCCCTGTAGGAGTTACTAAAACAGCACAGACATAAAGAAAATGATGTTTTATGTGTAATAATGTTTTATGTGTAATAATGTTTTATCCGTTTGCAGTTTAAAAACCAATTTAGTCTAACTAAATGCACATTCCTACTTCTTGATGCTTCCCCAATGCTAACATGTTATTTCTTAATTTAATTTAGAAAAATGAAACATGGCAGGGGGATCTTGCACACAGAAAGAGAAGAGATATCCCATAAAGAGATGAAAATATCTTCAACAAGTGAAAAGACAACTTAAGGTAGTGCTAGCATGATACTCCAAATCAATCCACTCTGCTCCACCGCTCCCTGTCCCTGCTCCACTATGCCCTACTATAGTCTGCTACGCTCCGCCACGCTGAGCTGAGCATTTCAGATATTTGTTGTTATGAAATTAGAAAATATGAGGATGCAACAAAACTTACTGATCAAGCAGAATTAATTGAAAATCTCTGATTGGTCAGTCCTTTTAGAGGCTACACTGCAGCCAGTACTGTTCAATGAGTTTGGGTCACAGGAGGCTTTGACAGAACCTCTCCACATTAAGACACATTGTAGAGCATGTTTCTACAACAAAAATATTTGAAAAAAAGTTGCATACAGTAGCTTTGCCTGTATTTGTTAGGGACGATATACAGTACTAAATTATGCCATACTTTGTAATGAACCTTTTTTCAAATAGACACTGGCAATGGACTGGGTGTAATTTACTTTTTATGTGCGTCTGCCCATGACTGTAGTTTGGCTGTTGTTTTCTTCTGGGAGAAAGCAAGTGACCAAAGGAAAGAAACAGTCATTTGACACATTGGCAGCCATTCTTCATTTTGACGCACAGACAGCAAAAGTACCCCATACTGCTGACAATCTGGGCAAAAAATGTTGATATCTTTTTTTTTATCCAGTTAGCGAATGCTTATATTGGGCATCTATGTAACATTGCAATGAGCTCAAGCTGTATTTTATTGATACAGTGTAAGTCTAACTAAATGGAAGTGGTGGCATAGATTTTACTCAAAGCACTTGTTTTATCACAAAACAGTGATCACGGTCAAGAGGGGCATAAACCGAGGGCTCACCAGTACTGTAGTACAATATACAGGTGGCTGTCCTGCTCTGGACCTCACTCTGAAGGATTATGTTAATAGCCTCTGCTGAAGGAAAGAAATAAGAGTAATTAAAGTAACAAACATGCTCTTTTAACTCATAAAGCAAAATGCAAGCACTCATTTCAATTAACTGACACTTCTCTTCTGGCTCTTTGTAGACTCACAGGAAACCCAGAAACAACAGAAAATGTGAAACTGGTGACCAGTATTGCTTTAAGACTCATCAGGGCATCATTTAATCAGTAGAGCATAAAAGCTCCTCTCTCAAAGAAAAAATGAAATTAATTATTCTGAATTGAAATGACCTATTTTCATAATTAAATGTGTAACATGCTAGTATATGTCACCCTATTATAAGACGTGGAATATACCACATAATCTCCATGCATTCAGTGTCCTATTAGATTTTAATAAGAATCCAGTTATGAACCATAGTGTTGCATAAGTTTAGTCATCAAGGGGTTGTAAAGGATAATTTCACCAAAATTATGAAAATAAAAACTACCGCCTTATCACTGGTATTTAATGATGGAGATAGTTTTGTTTGGTATGACCAGGAAATTTGGCATTACTTTCTGAGGTTTCTGTCTTTGCCTCAATACAGTGGAGGCAAATGAACTTTTTTTTTGTGCCCAAAGCATTGAGCCATTATATTAAAAATATTCAGCAGCAATGTGACTTTCCAGAAACAAAGTCATGAAGGTTTCAGAAGGTTTCATAAAGAGTATTTTTGTAGAATGTAGTTCTAATAAAGACTGCTCGCAGTAGGGTTTATGGATTATTCAGGGCAACAGGGACATTATATTTAGAAACACGTCTGCTGTAGAATACTTTGAAAGTAATTCTTCCAGTGCTGTATAATCGACAAATTGATTCAACTCTGCTGTTTTGGAGGCAGAAATCGAATATAGACTTCACCATCTGGATAAGCTAAATGGAAAAATATACAGTAAACAAAACTTAAATACCTTTAGGGCATTTATATAATTTGGGTGAACCAGCTGTTTTAAGATAAATTTAATTTACCTTGAATATGTATCATGTAGTAGTGATCAAAGGTAACCACTGACAAAATAAGGTGAAAGCGTTTCAGCAGGTTCAAATGACATACTGTTTTATTTTGAATGATTTTCCAACTTAATGACAGTAACAGTACGGCTCCATGTGTATGCCAATCCTAATTTTACACCAAAAACCCACTTGCTGTGTTGTCTGTTTTCTATGACATGTGGGCTTAGCAACATATATCGAAGCTTTATTGCAAACAAACCCAACAATATATATTTTTTTTTACATTAGAAACTTTATGAGTGACATCTGCATCCTCACAAACACAAAATGAAGAGGCGAAAAAAGAAATAAAATCAAAGAAGAAACGAACAAGGACAGCATTAACTTCAGTAGGTGTGGACATTGTGGTAGCATCACGGACAGTTCAGTCCATTAAGTGTGTGACCATGTGAAGACCTCAGGAGGACCTCACAATGTTGGCCCACACTTCTAAAAAACATAGACACTTGTGTACATACATGCTCAGACACACAGATTTAAAGGAATTAAATCATTTCATTTAATCTTTCATATGTAGCTATGTGTATGGGGAAGCATTTCAATATCTTAGACCGCAGTCCTTTTCAGTGACTCATTTCTTAGGTTCAGTTTGGGAATTTTCCCCATCCAATTAATCATAATTGTTGGTGTCGCTCTTCCCTCAAAAGGTCTCCTTAGCTTTTATCCACCTGCACTAAAAAAGTGGATGATTCTAATATTGAAGAGCTCTAAACTGATCACTACACCTAGACTCAAACAAAAACAATAATGCATATTCAAACTTTAACATTTCCAATGGGAAGCAAAAACTTGGCTTTAAATCAATAGTTCAACATTTTGGGAAATACACCTCACTGCTTATATGGTGAAAGTTGGGTGAGAAGATTTATATCACTCATGTTTGTTTTAAATATGAAGGTCCTGTCAGAAACTGGTTAGCTTAGCGCAGCACAAAGACTTGAAACAGGGGAACAACTATCCTGTTTCTGTGAAAAGGTAGACTTCAGAACGTCACTGCTCGAAATAGTCTGGTACATAAACCATGGTAACTTTTTAACATTTTTATTTTTATTTTTTTTTACATATATTGTGTTTATTGGCGAAATATAAAGGTGCTGGTTGGCAGATTTTGTTACCTTTGGACAAAAGTAGGCTGCAGTAAGTGTTTCCTCTGTTCAGCTCTTTGCGCTAAGGTAACGAGCTGGCTGTAGCTTCATAATTCAAAAGTAAATAGTAGAATTGTTTTACATTTTGGTAAATATGCTCATTTACTTTATGGCAGAAAGATAGATGAGAAGATGGATACCACTCTGATGTCTGTCTGTTGTATAAAACTACAACCAACAGTCTGTTAGCTTAACTTAGCATGAAGAATGAAAAGTATTAAACAGCTAGCCTAGCTGTGTCCTATGGCACCCACATCAGTCCTTCTGTATCTATACAGTTCACTAGCTGAGATGTTGTATCTATTCTGCCTGTTTCACTACAGGTTATATGGTAAACTGTTACTTGGCTCCAAGAAGTTGCCAGTCGACCTGTGGAAACTCTGGGAAAGAACTTCTCCCAGCGAATGACAGTTCAGCACATAATCCCCATAAAATGTTAGTTTTTAGACTTCAGTTTTTGTATGAATAAATTAAGTAAATGAAATGTAATGGGTTATTTCTGAGAAAAGAATGCTAGCAGGTGGGACTGTCAGCCAGGTTAGCTGCTTTCTGTCTTTGTGCTAATTGAAGCTAACAAGCTGCTGCTGCTATTAGCTTTGCATTTAAAACACACTCATGACAGTGGTATTAATCATCTCATCAAACTTTCCATGAGTGTCAGAAAGGAGTATTTCCCCATGTTAACCATTCTTTTAGCATGAACACATGTGGTTGCTACCTTGTTACTATTATTTTACATCTCTATATGGTAAAAAAAAAAAAAATGGGCAAAACTTGGGGGCCACATTGTTCTTAATTTGTGGCGTCTATCCATTTCCTGTTGTGCCTTGATATCAAATCCACTAAATGTTCAGTTCAGGAGTGGATTTCCTCTCCGCATTCCTCAGCAGAATCCAGTCTCTGTGAGCCTCCAAAGCACAGGGCCAAGAGAAAATGTTTCACTACTTTGGCTTCACATTAAAATTCAAAATGTTTCTCTTAAAGAGTTAATTCAAACAGCATTAAATCCACTACATGCATCCATTGTTCCATAGTCTTTAAAATGAACAGTTGTGGGGCTGTGCTTAGTTTCCTTGGCATAAAATCCATCCTTCAGGTTTGTCCCCAGTTCTTCAATGTTAAACAGGGCAACAGATTCATACCCACAACCTAAACACACTTAAGCTTAAATGTGTAGCTTACTCGATACCGTGCAAGTAATATTAGTCACGTTATGCTGTTCAGTGTGGTCAAAAGTTTAATACATAAAAGTGTTTTTATTTTGTAATTTCTTTAAATCATTCAAATCCAGTTCATCCAATTCAGGCCTCCCAAAACAGAATACAATGCAAACACACTGAATGTTTTCTCAACTGGACCAAATCCAAAAGGTCTTTTGGGCAAACTCGCTCATATGACAGAAGTCTGCACCGATTCCACAGAGATGGAAAGACCCTGACATCATAGTCAATAAATGAGTAGTAAATGTAAATATATACACACACACACACACACACACACACACACACAGATAAACAATCAGTGTCATTTTCATTCAAATGTAAATGTGCAGCTAAGCTGCATGTTGAATTTGTCCCTGTCAATAAACAGACTCTGAATATGGTGTAGCACAGTAACATTGTCCAAATTTTAATATCAAGTTGCATTTAAGCATAAGCTGGAGTCACGGCGCAAAATTGAACATTTTCACATATATAGCAACATGAGGTGTGCAAATTAAGGCGTATTTTGAATAAAGCCTACAAATTAGAAAAACCAGGACCCCAGTCAGGACCGACAGCATTACTCAGTCATGAGTAAACAGCAATGATGAGACTGGAAACTTTCCCTTCAGTCTCGGCCCTCTAGTAACACCTAGTGATGCAGAAAATAAGAAATATAGGTGAAGGTGAGGAGCAGTTTTTGTTTTATGTCTCACTTTGACTGGTTTTTCTCTCTGAATGAAAGTCTATTGAGGCCCTGAGGTCTGAGAGGCAGAGAGGAGCAAGAGGCGACTGAGAAGTTCTTAACCTTATTCATCCCAAAACCAATGGTGCTGTTTTGAGGGATCATTCAGGAGGAAGTTGTGATGGGCACCACTGAAAGGAAAACCATAAGCGCAGAGTCACAGCAGAGCCTGTGTTTGCAAATTTTAAGTTGATTGCATCCAAGTCAGACAGGTGTGAGAGGGACACACTGATGGACAGTGACGGGACAAGCTGGCCAGCTCATCAACTGGTTAATGAGCCAAATTGCAAAATGTCTACTAGCCAGACTGTCTGGGCCATCTCAGAAAACACAAAGGGACAAGTCAGGGAGGACACAATGTCAAACAACTAAGCAAAAGTAGTACATAAAAAAACAACAAGTAAAGATAGAGCCAATCTTTTAATACAAAACCAGACAATCTGACGTGGACTAGCTGAAAAGTCAGCCAGCTACAGCAGGGTTCAAGAGACCACCACAAGGACAGTTAATTTTCATCATTTATCAAAAACTAAGACAAGGTGTTTACTTTGTGGATAGCTTTCATTTAAGGAGCAGTTTGTTGAGAACTGATACAGGTCATTTTTATCTATGGGAAATGCTTGTACCCAATTACTACTATATGCGATATCAAAGTTTCCTATAGTTTGTCTGACCATATATGCAGTATAATTTAATTATTAACACATGCATGCTCCTACATATGGCCATGTTTTTTTCTTATGGTCTTTTAATAACTGTTACTCTTACTAGTAGTAATACATGTATATTAAAAAAAAGCCCAATTGAAAAGGCTAGGAAGATTTTTCAAGAATTTTGTACTATTTATACTATTTCCATCCAATCGGGAAATAGACAGACCCAAAGACGGCACCAAGCCAACATATTTGAGAAAGAACCACATTTGCATCCAAGATACAAAGCCACTGCTGTACAGAAAGTCGTACTCCAGCTGACAAAACTACAACTAAACTGTAGTGTTACCAAACCACTTACAGTTGGGCAAATAAGTATTTGATACACCGCCGATTTTTCAAGTTTTCCCACTTACAGAGAATGGACAGTTCTGTAATTTTCATTGTAGGTACACCTCAACTGTGAGAGACAGAATCTACAAAAAATTCCAGTAAATCACATTTAGATTTTTAAATAATTTCCATTTTATTGCATGAAATAAGTATTTGATCACCTACCAACCAGCAAGAATTCTGGCTCTCACAGACCTGTTGTCTTTAAGAAGCCCTCCTATCCTCTACTCATTGCCTGTATTAATTGCAGCTGTTTGAACTCATTACCTGTATAAAAGACACCTGTCCACACACTCAATCTATCAGACTCCAACTTCTCCACTATGTGCAAGACCAAAGAGCTGTCTAAGGACACTAGGGACAAAACTGTAGACCTGCACAATGCTGGGATGGGCTACAGGACAATAGGCAAACAGCTTGGTAAGAAGGCAACAACTGTTGGCACAATTATTAGAAAATGGAAGAAATTCAAGATGACTGTCAATCTCCCTTGGACTGGGGCTCCATACAAGATCTCGCCTCATGGAGTATCAATGATCCTGAGAAAGGTGAGGGATCAGCCTAGAACTACACGGGAGGACCTGGTCAATGACCTGAAGAGAGCTGGGACCGCAGTCTCAACGGTTACCATTA
>NW_018127898.1:4707692-4748997 GCF_001952655.1 Monopterus albus | reverse complement strand
GGGGTGCTTTTCTGCAAAGGGGACAGGACGACTGCACCGTATTGAGGAGAGGATGGATGGGGCCATGTATTGCGAGATTTTGGGCAACAACCTCCTTCCCTCAGTAAGAGAATTGAAGATGGGTTGTGACTGGGTCTTCCAGCATGACAATGACCCCAAACACACAGCCAGGGCAACTAAGGAGTGGCTCCGTAAGAAGCATTTCAAGGTCCTGGAGTGGGCTAGCCAGTCTCCAGACTTGAACCCAATAGAAAATTTATGGAGGGAGCTGAAACTCTGTGTTGCCCAGCGACAGCCCCAAAACCTGAAAGATCTGGAGAAGACCTGTATGGAGGAGTGGGCCAAAATCCCTTCTGCAGTGTGTGCAAACCTGGTCAAGAACTACAGGAAACGTCTGACCTCTGTAATTGTAAACAAAGGTTTCGGTACCAAATATTAAGTTCTATTTTTTCTATTGTATCAAATACTTATTTCATGCAATAAAATGGAAATAAATTATTTAAAAATCTAACAATGTGATTTTCTGATTTTTTTTGTAGATTCTGTCTCTCACAGTTGAGGTGTACCTACGATGAAAACTATAGATTTGTCCATTCTTTGTATGTGGGAAAACTTGAAAAATCGGCGATGTATCAAATACTTATTTGTTCCACTGTATTTAATGGAAAAATGGATCTACTGGTTTAACGTGGGTTTAACAATACTGAAATGTGAGGGTTAAAATGCTTTACAAATGACATTTCAACTTTGTGGTTGCTTCCAAATAACTTGTAGTATGTGAAGAATTGGTTCCATGAGAGAGTGATGGCAAGGATTTTGTTGAACATGATGGAAATACTCAGTTGGGAGGATGTTTTGTCTCATCTGGACTCGTGTAATTCAATCACTCACTGACCATTGCGTGCCATTGTCTGTGGTTCAAACTGGCATGATAAAGAAAGGTCCTGAACCTCCTCAAATGCAACACCATCTGAAACACACTCAGGGTGCTGTCAAAAAGTGCAGGAATCATTTCAATTCCAAACTTTGCAAACTATTTTATGCCAGACAGAGTGCAAGCTTGTAATTAAGGCAAATGGTGGAAACACCAAATCTGACTTTGAAAACAGTACCAACAAATTTCAACTGAAAACATATGTGATAACATTTAAGAACTATTATTTGACCAATCATTGGTATTAGTTTAATAAATGATGAAATGTTTTTGGCAGTAGACTTTTGACCCCACTGTATGTGCAAACACACAAACAAGTGCAAACACACGCCACGCTCACACACACAGAAAATTGTAACATAAAAAAAAAAAGAAAAAAAAGGGAGGGGCGGTAGGGGAGTTGGCAGCGAGCAGTTATCATCCAGATCATCACGAGTCTTCATTGCCGGAGTCGTCCTGGTTGTCGTAATGTCTGGTGGACGTTCCACCATCCTCGACGGCGCAGATCCCCCCAGCTTCACCTATGGACTCCATCTCACTCTCGTCTTCCTCCTCATCGTCCTCCTCCATGTCGTCATCATAGAGGTCATCATAGAGAAGGTCTGAACTGCTGTCCTGGGACGGAACTCTGGTCTGAATGCAGTACTCTGCCAGTGTGGTCGGCACCTTGACGCCATCACGCTCAGCCTCTGCTGCTGTTGACATCACCTGCTTCCTGCGGGCCAGAAGGAATAAAATCAAAGTTGGTGTTTAAGGTTATTTTGAAGTGGACTGAGTCAATGAGAGCAATATAGTCCTTTGGTGTTTGAGAATATCTCTAAGCACATTAGTCTGGATAAAATACTCAATACTGTTTGTTACCTGATAATCTCTGCATACTCTTTATCCTTTCCTTTACTGTCCCTCCATTTGCGAAACATGACAGAGGCATCCACATTGGCTGGAGAGAATGTGTTGGGCTCATTGAGCAAAGAGATCACACTGAGCAGGATAGTCCTAATGAGAAAAAAAAAAAAGACTTAAGGCCACAGGCAGACAAGATATGAGGACACTCCACAGTAACAGATCCTGTTGGAAGACCTACACAGGCTTTTTAAAATTAATAAGCTTCATTTCTTTCCCCTTTTGGCTCAGTTACATGCTACACTCATTCCACACAGGTTCACAAATACAGATTCAGCACTTTATCTCTGCTCCTGAAGAAAATTGATTTTGCGGACATGCTAAATCTAAAAGAAATTTTGAAAGCTCCCTGCAGTAGCATCTTGTTCTTTTGATTTATCACAGAAAAAGAATGCTAACAGTGAACTGTTAATTTACTCCACTCTTCATTTGTTTTTTGAAAATTGTACTGACAATAACAAAGACAAGCTAGATGGCATGCCTACAGTATAGAACTAAAGTGCATACAGAAGCAGAAACTTTGTGGCAGAGATTACCTGACGTTCTGGGTGGGGTTCCACCTTTCAGAGGGCAACTCTCCACTCTGAGGATCATCAACAGGAGGGTGCAGGATGGAAATGCACACATCTCCGTTCTGGAAAAAGAGCAAAGTCCACTGTATGACAACATCTGTCACAAAGACATGAAAGTATTTTAATATTGCCCCGAAATGACAAATAGCCTTTAGTCGCTATATAACTGCTACATTAACTATGAAAACAATTCATGACAAATACAAAAATGCCACAAAAATGGCTATATAGATAAAGTTTATTGGTATTATTATTATTACTTCATAAATGTTGGGATGCCACATCTTGGTGAGGAAGCGGAAGGTCGGTGGTGAGTATGGGTAGTCAACTGGAAACTTGATGTGAGCCTTGGAGAACAAACAGATGGGTAAAACATTTTAATGACAGCCATGCTTGACTTCTGTTATGCTAAACTTAAGGTCCTTTGAGCCTATGGGTTTTAGCTTTAGGATGGAGAAACCCTGTGTAGATGGCAGTTATTGTTTTGGAGGCTGATACAGCACCCAGATATTTATAATGTGAAACAATATTATCAAGCTAAAACTACAAGGATCCCTCAGCATACATTGTCACTGAATTTTTTATTGTATTGTGATTGAACAAAATCATACACACCATATCGTGCATCGAATCGTATCGAGACAAAGCTTGCGTTGTCCCATCAATACTGTATATTATTCTACATCTCTGATGAGGCAAATCAAGTTCTTCCTTCATTCTTTACTCAAACACAAATGAAGTGGAACAGCGGCACTGTAGATGTTAACAAGCTGCTCTAAACTTCATTTTCAGATTCAGAAAGTAGAAAGGCTAAGAACAACTGACTGAAGCTAAACCCTGGTATGGATAGTTTGATATGTCCACACTGGATTCTGTTCTCTTTTTAAGTCAAACTGTAATGTTGCAATAATAGTAAGCCCTCCACTGACTAACTTTTCTAGCCTCACAAGTTGATTGATAACAAGCAGTAAACCACAAAGTGGTTTCCTGTGCCCTTTCATTTGGAGCAAGCCACAACAGACAACTGTATCATACATTCATACCTACACTCACACTGTGGATCAGCTGACAGTAATCGGTAATTCCTAACAAGGTTTAATAGACATTAGATGATGTAACAAAAGTGTTCCTGGTTCTGTTTTTTATTTCACCCCAGAGTATTTCACAATTATCTTAGTGAAGGGCTTGTAGACTTGGGTGTGGGTAACACCACCCGAGTGCTCACTGAACTGCTGCCACTCAGATAGGACTATCGTTACTCCACAACTTGTCACTACACCACTGCAGCCCTGGGCAATTAAAAACATTAATACCATGACACAATGGTATGAGCTCTGATTTTCAATATTTCTCAGTTACCATACTGTATAAACAAATACCGAAACAGCCTTTCCTGGTCCCAAATGCACGACTATGCATTGTATGTACTACAGGAGCCATGCAGTTCAGCAGCAGAAACAAAGTGTACACTAATCAACCTTTTCCATCAATAGTTCATTAAATGCACAGAAATTGCACCTGCACCAATTATAGCAGTGAGGGTGTCAATAATTCTGTCCAGTCCATTTCTGGAGTTCTGTGTGGAATGTATCAGATTTGGCTTTTTGTGTTGTTCCAATGCAAACAATAGAAACAAACATGACAATACCAAAGAATTTGTGATTGCAACAATTTTCTGGGAGAAGTGCTGAATTATCTGACAGAAATGCAGGGGTGCCGATATTTGTCCATGACTATACATGTAGCTGGTTAGAAGTAACTGGAATCTCTAAACTGTCTGTGAGTGTTACCCACAGAACTGACTGGAAACCTGTGCAGAGTGAGCTTCACTTCTAACTTATTCCCTGTCTATCTGTGCACAAAGCCAGATCTCTCTGTTGTGTTGGGGTCACTCCCATCATTTTCCTGTTGGTTTATTTTTGTGTGTGAAGGTTTTCCTTATCCAACCCCAGCATCTAAGGTGCAATATAATCTGAAACAAACTTGTGACTTGAGGAGTTAAAAATTAAACTGACTAGACTGGACTTGACACAAGGATGTCACTGTAAAGGCTAAGCATAATGTAAACAAGGGTAGCCTGCTACAAGAGCAGACTGACAACACCAGTTCTGTATCATATTCGCATTCCTGGATGACCTACAGTGTCACCTGAATTGCTCCAACTCATTGTACTCCATTTTATAGATGATTCACTGAACTGAATAAGTAACATGAAAGAAAGGAAGTGTTGTCATGTCCTTCTCGCTTTCTTTCGCTGTGCTGAGATGCCATTTATATCGTTCTCGTGGATAAAAATAGCCATCTGAACCATCACACAGTGAGGGGGAGAAGGCTGGACAAGTACAGTAAAATGAAGGGGCAGAGGAGAAAGACTGAACATGGAAAAAAAGAAATCCACAGCTGCAGGAAAGGACTTCAAGATTACATACATTTCAAACCAGTACCAGTAAAACAGAAAGGGCAGAAATATAAAGTACCACTATCAGTATAATAAGACTTGACTTAGTTTGACATTTTGGGTACCAACAGAGCCACTGTCAGTGAACTACCTGGTTGTTTTCCAAGTTGCAACAATCTCCTATACACTTAGTGGCCACTTTTTAATTTTTTACATCTATTAGATACACCTTTATGATTGTATGCAATCCTGTACAATGGCTCTGCCATAAATTCTACAATTATAAAGATAATAATGTTCAGCTTTTCATCTGACTCTTACAGAGGTGTTAATTCAAGCTTTAGCACTGAGGTGGTATTTTGCTGGACTCCATTATATTCGGAGTTGTTTGTCATATTCTGCCCCACTCATGTATGTAAATGGGAAGGACAAAAATGATAAAACAACTCAGTTCGACAACAATTTAAAACTGTTACATGAATTAAAAAAATGCAAGTATGACAGAACTGAATTAACACATTACCAAAAATATCACCATACATTCTAAACCCTTGTAAACATATAGTAATTTATGGCAGTGTTGTTGTATTGGATTGCATTAAATGTACAAGTGTGTCTAATTAAACTGCCACTGTGTTTATACTTAGGCAAAATCGTGCCCAGTGTATGGCTGTACCATATACTTCTATATAACCTGCTGCTGCTGCTGGATGAAAATTAGCTTTACAAATGTGCCTCATTGTCTAAACATGGTGTCCTGTTTAGCCTGCTGAATCCTTAACTTTGAATTAGAAAGTTCTGTCCCACCTTAAAGTAGCCTCCTTCATACAGGGTGTTTGGGGGCCCGAAGATGGCCACTTCCCAGTTGTAGAGGTCAGACTCCTCCACCAGAGTGATGCGGAAGCCCTCCACCGGCTGCTCCTGCAGAGACTTCAGCTCCATCATCAGGGCCTTCTGGGAGCTAGGGGTTGCCTGGTGGGCCATGTTAATCCCACTTCTGATACCAGTAACCATACACCAATGAGAGACAGGGGAAATTTGTAGATCAGACAAAAAAGTAACATAAGCTTAATGATGTGGTTAGGATTCTTCTTAAATGTTTTGTATTCTTTATTTCATGATCACAGTTGATGCTGCAGCAAACCATCAGTTAGCTTAGTTTGTACTGACATTAGTCTTCCTAGAAAACGCTAGGACAAAAGGAACAGTAAGCCCGAGTAATTAACACAGCTCTGCTGAGGAACTGAACGAGGCATACAGTATTCATACATATACAGGGTATGTGGCCTGCCAAGCTAGGTCAGTGGTTTAGTTCGCAGGCGCTTCATGAGAAAATAAACTAAGTTAATAAAAAGTGTTTACCTCTGTCTCCTTTTATTGTGATATGTATTCGTTTCGTTACAGCTGAAGACTGGAAGGTAAACTCATTAGTTGTCCATGCTAGCCTGGCTATGTCTTGACAAAGAGACAGTGGCAGTGGGCTTTCTGCTAAAGCCTATGGTTGGTCCTCGTGTTGTGTTTCCGAAATTCTTTGTGTGCCAGTGTTGACAGTTGACATGGAGCTAGTATCAGTGGAAGTCACGGTCTCCTGCGGATCATTCTTAGGTTGAAAAGAGGTAACTCGCTCTCCCTGACATCTCTCCGTACGGTTGGTTCGGTTCGGACAGACGCTCAGCTGATCCCTGCTTGTTTATGTTTGTTTATCTGCTCCCAGGCAGTCTCAACTTCTCCACACGTCAGCTAAACCCCTACCGTGCAACTTCGTTCAAATGGAGCAGCTTTTCTGCTCTCTACCGTCCCCTCCAACACAATGGCAGTATAAAAAGCTGATAACTTCGCACCTACGGTCGCGAAAAGGACATTAAGTGACAGGTTTACACTCGCGAATTGCAGTGGATGTAATCGATTTTTATTTTCCTCCCATCGATGCTTCCGGCTATCATTGCGCGTGTCTGCAGAACGTAACGCACGTAGGGGTCTGAACGTAACGTGCGCGTACTCAAAAGTAGAAGAGAAAAATTGACATGAAAGTGTAAACGTTATAAACGTCATATAACACAAATTTAGACATTTAATCCGACCCTAAAAACCACAATCCTAGTCCATATATTCGATTAATGTCACATTTTTGTTCATTCAAATATAATAGCTTATTAACTTTTATTTTTAATTTCCTGTCACTGAAGTTTCTTGTTTTAGTTTTTCTGAAGTTTGATAACAAACATTTACTGCTTGAATTCCTAAAGTTAGTTTGAGAAAGGCTATCACTTTGCTTGACCTTGTAAAAAAAAAAAAAAAAAGCTTTTGTCTTTCCCTTTGGGAAGTCCTTCAGGTCCCTCTGTAGTTGACAAGCATACTGTATCTTTCTGGCTGTAACCTTTTCAGTAGGCTAAGGCACTGAGGTCCTGAGAACAAATTACAGCATCACAATACACTCATTCAACAGTCATCACACATAGAGAAGCACTGATTAAGACATCTACAACGGTTCACCAGGAGGAGGCCCCGGGGAAGACCCAGGACATGCTGGAGGGACTATGTCTCTCGGCTGGCCTGGGAACGCTTCGGCATTCACCCGGAGGAGTTGGAGGAAGTGTCTGGAGATAGTGAAGTCTGGGCATCTTTGCTTAGACTACTGCCCCCATGACCCGGTTCCGGATAAGTGGAGGAAAATGGATGGATGGACAATGGTGCAAATGCTCCAATCTGCTGTGACCAAAACCAAGAAGATGATCATTGATTTAAAAAAATATAAAATCGATCATCCCCCCGGTGATCACTGATGGTCAGAACACTGAGGTGATGAACCAGTATAAACACCTGGGCTCAGCTATTGACAACTAACTCTCCTTTAAGTTGCAGGTGGATTTTATCTGTAAAAAAGCCCACCAGAGTATGTATTTTATTCACAAATGTCGTAGGTTTGATGTGGAAAACACCTTTATGGTAATGTTTTACTCATGTTTTATAGAATCTGTTCTTACTTTTTTTGTTTTTAAGTTAGTATGGGCTTTTGTCCCTTAAAAACTGGAATAGGTTACAGGGTATTGTCAAGGCTTGCAGTGAAATTATAAGCCTGACCCTGAATGACCTTCACCAGCTGTATAAAGCTCACATTTGTAAAAAAAAACAAAAAAAAAAAAAAAAAAACAGTTTGTGAACATCAGTTGTGGCTGATTACAGCCATCTTCTGTGCACTAAATTTAGGTTGCTTCAATCTAGACTCAGATATAGCCTACCAAGATGCAGAAAGAACAGATTCAAGTACTCTTTTATCCCACCAGCCATAGGCTTTTTAAATGCTTTGTGACAAAATAAGTCATGATTTATCATGATTGGCATTCATTGAGGAATGTGATTTTCAAAATTTTATTTTATGTTTGTGTGTGTTTTACATTTTTATGATTGTAATGTGACAATGAATGTATGTGTGCTACTGGCTGCACACCAAATTGCCCCTTGGGTATAAAAAAGCAACCTTTGACCTTTTGACAACTATTAAAATGTCAGCAAGAAAGTCTCTTAAAAGGGAAGTTGTGTTAAAATGTTTTCAGTGATGTGAGTTTAAGATTCACACTTGAAATACCCAATGTCACCTATGGTTTATCAGAATCACTTTCTGATAGCAATGCACATGGAGGTTTTATGGTCTATTTACAAATGTGGAGCTTATTTAAATAGAGGTCCCTGTCATCTCTAAAGCCCAGTTGACCACATGACATTCACTGTTGTTATTTTAAACTGAATAATATTATTCTTATACTTTTAATTTGGACCGTTATTGCAGAAATGAATGATATGTGGTCTCATCTGCATGTCTACATTAATTTTCAGGGTGTCTAGGAGATAAATCAGCTAACTTAGGTTCGAAAGTCTTAGTTTGTAGATATCTAATCCATGCAGAGGCATCATCACCAATGAGGGTTTGATACAGCATGGTCTTCATCTTCTTCATTGCTATACACAACTTCTGGGGGGCAACAGTGGTACGGTGGGTAGAGCAGTCTCCCAACTGGAAGGTTGAAGGTTTGAATCTTGGTGCCTGCAGTCCACATGTCAAAGTGTCCTTGGGCAAGACACTGAACCCCCCACGTTACCCGTGATGGTGGCATGTATGCACGCCAGGGCCCTCGGCGCCAAACAGAATTTCGTTGTACTTATTACAATGACAATAAAATAAAGCTTCTTCTTCTTCTGTGTCAATATCCAATGAAGGGAAACAACTTGTTGATACAATGCAACTTTTCAACCTGAAAGAACACTGAACGTTTCTTTAATTGATCAAATATTATAGCCATGCCTTTGAGTCATATGAGGGAAATAACCATTTCGGTGTTGGGACTGCCCTGACAGCACCAGAGAAAACTCCCTATTTCCTCTCCCTGGATTGTCCTTCCCAAAGCTAGTGATGGTCCTCTGACACCCGAGGCTCCAACACATGCATGGTAGCTCATGAAGCAATTGTATTGAACCACTGTGCCGAGCTGTGTTTTGGTCACATGGCTAGTGATGTTTGAAGCACTTGAGTAACGTTCGAAGCAGTTGAGTGCCTTGGATGTCATACAAATCAGCTGATTGGATCAGTTTGTCACGTGAATCACTTTGTGGGATAGAGTGTTTAGAGACAGGATATCCCTATTTAGTTGTGTTCATTTGAATTTTTCTTTGCAGAGCAGGTTGGTTTGTTGCTGTTGTTGCCGTTAGTTGCTTTGAGAGTTAGTAGTGTTGTAGCAGATTGTGTATTTAGTGCAGAATCACTGTAGATAGATTAATATATAGCTAGATAGTAAGTTACATAGAGAAATAGATAAATTGGTTACATAGTTAGATAACATTAGATAGATATGGTTACATAGATAGTCCTAAGATAGATAAACATATCTAGATAACAGTCGCACAAGCACACCCTCTTTACCCACGTACCCAATAACCTCTTTACCAATGAACCCCAAAACATACTTTGCCAAAGCCAATAATATATTCTGTATTTTCACCAGTCCCATGTGAAAATGATATCTGTCTGAATTTGTAGAGCACATCTCATGGATGTAGCAACACCATTTAAATGTTTCATAACACACAATATAAGTGAAGAGTATATAAGGTTACAATCAGACGTGCCAATTAAGAGACATGTTCTTCAACATGAGTTTATGTTTATTTCATATTTTACTGTGTCAGCTTGAAACCATACAACCATGTAGTGTAGTCGAACAGGAATATGTATGGCGAATTAAATCCCAAACAATCCATGAACCAATGACACGTCTTGATTGAACTTCATTTTATTGACCACTAGATGTCCTACTCGAGCACTGTGTCATTGAAGCCTCGAGTAGTGAACCATTTTTGTGAATACTGTGTCGAAGCTTCAACAAAGCTTCGATCAGCCATCACTACCCAAAGCATAACCCAATTAGTCAACAGTATGACAAGTTTTCTACAGAAGATACAAGATTTCTTTGACAGCTTTCTCCTGTAGGTGAATGGTACCAGTGAGATCTATGAGTAGACAGGCCTGCCACAATGGGCAGCAGCCAATATGCTCACATGTATAACCCTCTTTTGTCTGGCCTGAGAAAATGCCAACAAGGGTAAATGAAGAAACTAAAGCAACAAGAAATATGTTTTCTAGAGACTCATCTGTTGTTATCACCTGGAGAGCACAAACTGGTGCTTCATGTACTCTGGGGGACCTAACATTTAAAGCAAATTACAGGTGGGCTGTTTTACATGTGAAATTTGATGTTACCCACTGTCTGCTTCAATTCAACCACACTCAGTATGGTGTAGTTAGGAAGACACTGAAAGGTTCAGTCCAATAAACTGCAGCCCCTGCCACTCACTCACTTTTGCCTGCCCACTTTCCCTCACAATGGCTTTGTCTTCCTTGACTGGTGCTGCTCAAATACTTGACTGTTGTGGAACACAGTACAATCAATTTAGAAATGGTAGGGAAAAAATCATGATCTAGTCATCAGACCTCAATAATAAACATAGAACTGAATTTAAACATTTGTGACAATTACACCACAAACTGAAAAATTTTGAGTTTCATAAATACAGATGTTCATGTGGAAGTGTTGCATTGAATTGCATGTCAGTTTGCTGCTGTATTTGAACTAAAAAGGCTTGATATGAAACTGCATAAATCATAGCCATTGCTGATCTGTCAGATTATTCAGCCTGCCACTGCTTCAAATCTGTACAGATGTTATTTTAAGAATCTTAACATCCTGCTTGCAAAGGCTTTTGTGTCACTTAATACTTTAGGAATTAAATCAGTACTGTTCATATCATAGAGCAGACCTATCACAGACTGCAGTAAATGAGAACTAGGCTGGAATGTATGCCGACTGTACTCGGCTTCTCTGATAAACTTAACACATTAACGACACATTTTATTTTGTTATCATAATAAACCTTCATAATATAAATACCAACAAACAAAAAAAATCACAAGCTCCCATCATGCCTGAGGTCTTGCAGTCAGTGGAGATTCTACTGAATTACTCAGCAAAAACAACAGAGCTTTTACTGTGAAAATTCCAAGCCAAACCTATGTGTTCATTTTGATGATTGCCACATGAAGACAGAAGAACCTAAAAGTAAAATGACCACATTAACCACACAATTTTACTTTCATCCATCAATCCGTTTATCCTGAATAGGGTTGCAGGGAAGCTTGAGCCTATCCCAGCTGACATTGGGCGAGAGGCAGGGTACACCCTGGATAGGTCATAAACATAACATGCAATACAAATGAATAAACTTTGTTAGTACTAGCCTCACATTTCCTTATTTCCCTTTGGTAGGCTGTGTATCAAATTCAGGGAGTTGTACATGCATTTTGTACAGTTAAAATACAAAGGACTGATTTGAAAAGTGCAGCATTTTCTTTAAAGTACAGTACCTTCCAGTATACTGACACCTTTGGCTCACACAGCTGGATGGAGTTGTGAGTTTCTGGCGTCATGTAGGTATGTGACGTCAGACAGGAACCAGTGGAAGCTTGAGAATTCAAGATGGCGTCTTACACCGAAGCAGGAAAGAGATTTTTGTATAAATAAAACTCATTCGGAAAATAGTTTAAATTGGAGAGCCAAGTCGACAAGACGTCTGGATTTTGAAAGAAGAAGACGGAGCAGATACAGGTGAGAGGAGTTTGTGTTGACGTGAGCTCAGTTTCGTTTCAGGGGTGGTGGCAGCACAGACAGTAGTCTGTCCTATCCTGCCACATAGCGTTAATGTTACAACCAGGCCACTTGCGAAAGCTGAGCATATTCGCATGAACGTAGCTTTCTCCAAAAACATTAGCTAACGTACTTGCTAGCGAGTTGGTTTATTTGCTGTTAATATTCCGGTAATACCAACTAATGCCTTAGCCGACGAAGCTTAACGTTAGCTTTACTGTTGTGTATGCTTGCTGTTAGCTCCTTGAGCTAGGAGTAATCAAAATCGTAATAGCCTAGCTTGTTGCTAATTAACGCCATCACAACTTAATATGATATAGTGAGTGAATAAGTTATATCGACTTGAGTACGCCAGCTAGCAATAGTATTATGAGCCATTTGTGGCAGTCCATGTTAGGCAATTTTTTGTTTAAATGTGTTTTCAATTATAGTTATGCTACAGCGGTTCTTTAGAGTTAGCTAAACAAACTTAGTGAGTTGTCCCGTGCTGTGGCTGTTAACGCTACTTGGTAAATGGTAAACGGTCTTATACTTGTATAGCGCCTTTCTATGCTTTTACAGCACACTCAAAGCGCTTTCACATTATTCTGCCATTCACCCATTCGCTCTCCCAAGCACTCACGCACCGGTGACATCACCGGGAGCAACTGGGGGTTCAGTGTCTTGCTCAACACCTCGACATGTTGACTGGACAAGCCGGGAATCTACCTGCTGAGCCACAGCCGCCCCCAACTTGTATCTTGAACATTAATACTAACTTGTCCTGACTGTACTCTAACTGCGAGTACTATGTTCGTGAAGAATACCAACTTGTGGTGGATGGTGTTGCATAACATTATCCCTAGGGTTAACCTAACTTAGGTGAAATCACTTAACTGTTAACGCTTAAGAAATGTGATAACGATAGCTCCTGATCAGATCGAAAGTGGGGCTAATAGACGTGTACTAGTCCAAAGTCTATGTTGTACATCGCAGTGCATAATGGACTGTTATACCATATATTGCTATTCATTTTAAATCATCAGCAGAAGAAACTTGATGAAACGATTTACCAAGGAGGGGTTGAGGGTTTACAGGGTTTTTATGGCTAATGCTATGTTTTGATAGTATACTATGTCACGGAACTTCAATCAGACTTTAATGATTCAAATACTCTTGTTTTTGCTCTATTAATGTCTCAGTGAAGTAAACTAGCATTAAAGCAGTAAACGGTTATTGAAAACACAGAAGACTACAAAATAAACTAATTGAAACAGAGCATCAGACATTATACTACACTTCTTAAGAAAAAAAATAAAGGAACCCTAAATCACACACCTGATCTTGATGAACAAATTATTCAAGTTGAAAAGTTTGACATTGTATAATTTGTTCAGAACAAACTTGACATAACAAAGGTCAGTGGAAACCAAAATCATCAACCCATGAGGGCTGTATTCAAAATCACACTGAAAATCAAAGTGAAAAATTTAAATGACAGGCTCATTAAAATGTGACTTTAATCACACCAACAATGTGACTCAGAAGTTTGTATGGCCCCCACATGCCTAAATGCACTCCCGACAACATCTGGGCATGCTCCTGATGGATTGACAGATGGTGGCTTGAGGGATCTTCTCCCAGATCTGGTTCAGGGCATCAGTGAGCTCCTGGACAGTCTGTGGTGGTACTTGGTGGCATTGGATGTACTGATACATAATGGTCCATAGGTACTCAAATGAATTTAGGTCAGGGGAACATGAAGCCCGGGCATCAGTGCCTTCACCATCCAGGAGCTGCCTACACACTCTGGCCACATGAGGCCAGGCGTTGTCCTGCACCAGGAAGAACCCAGGTCCCACTGCACCAGCATATGGTATGACAGTCGCTCTGAGGATTTCATCATGGTACCGTTGGCTGTGACATTGAGGTCTGTGCAGCCCTCCAAGGATATGCCTCACCAGACCATCACTGACCCACCACCAAACCGGTCATGTTCAATGACGTAACATGCAGCATGGCATATCCAGACTCTTTCAGGCCTGTCACATGTGCTCAGTGTGAACCTGCTCTCATCTGTGAAGAGAATGGGGTGCCAATAGTGTTCTCTGGCGAACTCCAAATAAATCTGCACAGCGATGGTCCGCTAGCATAGGTCGTACTAGAGGAAATCGGGCCCTCATGCCACTCTCATGGAGTCTGGTTCTGACTGGTCAGAAACATACACACCGGTAGCTGCTGGAGGTCATTTTGTAGGGCTCTGGCAGTGCTCCTCCTGTTCCTCCTTGTACAATGGAGCATATACTGGTCCTACTGCTGGTATCTCCTGGTATCTCTTCCATACTCTTGAGACTATGCTAGGAGAAACAGCAAACCTTCTTGCATCTGCATGTATGGATGTGCCATCTTGGAGTGACTGGACTACCTGTGCAACCTGATTGGGCCGCAGGTACTGCCTCATGCTACCAGTAGTGACAACGACACAAACAAAACTTGAGAAGAATCAGTCAGGAAGTATCAGGAGAGAGCATTTGTCTGTGACCACCACATGTGAACCCATTTCCTTTTTGGGGGATGTCTTGCTTTGGTTGTTCCTTTGCACCTGCTGTCACTTTCATTTGCACCAAAGCAGGTGAAACTGATTCACAGTCACTTGTGCTTCCCAAATGGACAGATTGATATCCCTGAAGTTGAACTGATTCTGTGTTATACTGTGATTATCAAGTGTTCCCATAATTTTTTGAGCAGTGTATCATACTATACATTATACCCCCAGTACCACACACGCATTCAGAGTATACACTGAGCATATGGCCTTTGAGCACTACTTTTTAATACTTGAAAAAATTTTCTATCCCTGTTTGGCTTGATAGAGGTTCATATTTCTTCACCAACAATGCTCTGTGTGTTCAGTTGGCACGTGAGTTTGTACACTCTTGTTTCTCTTCAGTTCGTATAAATGGTAAATGGACTATTTATATAGTGCATTTTTCCACAGTGTGTTGCACTGGCCAAAGTGCTTTACGGGAGATGATACATCATTCACACACCGATGACGACAGGCTGCCACACAACGGCGCTAGGCAAGCCACCGGGCGCTATTCAGGGTTCAGTGTCTTGCTCAGGGACACTTAGGTATGCGGGGAGACCGGGGAACCACCAACTTGCTGGTCAGGAGCCGACTGCCCTAGCTCGTGAGCCACAGCCACCCCAAAGTATAAATCTTTCGCCTGGGAGGCGACAGCGGTGCGGTGGGTAGAGCACTCGTCTCCCAGCCAGAAGGCTGAAGGTTCCAATCTCTGTGCCGGCAGTCCACGTGTCAAAGTGTCCTTGGGCAAGACACTGAACCCCCCCGTTGCCCCCGATGGTTAGAGCCATCGGTTGAGGTGGCGCCGCAGATGGCTGCCATTGGTTCTGTACCGGAAACAAATTCCTTGTGTGTTAACGTACTTTGGCCAATAAAGGTGATCATCCCCTTATCCTTTAGTGGAAATAGCTAACTATAAACTCGTATGAAGGATTGGTTACTCAAATGAACAAGCACACAAAAGCAATGAGCTGTACAGCTGGATCCTTTTTTCAGTGGTTTAGGAAGTACTAGAATCCTAATAATCAGTGAGCCATTTCATACAAAACTAAAATTCAGCTTGTTGGTGCTTGGAGAGCTTTTCATTAATGAATCAGCCCATTTGAGCTGTGTAACCAAATCGAACACTTTTCCTTCTGAACACTCCAACACATACATACAGTAGATTAAAACAGTGCTTTGATGATATCAGACACTGGTGCACGGCATGACCAAATAATGGGATTATGTGACTTGAGATGCAAAGCAGCAGAATGTACTAAGAATTAGAATTATGTTATTATTTGAATAGAAATGGCACTACAAAGTGTAATTTTTCTTATACTGTTCTGCAGGGGCACATTTCTGAGCTTTGTGAAATACACACTGTACTGATGCAGGACTAGAGCAATCCATTTTAAGCTGTTTTCATACTTTTGCACCTTTAGAGTGTTTTAACTTTTTTTTTTATTATGAGACACAAGTCAATGTATAAAAAAAAAATAGTCCTGCTGTTGACTAACTTTACACCCACTGTACTCTATTTTCAGTCACTCTAAATGGCTGCAAGGAAGTCTGGCTCAGATGCATACAACAATGGTGAGGGTTTTGTTTGACTGTGTTGATCTTGTGAGTTGAGAGTGGAATGTAGCTTCAAGGTCTGCTGGTGTCTGTAGTTCCTCTGTTTATGCTTCAATTTTAACTTTACTTTGTGTGTGTGTAGGACCCATCAGCTACCTCGATGATGTTCCCTTCAAGATCAGTGAAAAGTTTCGCTGCCCAGCCAAAGTGGGATTGCCGGTCGGTTTTTGTCTGCCAGACTGTAGCTCTTTGCTGAACACACAGGTTAGTCAAATATAGAAAATATGTTGAATTTACACAGACTTTAGCACCTATATTCATAGTCATGCTGGACACTGCAGAAAATGCCTCATTTTTAGAAGACTACTTGGCTCATAGTAATTTAGATGAAGAGGTGTAGTTGAGCACATTTTGTCAGTGGGATGACAACTTGGTACTAGAATTTATTTCAGTTATTGCTAGGTGTTCAGCACAAATAGTTGAAATGCCTTATCTGTTTACAAATTACAGCAGCATCAAATTTTGAATTTACTCAGATCATCTTTACAAGTTATTTGTTTTATGTTTAGCTGGAGTCTTAATATCATTAAAACAATACACTTTATCTGTGGCTTTATGTGGCATCTTTGCTCATCACCATCATTTTTTCTTTTAATACGGCCTCCACAGTATGACTTTTCTCTGGAGAGGCGTAGTGTGCGCTGGGGGGATGAACTGGCTGAGGCCAGAGCAGCAGAGACCAGAGCAGAAGAGGCAGCAGCAAAGCAGGAGGTAGAGAGCAAGAAGCGTCTGGCTCAGGCCCCAGACACTGATGGTGGTGGGGGGAAGAAATCCCAACCTGCTGCAGAGGACCAAGACCCTCTGCCACCAGCGTTGAACCCTGTCCTGGCGGGGCTGAGCCATAACGCCATCCTCACCCCACTGCCTGCTCCAAGCCTTGGCCCTAGGAAAACCCAGCCTAGCACCCCTCAGCCTCACAGCCTCAACCTAGCAGACTTTGAGCGGGAAGAGGACCCCTTTGACAAGCTGGAGCTCAAAACTTTGGACGATAGGGAAGAGCTGAGGAGCATCCTCCAGAGCCAGCCCCAACCTCAGCCTCCTCCCTCTGTTTCCCCACCAGAGGTCACCCAGATAGGGTCAGCATCACGTGGAAGCAGCCCATCTCCTCCCAACACCAGCCTCCCAGCCAAACCCGGGTTTACCCACAAACCCAACGGCTTAGTTGCGTTGCTGGAAATGGACAGAATTGCGCATCCTGCAAGAGTGGGGTTAGATCCAAATGACCGACCATGTAATATTCGCTCTCTGACTTTTCCAAAGCTCTCTGATTCTGGTGACCCAGAGCCAGTGAGGCACAGCCCCCTCCCTGCACCCATCCCTGCTCCTCAGCACAAGCTACCCAATGGCAGTCCGCCGACCATACCCAAGACCCAAGTTATTGTTGCCCCTCAGTCACCCAGTCACACAAAGAGTGGCTCACCAAAACCGGTGAGCACAAGTACAGTAGACATACTACATATGTCACTATTTGTATGCATAGTTTGGGTTTGTTTTAGCAATTCGTAGAATCCAAGATATGATAAGTGTCTCAAAACCTTAATGAAATGCTCTTATGTTCTTCATTTAGACCAACCTAGGGTCAGGCTCTGCTGGTCTGCCGTGTGGTGGAGCCCTGCTCAGCATGACCCCCAGTGAGCGTCGGTGTGTGGAATCCTTGGTGGGCATGGGCTACTCTTATGAGGGCGTTCTACGGGCCATGCAGAGACATGGACAGAATATGGATCAGGTGCGACTCCCTCTCACCCCAGTGCAGAGAAATCTGGATTGCTAGCATACTCTGTGTCTAACATCCTTATTATTGTTTGTGTGCTTGTTATTATTTGGTGAAGCATCAATGCTGTACATCTACAAATACAGCCTTAAAATAAAGTTGTTGCATCACACTGTCTGTCTCAAGTTATGCCAATAGATCAGGTTCTGTACTTGTACAACTAATATAAAAAAGATATGGCCTGTTCCCATGGTTGCAGCAATATACAGCAGGTTCTATTAATTTGGTATGCCAGATTTAATTTGGCCCAGCATTTTAAAGGTGAACTACAATCAAGCATCACTAACCTAAGTTGTAAGCCACATCTAGCATAAAAAGGGCACTCAGTACACCGGATATTAGCATGGTGTCATTTAAATCCAATGTAAGCCACATCCAGCATAAAAAGGGCAATCAGTACACCAGATATTAGCATGGTGTCATTTAAATCCACATTATAAGCTTTTATTATTCTCTGAGAATAAAAAAACAAACTTCATTGGTCTTTTATGTAATGCCCAGTAGAAGCTGAATTAATATAATCTTCAGCACAGACATATAAACTTGTACATATTGTTTGTTCAAGGTACTGGATTATCTTATTTTATCTGGACGTCTTTGTGAGCGGGGCTTTGATGCAAGTGCAGTGGAGGAATGTTTAGAGATGTACCAGTGCTCAGAGGAGAAGGTCTGTACATTTTGCTGTTATGTAACTATCTTAAAAATGTGTTTATGTCTAAAGTCAAAATTAAATAACCCAGTGTTTATTCTTTTAAAAAATGAGTGATATCTACATTACCCTGTCTGTTAATAATTTAGTCATGTCTGTAGTTCATATTAGAAAGATTGATTATACAACATTTTAGTAGTTTTATTTATTTTTGTTCTTCCCAGGCCTTGCAATTCCTTGAACTCATGTCAAGATTTGGTGAAATGGGATTTGAGCGAGATGCCATCAAAGAGGTGCTGCTGGTTCACAACAATGATCAGGACAAGGCTCTAGAGGACCTGATGGCTCGTTCTGCAGCTAGCTGAGCCAAGCTAACCAGCCAACCAAAGCCCAGCCAAGGGCTTGCCTCCCTCTGCCACCCATTACAGTCCCTTTCCTTTTTCCTCCTTTTTCACACCATGCCCTGCCCTTGCTTTGTCTGTGGAACGGACATCTGGGAGATGCTTGTATTTCTCTCTCTGCTAAAACCTGTTCTTGAAGACTGTGTGCCTAGAGTGGAAGAAGTCAAACTCCTGGCATTAGGTTTCAGAAACTGATACTGCTAGGTTATTCAAGAATGGCTGAGCTGGAAAGGAAAAATTGGAACAACTGGTTGTAATGCCGTTCTGATTTGCTTCCACTTGGAAGTCTTTATTTGACTGCAGAAAAAGCTGCAGGAGGAAATGAGGAGCTGGTGTCTGTGAGTTCATCACAAAAAGACCAGTTTGGACTCTTGAAAAATAACTAAGCCGCCATCTTCCACTGCTCAGCGCAGGCCTAGTGGATGGTGGAGAGAATAGGGGACCTTGAGGAGTCCTCTTCAGACTGAACTAATTAACATAAAAAAAACAAAGGCACAGTCACCAGGCAGAGGACTGACTCAAGAAGTGCCCTCTCTGCTCTGGTGCCCTGCACATAGTTTTGTTCCGTTTTATGCTTTCATTCATTTGTGGCTATTTTTCTGTTCATTCGTGCACTTTTTCAGTTTTTCAGTTTAAATATTCAGTTTCTTTGCTTTCTGTTTCTGCAGAATAGATTCTTATTCATTATAACTCACAACACAAGATATACTACTGCCCCAGTACACTCTCTGACCTGCACTGGAATGACCTGCTAAAGGAGTGGGGAGAGACAACCCACTGGCAATGATGTGTGATACTCCACAAGCACACACATTTCATCATTATCTACTTATTTAAAATAATACACTGACACTTTCATTTACAAATTTAAGAGTTTGATGATGTAAGATATGTTAACTTACAGAAGTGATGCTTTTAACTTATGGGCCTTTGTTTGCAGACTGGAAAGAATGAGTGGTTTAAATAAAGGAAAATGTAAGCGAGGGTTGTTTTTGCCGCCACCACACAGTGCAATACAGACATTTCATATTGTGTGACTGTTGACTGGCACTTTGAGCCTCAAGTAATTGTTGGGAGATAACGAATGGTCTTCAGGCCTTGCTGAAAAATTGGATGGAACTAGAAAATTCTTGATTTCAGTGTTTTCTCTCATTTATTCTGTTATTGGATTTCATGGAAGCAAATCTATTCAAACATGATTTTGGTTTGATGTTGTCCGCCTTTTAAAATTTCTGTAATATAAAGTGAGTTCATCTTGATTTTAGGTTTGGCATCTCCACTGTCTTAAATGTAAAGTTGAAAAAGGTCCAGTCAGCACATGCCAAAACCATTTTCCCATGTGTTGATTGAGTGTTCAACCTCATAAGAAGAAGTTGGGAGATGTAAAATCAAAATTAAAATTGAAAATAGTGATGTGTAAATCATCTGTGTCTTGTATTACATTGAAAACAATACAGCAGCACATTATTTTATGTGATAGTTAATTTTAATCTTTGGTCAAAATAAACACTCCAATTCCGATTTCTGTTACACCTTTCACAAAAGTTGAATTTTAGGGCCAGTAATTAGGTAAAACAGTGAAATGATGATTCCATTTGAAACAGGTGATGTACCAAATCATGATTGTGATCACCTGTTGACAACAGTGGCATCCAGGAAAGGCCGAGCCCTTTAGGAGCAGACAGGTCGAGTACCGGTTTGCCAACATATGTGTGGGAAAATTATTTAAAACCAATGTTCCTCAAAGAAAGGTCGGCAGGGATTCGCATATGTCACCCTCTACGGTGCAGAATGTAATGAAAGGATTCAAGGAATCTGGAGGGATTTCAGTGGGTAAAGAACAAGGGTACACGCCTGAGCTGGATGACTGTGCTCTCCGATCCCTCAGACGCCCCTGCATCAAGAATCATCACATGGGCTCAGGATTACTTTGGCACACCTTTGTCAGACACGACAATAGTTGCATCCATAAATGCTGCTTAAAACTATGCTGTGCCAAAATAAGCCCTATGTCAACAGTGTCCAGAGTCGCGGTTGACTGCTCTGGGCTCAGAGGCATCTGGGATGGACCATCACACAGTGGAAATGTGTACTGTGGTCAGACAGATCAGTATTTCAGGTCTTGTTTTTTTCTTTTTTGGAAAAATATTTGTTAAAAAATAAAGTTGCAGTCGAACATAACAGAGGGTAGCATCATAACGGCATGATGATGGAGCAAAGTATTGAACATTGAACAACAATTACAAAATTACATTCCCATAGAATGCGACATTGTCTCCTCTGCAAAACAGGAGTCTCTTGGACAGAACTTATTTAAAGACAACTTGTGATCGTACAATGTGGACATGACGAGAAGCTTTCTGTGTAAAACAAGCCAACTGAAATCTTTCATCCAGTTTTCAAGACCCGTGTAACGCTTTTGTCCATACTGTTCATGGTATGTGTATTTCTGATGCACATAATTTCTCAATACTTTTTTGATACAATATTCTATGATTCTGAACATCATTTATGTCTTTACATTCTGGGTTTTTCCTTGCCCATTTTATAATATACTGGAAATATTCAGGCATGGTTTCTGCCTTGGGATTTGTTGTCCCACTTCAAAAAGCCAAAAACTCACTTGTGAGAATACTCTGCTAACGTCAGATTGCATATACAAGCATTAAAAATGACATCCGGTTTGAGAGGAATGTTTGGAAGATATCTTCCCCCAACCTCTATATGTTGATATACTATATCTCTTTTCACGTATTCGTAGCCGCCCCAGAAGAAATTAAACATTGCCCTCAGCATGGATTTCCTGACCGCATGGTGCATTGGGAAAACGTATGCTAAGTGTAACAGTGTGGGGACAATTTTTGTTTTCGCTGCCATGACCTTTCCTTCGAAAGACAGGCTCCTCTGTTTTCGGACTCCCAGTTTTTAAGAAAAATATTTAATTTCTTTGTCCAGTTATGAAAACTGTCACCTTCACCATGGTGAATAACATCCCTTCTCCCTATCCATCCAAAGTGTTTTTTCTTTATCTTTGATCCAGATGCTACACAAAAGTCCTCCAGAGTTTTTGGTACTTCTGCTACACTCTTGTCATCAGCTAGGTACAAGGTAGTGTCATGTGCATACTGTGAAACCTTTAATAATTCTCCTCCTGGCAAAGGTCCCCTGATGTTTGGGTTTGCTTTGATTGAAGGAAATAACAATCCCAAAATGAATTAAAATAAAATAAATGAAAACTCGAGCAAACTGTCTAATATCCATTACCATTTAACTTTTAAAGTGCAATATAAAGCCTAAAACAATACTGCACAACAAACTGGGCTTTTAAATAGAGACAATCTGTGTAACATACACCTTTGAAATATAGCTTTTTAGAACACTGCACACACTCTTGAATTATTACAAAACAGAACGAAATAAGGGGATAACCATCAAAAATGAATCATGGGGCTGTCACGTGATGCGCGAACGACTCAAACTGAAGGCGAGGGACATTAATAATTCTGTTGGGTATACAGAAGACGGCACGGCATGGCTTATCTAAGGATGTTATGTGACAAAAGCCCAAACGAATTTGACCCAAAATATCCGGAGGTGAGGTGATGACGTAACAGACTGCATAGCCTCAAGACACAGGTACAATATTACTTATAATATGACCTTGGCTGCATTACAGTTCTTTCTTATTCGAAACGTGATCAATATGTGCGTAAGTAGATGGGGAATTAACATGTAATATTTTAATTACATTCTGCTGAAGTGAACGAAATGACTCGTTCATTTTGCTGAACGAGACTCAAACAACCAAATCAGTAAAATGATCCAAACTTCCCATCACTAGAAGAAATGCCACCCTTTTGTTAATACTTTCTATAATACCACTTCTCCTGAAGACAGCTCACATTACAACGTGTACGGCCTTTATTCTTGCTTAATAACATCAACATGCGCATTTTCATCTTTCAGAAATAAAACAAACACAGAACAAAAAAAAGAAGACCAAACTTTTTAATATTTAACAAACCAGGGGGTGGGGGTGCACCGGTCCCGGAGATACTGCAATACCGGGTCGATGCGTGGAGTGGATGGAGCAAGCCCCTATTCCATCTCCCTGTTCCAAAAATCAATTTAATATATGGTCCCCGGGTAGGGGACGTATCAGATATTAAACTGATAAGAACAGATACTACACTTGATCTTAGCCAAAAGGCCGAGAAGCGATAACACAATACTGTCGGAGGTAGGGGGGCCATTCTCCGCACAGTCGCTCTCGCTGATGGGTCCATATATCGGAGGAGTCCAGCGCTATATGGTGCGTTTAGATGACTGCCGGTAAAACAAAGAATAATCCCACCTCTACGCTTTAGGAGTAAAATATCATGGAAACGCACAAAACGTGTTAATTTAGACAAAAAAACTGGGTAGCGTGTTGTCACGTGACACGCCTTGCCCAGTGAGGAGACAGACGTCTAGAAACTAATTTACAGTTACATTAGAAACAAAGTTGCATCTTGTAAAACCCAAGAACCAATGTCTGGAACTGCTGCAGATGTTAAACATGTAACAAAGCGTGGTAGAGGAATATAACGTATATATTTACGGCCCAGTGACAAAATAAACAAGAAGGAACAGCGCTTCAGTGACCTCTAGTGGAGAACATCGCTATCTGCAGAATCCAACTCCGAAATCACACACTACTCACTTCACAGTATATTCAAAATGCTTAGTGTGTAAATTTATTCAATATACAGTGCACTACAATTCCACAGTGGAATATAAAATTTGTGTGCATGTGCACTACTTTCTGCCAACAATCCCACGACGCAACGTGTTTTATCAGAGGGAAAATTACTGTGGTGATTAAGTGTCAGAATCTCAATTTATTGTTCGCTGATATTAGAAAAATTTAACATCGTGAGACGAAGGAAAACTGAGACTTTTGAAAATTATCAAAGGCATCTTTAATTATTCTTGCAAGAAGGAGCACTACATCAACACTCAAGAAGTCTTACTGCTCAGGGGAGCAATCTCTGTGAGAGCTACTTATACTGTTCATTGCAGTTTTGTTGCTCTTTGTTCTGCCAGGCAAGCATTTGTCCCCTCCAGTCGTGGGGGTCAGGTTACCATGTGTGTTTTCTTATCAGGAGCTTGCCTATGTCCTGACTTCCCAACCTAAAGAGCAAACTTTTACAAGCAGTTTCCTGACTTCTTTAAGCTAAAGAGCATCCTTTTACAATGACTGCACATTTGCTCATGGTAAACATTACTTACACATGTAGCACCCAACCCATGTAGCTTATTTTTTGTAGGATAAGATATATTAATAAAGGGTGTCGAAGTAGTCCGGGCAGGGCCCATGGTTTCTAATAATAATAATCAATAATAATCACCTTTATTTGGCCAAGTATGTTACACACAAGGAATTTGTTTCCAGTACAGAACCATCTGAGGCAGCTTGGGGTTCAGTGTCTTGCCCAAGGACATTTTTTCTTTGGTAAATATGGCTGATCTTGTACCTGTGATTAAAGTACCCCTTAATTTGAATCAAAAAGAATGGCAGTGCCTCCACTTAGTAGGAACTTACGAATTTAATTTAATTTAATGAAATAAGGATTTTACACACTAAGAATAATTTTAAACCAAAGGTTTTAATCAGTTATCACTTCCTTTTTAAACTTAATCCACCTTAATATACTCAAAATACAAGACACTCACTGTACTTTGAATGCAAAACATGAATTTAGTTAAAATTCAAATGGAAAAAAATTAAATGTATATACAACTTATGAAATAATATAGGACCCCACACACACACACACACTCACTCTGCTCATTAAAACAGTCATTGAAATAAACAAAACTCGTTGAAGGCCTGAGTCGATGTTTGTGTGCGTTGTGGTCTCAAACTCAGTGACCCTTTCACTTGCAAAGCAAGCCAAAACAAATTATGAATACACCTGCACAGTTTTACTCACAACTTTGACGGACAGTCAGTTCGATGAACCGGTTACTGGACAATGTTGGAAATGTTGAGATGGGTGGGAACAAATGCAGTCGGCAGGCGGCATCAACAACTAGGCGGGACGGCAACGTACTGTGGCTGACCTCCAAGCCCAAGCGATGTCTCCTGGTCCAAGTCCTTCAGCGAGCACACACAATGTCTCTTAGTCAATTTTCTCAACTAAAAGTCTCTTCACAAACTCATGCCGAGCTCAATTAATTTCGCGGTTAGCTTACATTAACAGCATACAATAGAATTAGCTTGGTCCATTAGCATCACTTAGCAAGTCATATAGCAACACCATTACAGCGAATGCTAACATGCTATTAGCGATCTTGTACACATCTGTATCATATTTTTTGAGACAGATAAACATGTCATCACAAAGCATTTACCTTCAGAAATCTCCCGTTACACAGCGGTGAACTTGGCAAGGGTTAGATATATTTTGGACGGGAGAGCACTACGGATTCTGTATTCTTCATTGATTTTACCATACTTAGAGTATGGCGTTGAAAACTGGGGAAACACATACAAAAGCTCACTTCAACCATTGTATATATTACAAAAAAGAGCGATAAGAATTGTGCATAGGATGGGATATAGGGGTCACACCAATGCAGCTTTCATACAGTCTAAATTGTTAAAATTTTGGATATAGTGGGATATAAGACTGCTGTGTTTATGTATAAAGCCAGGAACAATTTATTACCTGGTGGAATTTAAAAACTATTTAATGAAAGGGAAGGGGGATACAATTTAAGGGGTCAGTTAAATTTAAAAATTCATGCTATACGTACAACCAAAAAAAGATTCTGTATTTCCATAAGTGGGGTAAAACTATGGAATAATTTAAGTGTGGACATAAAAAATAGTAATAGAATTGACGAGTTTAAACATAAATATAAAGGTATGTGTCAATCAAGATATATGCAAGAACAGGCTTAATGATTAATTAGATAGAACATTGTGGGTGTGGTGTATGAATGTTAACACTCTGTAATAATTCTTTAGTATATTACTTGTGTGATATTACTTGTGTGGTGTAGAGGATAATTGTTTATGTAGAGATACTGCTTAGGACTTAAATGTTGTAAGATGATGTCATGGGGTAGGACTAGATAAGTCTAACTTCTTCCTACTTCGTTCAAGCATGTACTAGGTATAAGTAAATTGATATTGGATTATTATTGTTGGATATGTGTGAAATTACATGTGTTGACATATCAACTGTTTTACATGCTTGAATGAATAAATCAAATCAAACTCTGCATTCACCAGGTAATTGGAAAATCCTCCAGTAATTTTACTCTCTTCCTCTCGCTTCATCTGTGTACTGTGTCCATACCAGAGTATTGGGGGTCATCGAGAGGCACAAGCTACCTTAGAGTACGCTTGCCAACGTTACCACAGATGGATTGCCAAATCTGACTGGAAAAAATGTCAGGCTGCTCAAAAGAATCCAGGAGAGGGTGAAAGAGGACAACCCTAAGCAGGAGGTAATTTTCCTACACTGCATAATCCACCAGGAAGCACTGTGCAAATCCATATTGCAGCACACAAGGCCCTGAAACGGCGCCACAAGAGTTGCAGTTGGCACTGATTGATCTCCAATGTGACACCGTGTTAAAGGAGAAGTTCACCTCTCTTAAACTGGATGAGTTTTATGCTTCATTAAGTGCAGCCAAATTTCCAAACATCCAGAAGATGGCACAGAGGATGCTGGTGTTGTTTGGCTCTACCTATGTGTGTGAACAGACTTTTAGTGTGATGAACACCAACAAAGCACCCCACAGATCCCAGTTGAGTGATGAACACCTCAGATCTGTTCTGAGAATTGCCACAGCAAAACTAACACCAGACTTCGATGCACTGGCAAAAAATGGGTGATCAACAACAACACTGTTCTCACTAAAAGTGAATGTAAGTATTAACACTGTAATGCCTTTTATATGTTTATGTTTGATATGTATGCATCTGGTGCTGGCCTGGCCCGTCTGTCAAATTTTAAAAGTCAATGTGGCCCCTGAGTCAAAAAGATTGCCCACCCCTCTTCTAACAGGACATAGTTCTGAAGCTACCTGCTATAAGACACAGAAATACATGATGAGTGTGTGCACAATATGTAGAGGTCACTGTGTAAGGCAAATAGGTTCCTACAAGGCTAGAAGATAATTTTAAAAGAAAGTACAATTTTACACTCACACTTGCACACTGATGGCAGCCAGCTACCATGCAAGGCAAATAACCATCACAGTAAATTTAGTGTTCAGTGCCTGCGGGGCATCTGCGCTACCTCTTGAACCACACTGTGTAAAACTGTACCACATCAATTTTTAAAGCTGTTACGTTGTGCATTTAATGCTCACTAAACTGTAGAACTATCTGTACAATGTAAAAATGTGCTAGTATTCCTGCATCACTGTTACAATCTAGCAAAACTAAAAATAGCCTTTGGCTAGAAGTGTAACTTGATTAAAAAAATGGGCCTTACAATGGCCGCCCAGTGTTCTCATTGGTTTGTGGACAAGGTTTATAGCAGCAGTAATACTTAGAGAATTTGGTCCTAGATTTTAACACATAGGAAACGGCTTACAGTGCAATCTAGGACTGCCATTACAAAATTACACCGTATATATAGTGCAGAGGCATTACAACTATAGACTTTTCCCAGACTGTTAAACATTTCACTGTTTCCTTCTTTGCAATAAAATCAAGGAGGGAACACAGTAAATAGAATTGTACCACTCTACAAGAACTGCTAGTGCTACTAAATATGCTCCTGTTCATGATATATAGTGCAAAATAAAAAATGCGTTATCAGATTGTGTTGAAGCTGCAGAGGTGTGCAGCTTGCAGCAAAATTAGCTGAGATTAACATGAGCATTTGGCAGCTGCTGGCATTGCTGTTATTTATAGGAGCTGAGTAGAAGCTATTTTTATACTGGCCACACTCTACTGTTACTGTTGCTGTTCCTGCCGCTGCTTACCCTGTGTGGACGTAAACAGACTGGACACACCCCCTGAAATGATTCTTCCTGCTGTAAGTAAAGGGAAACACCGCTCAGTTTCATTTAGATACAAAAGTTGCCCGAATCCAGCTGTTGTGATCAAATACAGAAGACAAGTAACCATCAGTGGTAATTGGAATAAGTACTCAAGATCCTTACTTCAGTTAAAAGTTGTGTTAAAATACCGTTACAAGTCCCGATTTCAAAATGTTATGTACAAAAGCACTAGCATATATACTGTGAAAAATGCAACACACTGTGAAAAATGCGCAATATAAATACAGTCCATTTACCATTTCCATCCCCTTAGCAAAGTCCACCACCATCTGTCCTTCTAGGTTCCTTCCCTTAACACCAAACCTGCCCATCACCTCCTCATCACCTTTGTTCCCCTCACCAACATGTCCGTTGAAGTCTGCCCCAATCACCACTCTCTCCCCTCTGGGAATACTCTCCATCACCTCATCTAACTCACTCCAGCATCTCTCCATCTCTTCTAACTCACACCCTACTTGTGGAGCATAACCACTGACTACATTCAACATTACCCCTTCAATTTCTAACTTCAAACTGATCACACTGTCTGACACTCTTTTCACCTCTAAAACATTCCTCACGAGCTCCTCCTTCAGGATCACTCCTACCCCATTTCTCTTCTTGTCCACACCATAATAAAACAGTGTGTATCCCCCTCTAATGCTACGTGCTTTGCTACCCTTCCACCTGGTCTCCTGCACACACAGTTTATCTACCTTCCTTCTCTCCATCATGTTCGCCAGCTCTCTACCTTTCCCTGTCATTGTGCCAATGTTAATTCCTATTCTCCGACCTATACTCATGCATCTCTCTCTGTCTACAAATCCTTCTGCCTCCTCTCCTTCTTCGACCAACAGTAATCCAATTTTCGGCCAGCACCCTGTAGGTTAACAGCATTGGTGGCAGTCGTTGTTAACCCGGGCCTTAACAGGGGCACAGAAGTCACTGGCTTGTAACTCCTGTGGCTAGATTGCAAATAACAGCTATGGCTTTATAAAAACCTAGTAACCTCGATGTTATGAAAATGTATATAAATTAAATATATTAATAAGTTTATTATTTTAATATTAACATATCCTGGATATATTCCATTTAGCTTGAGATTACAAAAATATTCAGGAGTTTGTGTTCACAGTAACAATTTAAGCATACCATGAGATGTGATACAGTCTGAGCACATCCTAATAAAACCAAAGCATTTATTTTTGTGTATCAAACAGCCTTATAACTAAACTACTAAACTACAGAATTATTTAAAGATAGCACAAATAGCTATATTATATGTTAGAATTCTATTTATTTTTCATTTCTATATTGCCTGAAATTATATTAAAAATTCAAAGCTCACGATTGTTACATTTATGCTGACTGATCCTACACAATACCATAGTTAGAATTACAATATAAAAGTATTTAGGCCTACTTATTTCGTTAGTTTTGTCACTGAAACAAAACAAGCTGAAAAAATTAGAACCACGTGACAAGCATTTCGCGTGAACGAGTTCGCATGACGCATCACGTAATGACCTTGTTTTTGTTGGTGCTTAATTTGAGTGCGACTGCGCTCTGCTCAATGCTTTCGCCATTGCTGACACGGCTTGGCAAGAGAAGCAGAGCGTGAACCCCGTGGCTTTGGCTATTGAGTCTGTGGAAATAGAACAGGTTGTACGCTCTCAGTGTAGCATTATTTGGAATCCTGGGAGATAGGCTAACGGTTGCAATTTAATCTTAGCCAACGATTAACCAATCTCTCCCGTATGTAATCGCCCTTCCTCGTCGTCGGACGCTACCAGTGGGGGCCAAGGAACAAAATAGCATATCGCCATTATATGATCAAGTGTCCAGCGTCACTTTTACCCTCCATGTGGGTCAGGGAACTGTGTGTGTCGGATTATGGCGAGAAAAACAGTTAGCAGGAAAAGGAAGGTAGGAGAGCCCAAGGACCAACAACAGGTAGGCGGAAACCGGTACGGATCCATTTTAGCTAGCCATTTAGTTATGCTAACTAGCACTGGGCTATTCAGAGCTATCATATTTAAGCAGTGGCAGAGTGTTTTTGAAATTTAACAGAGTAACCAATACACTATATTGGCAAACCATTCAGTAAGTAATTCAAATTGTGGCCATATTTAAATATTTTGTTTCTATCTGAAAGTCAGCACCCGGTAATTTTAGCATGACATTAGCCAACGGCAGTCCGTTAACAGTACGACAGCTAACGTTAGCCACAGGACTAGCTTCCTCGCCTTAGGCGATGACAGTTAAATATTTTTGTTAAGTAGATAACACTGGCGGTCGTTGGTTTGGTTTGGAACATCTCTTGTCACCATGTAGGCAGCGTCCAGGACAGCGTTAAGTTATGAAGTTGCGAAAACGCATTTAGACTTCAACGTTACCTAGCTCATGAATTACTGGGCAAAGGCTGTTGCTAGCTAATATTGAGGCTCCTCTCCTTCTTTGACCAACAGTAGTCCAATTTCCGCCAGCACCCTGTAGGTCAACAGCACTGGTGGCGGTCGTTGTTAACCCGGGCCTCGACCGATCCGGTATGGAATTCGCATGTTTTTACGCCGGATGCCCTTCCTGACGCAACCCTCTCTATTTATCCGGGCTTGGGACCGGCACAGAAGTCACTGGCTTGCAACCCCTGTGGCTAGATTAAACTGAAATCTGTGTAACGTTAACAAACAGTTAGCTGGCTAACATATATGCAGGCTAGGTAATCATAGTCTTGTGCAAGACCATGGAGGCGATTTTTGTTAATTTGGCAGACAAGCGGCGTTTTCTTATTAGCACGAAAATCTTGCTGCACAGTTAGCCCTGAGCTCAGTAGTTTAACGCAACGTAAGTTATGCTTTGACATAAACCATAATACGATCAGCTTTTAACGTTACGATATTGCATGCCAGCAGTGCCAAGTCGTGTGTCAGGCCTGTGGGGTCACCATCATTCACCAGTACAACGGAACCACACTCAGAACTATTTATCAGACTATTAATCACTCACTCAGAATAAAAGCATCACAAATTCTTTTGAGATCCAGCGAATATAATAACTTGATGTTTTTCCCCCATGGCCCAGGACTGTTAACGACTTCATGTAACAATGTAATAATGGGTAGAAATAATTAGGCTACCTTATGCAGTTAAATGACCAGTAATAAGTCATTGTGGAGAGAAAAGAGTTAGTGCGGTAGAACAAAAGCAACATTTCTTTAAAGTGCTGGATGTCTTGCATAATGGCACTGTTGATACTTATGTCAGTAGAGAATGCTGTAGTATAAACCCCTGAATGTTTTCGATCCTTTGTGTACTGCTCACTTTTTGTTTTAGCGGTTTTAAAAAGAATCACTTAATGAATCTAGTGATGCCTTCATCTGATAACAAGATTAGTTGTTCTAGCAGTTTGACTCTCATATTCCGTTTTTGAAGACCAATTAAATCTGCCATAGGTGCTCAACTGAGTTGAGATCTGGTGCTCTATGGATGGGAGCATTGACATCCTGGAGGAGACCATTAATTTGTTCAGGTTTTTCAAGTAATTTTTGTCACCCATCTATACCCACAGTCCTCTGCAGGATGGGTATGGCAGAGAGGTTATGATATATTAAAAAGGAAGAAGATGAAAAATATGAAGCTGATGTGATGGAATTAGATTATTATTTTAAGACTATTTAATTTTTATGTTTACATGATTAATGAGCTTAAGTATGGGTTCACTTCTCCACAGTTGTATGTAAATAATTATTAGTAGTTTGTGAGACATTTTGGACTGGCCACAGAAAATCATAAGGACACTGACCTTTTTTCCCCCCCTTATTTCTCCAGCTGGACTGGTGTCAGGTGCCATACAAGCGCAATTGTGCTTCTTGTTCGTCACATCATGCCCAGCAGTGGTGGTACAGTCGGCACTCTGTGGTTTGGGCCCTCCGGGGGCGGGAATTCAGGCCTCAACAGCAGCACGAGTTGCGGCTCCAGCGGAGTCTGCGGGGATTTGCAGCTGGGAGGCTCCCTGGTATCCTCAGAGAGAGGGAATTTTCTCTGGGGCGACTTAACAAGGTGTTCGCTTCACAGTGGCTCAACTACCGGCAGGTAGTGTGTGGGACCAAGTGTAACACGGTGAGATGTAATTTTGTTTCTAATCTGTATTTATTGGTTAGGCATTCTGATATAGAGACCAGAGGTCATGCTAGACTTTCTCATTGTTTGTCATTTTGATGGACAGGGTCATAAAAATTCCAACATAATTTATTACTTGTCAATTTAATTTTCAGTGTTTAATGATAGGACATTAAATAGTAGTTATTTTCATTTCATTTTTTAAATAATAAATGGAACAAGTTTACGTGCAGCCATTTTTTTATATCAACACCACATGAAGCAGATGACTTTGTTTTGGCAGTGACAGCAGAGGGCATTGAAAACACTGAGGCCAGTGTGTGTAAACAAGCAAAGAGAAACAATGCAAATTTAAAAAATAGACCATTACCATTAAAATATGAAGAACCCATCTACATGAAGTTAGGCTAACAGAATTGAACTCAGCTGAGCTGCAGTAGCCTGCTCCATAGTTGATTTTCTCTAGGATTCTCATGGCCCTTATAATTTTGATTTGAAACCTGAATCTGCGCTCTGCTGCGGCACTGGAATCTGGACTTGCCAGCTCCACTTCAGCCAGAGTTTTGAAGTCAGGCAACATTTCTCTCTTGAAGTGATTAGAAGTAGCTCTGAACGTGAGATTTCCTGTGACCCGTAGTGGTCACAGACGCACTCTGTGCCTCCAGCCTGTCGCTTATTAATGGGCTGTCTGCTCCCACATAGCGAGGTGCATTGAGTTGGTCTCAGTTGTCCTTCATCCACCATGTCAGTCCTTCTTTTTTCCACCTCATTTATCAATGCCACAGAAATTATTGGGCTTTTTAGTTGCCTTACTTTAAGGTTAGGGTAAATTGCCCTCTGTGTTCTAATCTGTCAAAATGATGGACAGCTTCCAGATTTTTCTGTCATTATTAAAAAAAAAAATCCAGTCAATAATGGAAACTCTTTGGTTAACAGATCTTTATGCATGAAGCATTTTCACTTGCAGGAAAAGCACAGATGTAATTTATAACAATAAGTGTCTCAGTTTCATTAAGTGTCCAAATAAGCCATGTTATTAAGTAAGCTTACACAATACCAGAGCCTTGGAATTGGCTTTCCTAATGGAAAGGAGCCATGATTAATATCATTAATTCACCTTCTGCTTTTCCTAAGTTGACATGTGAAAATGTTTTTTTGTGAAAAGTGTCTATTGTCTGTAAAAAATTTCGATTACTTTGTTGTATTGATTCTTTAATGTGTTTAAAATCAACAGTGTCCCCACAGGGATTTTATTAGATTGCCGTTGCAGTGTAGAGCTGCTGTTCATTTTGCAAGAGGTTTAATTATACTATTATATTTTATAAAAATTAAACATTTTCTAATGTTAGTGAAAGCACTCTATTTCAGACATTTAATGAAACCCTGGTCAGTAAGTGAGCCAAATGTGGTTGGAACAAAGGGCTGGGGTTTCCCTGAATAGCTGTGGGGGCATTTACAGTTGAGGGTGAAATGGTCTGAGCGTCAGCAACTTCAAATGACCATAGTACGTGTCTGAAATAGGTGGTTTTCCCCTGTAGAGTTGGTATTAGTGCCAACCACAATTGAAGTTGAAGTTTCTTCAGATTTTGTTCATAACAGAAGTTAAGATTGAGGGTAAGATCAACAGACGGTGCGCCCGTTCCTAGTTTATAAATATGGTACCTTCAGGAGAGAATCAGTCCTCATTTGTTGGCCTTAAAAAGTAAAAAATCCACCAGTTTTCTGCTTTTTCCACACCTTTGAGTTATTGTTTTGAATAATAAATGCAGACTAATAGTAGTTTCCATGAAACTACTATTAGTTTAGTAATTAAAAGGCAGTTTAGTAATTTCCATGAAAATAACCATACTTAGCTTCGGTTCACGCAGAGTTTTGGCATGTGCTCATTCAGTACCAAATTTTAACATTTGGTTTTAATATTGGTACGTATGTTTCTTAATTGTTTCAACATTTCTCTCTTGAAGTGATTAGAAGTAGCTCTGAACGTGAGATTTCCTGTGACCCGTAGTGGTCACAGACGCACTTTGTGCCTCCAGCCTGTCGCTTATTAATGGGCTGTCTGCTCCCACATAGCGAGGTGCATTGAGTTGGTCTCAGTTGTCCTTCATCCACCATGTCAGTCCTTCTTTTTTCCACCTCATTTATCAATGCCACAGAAATTATTGGGCTTTTTAGTTGCCTTACTTTAAGTTAGGTTAGGGTAAATTGCCCTCTGTGTTCTAATCTGTCAAAATGATGGACAGCTTCCAGATTTTTCTGTCATTATTAAAAAAAAAAATCCAGTCAATAATGGAAACTCTTTGGTTAACAGATCTTTATGCATGAAGCATTTTCACTTGCAGGAAAAGCACAGATGTAATTTATAACAATAAGTGTCTCAGTTTCATTAAGTGTCCAAATAAGCCATGTTATTAAGTAAGCTTACACAATACCAGAGCCTTGGAATTGGCTTTCCTAATGGAAAGGAGCCATGATTAATATCATTAATTCACCTTCTGCTTTTCCTAAGTTGACATGTGAAAATGTTTTTTTGTGAAAAGTGTCTATTGTCTGTAAAAAATTTCGATTACTTTGTTGTATTGATTCTTTAATGTGTTTAAAATCAACAGTGTCCCCACAGGGATTTTATTAGATTGCCGTTGCAGTGTAGAGCTGCTGTTCATTTTGCAAGAGGTTTAATTATACTATTATATTTTATAAAAATTAAACATTTTCTAATGTTAGTGAAAGCACTCTATTTCAGACATTTAATGAAACCCTGGTCAGTAAGTGAGCCAAATGTGGTTGGAACAAAGGGCTGGGGTTTCCCTGAATAGCTGTGGGGGCATTTACAGTTGAGGGTGAAATGGTCTGAGCGTCAGCAACTTCAAATGACCATAGTACGTGTCTGAAATAGGTGGTTTTCCCCTGTAGAGTTGGTATTAGTGCCAACCACAATTGAAGTTGAAGTTTCTTCAGATTTTGTTCATAACAGAAGTTAAGATTGAGGGTAAGATCAACAGACGGTGCGCCCGTTCCTAGTTTATAAATATGGTACCTTCAGGAGAGAATCAGTCCTCATTTGTTGGCCTTAAAAAGTAAAAAATCCACCAGTTTTCTGCTTTTTCCACACCTTTGAGTTATTGTTTTGAATAATAAATGCAGACTAATAGTAGTTTCCATGAAACTACTATTAGTTTAGTAATTAAAAGGCAGTTTAGTAATTTCCATGAAAATAACCATACTTAGCTTCGGTTCACGCAGAGTTTTGGCATGTGCTCATTCAGTACCAAATTTTAACATTTGGTTTTAATATTGCTACGTATGTTTCTTAATTGTTTATATGTTCTGAATACCCTTTCAGTCAGGTTACTGGACATAAACATTGGCTTTGTTTTGACATGTTAGGCTTTTCTTCCTTTACCTGCAGCTTTTTGTAGTTGATGTCCTGACGGGGCAGATAACACGCATTCCTATGCTGAAGGACAGGGAGTGTCATGGTGTAGGCTCCGGGGTGGTGGGTGTGATGGTGGCAGGCCGGCATTACCACCCTGTGGGAGGTTCGCATTCCCGCATGGACCTGCAGGGCTGTGGAATCCATGCTATTGAACTCAATCCTTCCAGAACGCTGCTTGCCACTGGAGGAGACAATCCCAACAGCTTGGCCATCTATCAGCTGCCCACACTAGATCCTGTTTGTGTTGGAGATGTAAGTGGTTTGGATCTGTGTGTGTTTACCCACAGTCATGGTTTATAGTTAAAGAACCATAGGACACCAATAATTGATTTCCCATCACAGTCATACTAATTTAGGTATTGCCATCTATGACATACAAACACAAAACTAAAATAACATGCTAGTATGCCAATGTTTGAATAGTGCTTCACAAAAAATATGCACCAAATGTCATGGTAATCCTTTTAAATTGTTGAGAGATTGCACATAAAACCAAAAAGTCCACAGTCATGGTGGCATTCTTTTTTCTTTAAAGTCTGACCAGCCGATTCTGATTTTCTTTCTAAGAACTGTATTTGACAGCATACCCAGACATAGGTGTAACTTTTCTTTAATAAAAAATTTAATAGTAAACATTTTATTAAAGTTTTACATTTCAGTCTTTCTCTTTTTTCTTTTTTATCTACAACCACCAACTAAAAATGAAGTGCAATATTTGTACTACAATTGTAGGTGCAATGGATAATAGAAACAGAGGAATGCCAATTACTACTGAGTGTGTATTTGGTGTTTTACCAGGGATTGGATACACTGAACGTATGGATGCATTTCATGTGTAGCCTTCTTTAATCACTTTCAGTGCGTGAGTGAACATGTGCCCAGCATAGACATGAGCGCAAACTTTAGTTGAGGTGCACACGAGATGCTACATGCTGCACACCTACACTTTGGTCTGTGACACTGCATGTGCTACTTGAACTGTCCTGCCTCCTAAATCTGATCGGCACAGAATCAGAAATCTCAGTGATCGCTCAGTCATCAGTCAAGGCCGATCTCCACCGTTCAATACGTGTAGCTCTGAAAAAACAGATTTGAAGTTAAAAGTAGGCTTCAGTACAGGGCTATGTGTGTAAAACAGGAGTGATATGCCAGCCATCATGCAGGCAGTGTAGACGGCTAGATTGATTAATAGCAGCTTGTAGGTTGCATGGCAAACATGACTGAGTCTGCTCAAATACAGGACTGTAGTTCTAAATAAGGATTGGAATTTGATTGGTTTATTCTGGCTGATACTGATCCTGTGAAATATCTCCGGATCGGCAACGATACTTACCGGTAGTTTTGGATTGGGGCATCTCTAATGTATTTATTTCTGTCTACTGGCATAGGGCTTGTTGATTAACATCACTGTAAGTGTGCCATTAGTAACCAGCTGTGGTCTTTCAACTGTTTTAATTCAGAGCCAGATCTTCAAATAGCTGTTAGACATTGCAGACAGCATTTAAATGAAAGGAAAAAATTTTTTAAATTTCAGGCAGTGTATTGAGTATGAAGAATATTGGTCAGTTATAGTCAGACACCTTGAGTGTACCAGCTGTTTAACATGTTTTTACACAATAGCCATTTGTTTTTCAGGATGGCCACAATGACTGGATCTTCTCTATAGCATGGATCAGTGACAACTTGGCAGTTTCTGGTGAGTTGCCTGTGTGAGCTGAGGTGTGTGAATGACTCATGTTGTGTGACCATTGTTCAGTGAGCATTATATGTCTGCATAAAGCTGAGCAGACACTGCGTGGATTTGGCCCGATTTTAGACCCAATTCAGTCATGCCTGACTACATTTAGAGATCACTTGTTGTTTGATGTACAGTGTGAACTGGCCTTGATGCCCAATTAATCACCTGAACAACCAGTGAGCTGCCTCCTGGCCACTTGGATGAATTTCTGGCATGTCAGAAATCTGGTTAGCTGTGTTGCAGATCCATGGTCTGAAGTTTGTTCATTGCACTGGCATGAATCCAAAGACATTAACATGGCACAGATGAGATACCACATTTTTTGGACAGAATCAAATGAAACCAGGCCATAGACTACATACACATTTATAAACTGTACATGGACAAGGCTAATTGAACTCTGGTAGCACCACACTGTACAATGTGTCATCAAAATGTTGTCATGATCTAGAGCAATGGGAGAAATATTGACAGCAGATTATCACTGTTCATCAGCTGTACGAAGTAAAATGGCTAAAAGCAGTGCAGTTTTTCTTTTGGTTGACCTAAACTTTACTGGACTTGTCAATGAACACACCTACTCTGGGTTTCTGTTTAAACGTCCAGTGTGAGCAGTGAAGTCGTGGATTCTGACCGTGCGGTCGTGCCGATTTAAATGTATAGTGTGAGTTAACACTTCGTATACGATTAGTAAAAGTCATACAGTGTCTGCTCGGCATAAGTTTTCTAACAGTCCAAGTGAGCCCCCTTGATACCCTGATGGCAATCCTAGGGCACATTTGTATGCATTTAGTAATACAGTTATAGTTAATGTATATTTTAATTTGTAGGGTCCAGAGATGGCTCCATGGGCCTGTGGGAGGTAACAGAGGAAGTAATGAGCCAGGCTGAAAGGACTCAGAATGATGAGGCAGTACCCTCCTATGCCCACATCTCCCACCGTGCCCTCAAAGACATTCCAAAGGAGTTAACCAACCCATACAATTGCAAAGTCCGCGCTCTAGCCTTCAACACTAATCATAAAGTAAGGTTCACCCTGACACAACTGTTGGGAAACCACATAGCTGTATTGTCTGTGTAATATGTCTTGTAAGCCTCTTTGGGATAGTTTTTAGGAGGAAAATGAGATCATTTGAGCCCAGAAACTTTATCATTATATAATGGTTAGTATTCATGACAGTTAAAGATTAACCCATTTTATTTCTCTGTGATATGGGGATTTACTGTTGCAGGCTACTGCTTTATTTTGGGTTGAGCTCATTGTAGGCATCAAAACATCCTTAAGATCTGCTCACCTCCACTTAAAGACAGTAATACAGTGTTTGAAACATATTGAGCATAGGACAACATGGACAGCAGAGGAGTGAATCATGCCGCAGGAGTGGTTTGAAAAATTTCTTTGAATGTTATGATGCTTTTTTTTTTTAATGCTATGAAAATAGATCATCAGAGGAATCCACTGTAACTGCAGAGAAACTGACAACTTTTACAATGTATTTTCAAATATACTGAGGAAGACTGATACTAAAAACATTAAAGAGCCCATGGCATGCTCATTTCCAGCCATTTACTGTTTAATCTTGTGTACCTCTACATTAGCTTGGCACCCCTCATAACTCCAAATAGTCTGTAATTATTTTAGAATGATAACACCAGAGAGCCTCTTCCTAAAAACACGAGGATACTTCATGAACGCGCACATCTCCTGTTGCTGGTGTTGTCGAGATCTGATGCGTTTTTATTTTGGGTTGAACTTATTGTAGGCATGCAATGTGTTTTCCCTAACATTATCCTAACCACAGCCACTGAGGGGGTGCTACATGAAACAGAGTTTTGGACAGGGGAAACCCATCTTGATGGGGTATCACTGTTCAACACAAGGCCAGTCAGGAAGCCAGGACAACGCATAAACAAAAAACACTGGCAGATAAGTTATGTTTTCGACAGTGACAGTGTCTCAAATCCTACCTGACATGTTCAAGCCAGAATATGAAAGTGAGCAGCACAACAAACCGCAACACCATTAATTAATTTGAATTTCTCCTCCATAGTCAGGTAAACAACTGTATATGTACAGATTGAAAAGAGATGTGTAACACTAAACGAAGCGGGTAATTGAGAAATCCCATATTTTAACTGACATAATGCAGACATAGCAACTTCTCTAGCCTTACAACAATTCTCTCTAACCTAACAGAAGTAAAGCATTAACAGACATGCAACTTATTTGATTTTTTTTTTTTTTTTTTTAACTTACCTGTAAGTCTCACCGAGTAGTGGAAACATCACTCCCTTTCAAGTAGCTTTAATTCCAACAGGTAGCCTTGCCGATTGTTTTGTTTTCCCCCACACAACAACATACATTCCCAAAGTAATGAAATTAATTCCAACAGGTAGCCTTGCACTGACAGTAACATCATGGATCATTAGAATCCTCCCGCCAAACCGAAACCCATCACGTCACATGTGGCAGACACACTGGCTTCAAACAGTCAAAAACAGAGGTACTGTGCTCCGGGGGAATCCAGCGTTGATCAGCTGATCATTCACCACTGCAGAGGGCTTCACAGGCTGGCTGCTTGTAGGTTTCCAGTTGCTCCATTCACGCCATGTTAGACCTGGTCAGATAAAACAGTGTCAAACTCAATGGCATAGGAGGCCAAAACTCAAAGCACACTTTAGGTTGTGGGCCGAACAGGATAAACATTTATTGAACAGACTAAAACAAAATGTTTTTTGAACATCAATATGAATCGAAACAGAGAGGATACAATATTATTCCAAAATAAATAAACTTGAACTTAAAATCATCAGCCGTATTTCTGCTAAGGCTTACATTTGCAAACACCTGGTTTTGTCTGGACACAAGACGTCGCACACTTTCATCATGCAGCTCTTCAGAAACTCTCCCTCAGTAAATGTCCGGGTCAGATTCCTCTTCAACTCCTCTACCTTCTGTAGCTTCTGCTCTTCATTCACGTTTTTCAGCTTGTCCTGATGTTTTGTCTCGTAGTGCCGTCTTAGGTTATATTCCTTAATTACAGCCACATTAGCTCCACAAATAAGACACACGGGTTTACCGACAATGTCAGTAAACATATACTCAGCCTCCCACCGGTTTTGAAAGGCTCTGTTTTCAGAATCAGCTTTTCTCTTGGCCATTGTTAGGGGCTAGCTTTGACTTGAAATTAGGGTTGTATACATCAACAGACGCTTGATTGATTACATCAACAGAAGCTTGATTGATCTGACGTAATTGATGCGGGAATGATGGCAGGTAGCCTATTGTTCGGTAAGGCAGCTGTTGCGCTGCATTATGGGATTTGTAGTTTGTGTGTTATCAGCCCTTCATATCGCTGGGCCATTAAAAAGAGATATAGAAAATGATCTCGCGGGCTGGGTGTAATTGTACGCCGGGCCGGATGTGGCCCGCGGGCCTTGAGTTTGCCAGATGTGCTGTGTAGGAACATTCCTTAATATCCAGTAACCTCAGGCCCTGTATTTTTCTTCACATTCTCTGGTCACAGTGTAAGCCGTCGAAAAAAATCAGCTTTTACAATGGCACTGGTGGATGTGAGCTTGCCTGACATCCACTTGAACATGCAACTGCCTGGAGATTGTGACCATTCAAGGGAATCCTTAAACTATCATGTAAGACTTTATATTGTTAGGAAAAAAAAAAGTCTCGCAAGCGAGAGTTTGTAAGATTTCTATAAACTGAGTTGCTTCTGTGTAGAAGTACTAGAACATACAGTCAGGGAAAAAAATTATTTGAACCCCAGCTGATTTTGTAAGTTTGCCCACTAACAAAAAAATGATCAGTCTACAATTTCAATGGTAGGTTTATTTGAACAGTGAGAGACACAACAATAACAAAAAAATCCAGAAAAATGCATTACAAAAAAGTTATACATTAATTTGCATTTTCATGAATGAAATAAGTATTTGATCCCCTATC
>NW_018127898.1:4696473-4707112 GCF_001952655.1 Monopterus albus | reverse complement strand
TTAATGTATAACTTTTTTGTAATGCATTTTTCTGGCTTTTTTTGTTATTGTTGTGTCTCTCACTGTTCAAATAAACCTACCATTGAAATTGTAGACTGATCATTTTTTTGTTAGTGGGCAAACTTACAAAATCAGCTGGGGTTCAAATAATTTTTTTCCCTGACTGTATGTACACTTCATTTTTTGACCTTTAGGTCGTGTTTAAGATGATTTGCCGTAAGTCAAAAAACAAGGAAAAGCATCCCATGGGCTCTTGGTGATAATATACTAAATTCCTGAAAAAAAAAATTGACTGGTGGCACCTATTGTTTGTGGGCTCTACCTCCACACATCTCAGCTTAAATCATTTCTCTTTTGTCTATACAACGTTCTTCTCTTTTCAGGAACTGGGTGCTGTGTCCTTGGACGGCTATTTCCACCTCTGGAAGGCTGAGCATAACTTGTGCAAGGTAAATCATAATACATAGTCTGACCAAAAATAATTGGATGATACATTCAAGTAACTGTGAACAGGGTGACCGCTGTTTGCGGCAAGTTGCATTCAGAGATTTTTACAATCCCACTTCAGTTTAATGTGAGATCAAGTGCCCACCAAAACAGTAAATATTCTTATAATGTTATATACAGTGGGTACGGAAAGTATTCAGACCCCCTTAAAATTTTCACTCTTTGTTATATTGCAGCCATATGCTAAAATCATTTAAGTTCATTTTTTTCCTCATTAATGTACACACAGCACCCCATATTGACAGAAAAACACAGAATTTTTGACATTTTTGCAGATTTATTAAAAAAGAAAAACTGAAATATCACATGGTCATAAGTATTCAGACCCTTTGCTCAGTATTTAGTAGAAGCACCCTTTTGAGCTAATACAGCCATGAGTCTTTTTGGGAATGATGCAACAAGTTTTTCACACCTGCATTTGGGGATCCTCTGCCATTCCTCCTTGCAGATCCTCTCCAGTTCTGTCAGGTTGGATGGTAAACGTTGGTGGACAGCCATTTTCAGGTCTCTCCAGAGATGCTCAATTGGGTTTAAGTCAGGGCTCTGGCTGGGCCATTCAAGAACAGTCACGGAGTTGTTGTGAAGCCACTCCTTCGTTATTTTAGCTGTGTGCTTAGGGTCATTGTCTTGTTGGAAGGTGAACCTTTGGCCCAGTCTGAGGTCCTGAGCACTCTGGAGAAGGTTTTCGTCCAGGATATCCCTGTACTTGGCCGCATTCATCCTTCCCTCGATTGCAACCAGTCGTCCTGTCCCTGCAGCTGAAAAACACCCCCATAGCATGATGCTGCCACCACCATGCTTCACTGTTGGGACTGTATTGGACAGGTGATGAGCAGTGCCTGGTTTTCTCCACACATACCGCTTAGAATTAAGGCCAAAAAGTTCTATCTTGGTCTCATCAGACCAGAGAATCTTATTTCTCACCATCTTGGAGTCCTTCAGGTGTTTTTTTAGCAAACTCCATGCGGGCTTTCATGTGTCTTGCACTGAGGAGAGGCTTCTGTCGGGGCACTCTGCCCTAAAGCCCCGACTGGTGGAGGGCTGCAGTGATGGTTGACTTTTTACAACTTTCTCCCATCTCCCGACTGCATCTCTGGAGCTCAGCCACAGTCATCTTTGGGTTCTTCTGTACCTCTCTCACCAAGGCTCTTCTCCCCCGATAGCTCAGTTTGGCCGGACGGCCAGCTCTAGGAAGGGTTCTGTTCGTCCCAAACGTCTTCCATTTAAGGATTATGGAGGCCACTGTGCTCTTAGGAACCTTAAGTGCAGCAGACATTTTTTTTGTAACCTTGGCCAGATCTGTGCCTTGCCACAATTCTGTCTGTGAGCTCTTCAGGCAGTTCCTTTGACTTCATGATTCTCATTTGCTCTGACATGCAGTGTGAGCTGTAGGGTCTTATATAGACAGGTGTGTGGCTTTTCCTAATCACGTCCAATCAGTATAATCAAACACCGCTGGACTCAAATGAAGGTGTAGAACCATCTCAGGGATGATCAGAAGAAATGGACAGCACCTAAGTTAAATATATGAGTGTCACAGCAAAGGGTCTGAATACTTATGACCATGTGATATTTCAGTTTTTCTTTTTTAATAAATCTGCAAAAATGTGAAATTCTGTCAATATGGGGTGCTGTGTGTACATTAATGAGGAAAAAAATGAACTTAAATGATTTTAGCATATGGCTGCAATATAACAAAGGGTGAAAAATTTAAGGGGGTCTGAATACTTTCCGTACCCACTGTATATCAGTGTATATAGTTGTATAGTGCAGTTTCCCTGAATAGCTGTAGAGTTCAATAGCTGTGCATACACACTAGGGCTCTGGGATATGACGATATACATTGTGTGATGATACAATTCCAAATCAGAAAAAGTTGGGATGTTTTGTAAAATCAAAATTGAAAATAGTGATGTGTAAATCATCTGTGTCCTGTATTACACTGAAAACAACACAGCAGCACATTATTTGATGTGATACCTCAGTTTTATTCTTTAAGAATAAACACTCATTTCAGTTGTGATGCCTGCAACACATTTCAAAAAAGTTGGGACAGTAAAACATTTACCACAGTGTGATGTTGCCGTTCCTTTTCACTACACTTAAAATATGTTTAGGGACTGAATACACCAGGTGATTAAGTGTATGAGATGTCATTTTGTCCCATTCTTCCTATAAACAAGTCTTAAGGTGCACAGCAGTCCTGGGTCTTCAGTGACCCAATTTGCATTTCAAAAAGCGCCACAGATTCTCTATTGCGAACGGGTCGGAACTGCAGGCAGGCCAGTCAAGCACTCACACCCTTTTCCTCCACAGTCGGGCCTTGGTAATGTGCAGTATGAGGTTTTGCATTGTCTTGTTGAAATACTCATGGGTGTTCTTGGAAAAGATGTAATCTGGAAGGCAGCACATGTTGCTCCAAAATCTCTCTGTATTGTTCAGTATTAATGGAGCCATCACAGAAGTGGAAGTGACCTTTGCCAAGTTCACTGACACAACCCCAGACCATGACAGACCCTGGCTTTTGGACTTGATGCTGGTAACAGTCTGGATGGTTCTTTTCGTCTTTGGTCTGGTGCACACAGCGTCCATTCCTTCCAGCAAAGACCTGAAATACTGATTGGTCTGGCCACAGTACACATTTCCATGGTGTGATGGTCCATCCCAGATGCCTCCGAGCCCAGAGCAGTTCACTGCGCCTCTGGACACTGTTGACATAGGGCTTCCTTTTGGCACAGCACAGTTTTAAGCTGCATTTATGGATGTAACTACGTATTGTAGTGCCTGACAGGTATGCCAAAATAATCCTGAGCCCATGTGGTTATATCGCTTATACAAGAGAGACGTTTCTTGATGCAGTGCAGTCTGAGGAAGCAGAAAGCACGGCCATCCATCCTAGGCTTGTGTTCTTTCCCTTTACGCACTGAAATACCTCCAGATTCCTTGAATCTTTTATTATGTTAGGATTTGGGGTTGTAGAAAAATGTCTATTGTTTCATAGTATGTCTGTAGTTTATTTTGTTGTCACAAACCACACTGCAATATTTTTCTTATTTGCATGACGCTTTGCGTTCTTCCACATAGCACAGATGCAGGCTGGAATTTTGCATGGAGGAGAGTGAAGGTGACACAGCCAAAACAAAATGTGGAGCTTGTAGCTGAAATGGGCTGCTTCTGTCACATGGACATGATTTGAGTATGATGAGTCTGACACACAAATTGTGCCATTGAGTGGTCTCTACAACAGACTTAAATTCCACTTATGCAAAAATCATATCAAATAGTACAATGGAACCTTGGATTGCGAGTAACCCGGTTTGCGAGTGTTTTGCAAGACAAGCAAAAATTTTGATTCGATATACGAGTGAGGTCTTTCAATAAGAGTAGTACGTACGCTTTGTCTGCTGAGCATCACGTGATGCACGTCACAACTGAGCCGATGGTTCTCATTGGTTCACTTTGATATACGAGTGCTTTGGATTACGAGCACGTTGCCGGAACGAATTATACTCGCAATCCAAGGTTCCACTGTGGGACTACAGATGAGCCAAGCAAGTATAGTTAAGTGCTCCAAACAAACCCTAGACTTGGATTTTGCAAGAATGTTGACTTTTGGCAGCGGCACGTCATTTGTCAAAGAATCCCAAAGATGGAAGAGATAATGGTTGCCATTACAGCTTGCATCTGCAAATACATGGCCTCAATTTACACTGTCGAGAAACGTAGGCTTTATACATTTGTAGCTTGCTTTATATTTGGTTTTATGCTTAACTGACAATTTGCACAAAGGTTCTAAATAAAAGAAGGAAAACAGTCAAATATGAGCAATGTTACTTTGAGTATATAATTCAAATTCAAAGTGTAATAAGAAATAGGCCTTTCCATGTGTTCATTAAACAATTTATTCATTGACATTATAGAAAGTGTGCTGTATCATGATGCGTATTTCTGTATATGAGATTCTGGTTATATCATAGGATTCATATAAAACCCTTTTTAATATTTATTGGCATTTCCCTCTAGATACTGTCCACCAAGCTGACTCACTGCAAAGAGAATGTGTGTCTGACATATGGACAGGACTGGTCGGTGTACGCTGTGGGCTCTCAGGCCCATGTCTCTTTTCTGGATCCACGGCAGCCAACGACTAGCATCAAGTCCGTCAGTTCCAGAGAGAGAGGAAGTGGTAAGTGATCTGTAAATTGATTTTAGCCAACCCCCCCAACTCAACTATACATTACTTAGCGACAAGGCCACACCCCATACTCATTGCTCCCTCACTCTTAAGTTGCATTTATTAAATATAGCAGAACATAGGTGAGAGGGTTGATCATTTTTAAATTGGCTTTGGGTTTAGTTGGATTTGTTTGTTTGTGCAGGAATCCGTTCAGTGAGTTTCTATGAGCACATTGTGACAGTAGGCACTGGCCAAGGTTCCCTTCTGTTCTATGACATCCGGGCTCAGAGATTCCTGGAGAACCCATTGAATCGAGATGGCATCCTCAAGCTTACTACAGGGAAAGGCTGGCTGGTACATTATTCAATTTTTTTTTTTTTTTTTTTCCCCCCAGTAAATATTTCCTTTATGGAAAGCTGAGGTACTGGGCTAGAGTGGTCCTAGAACAAATCTAATAACATTGGAGTTGTGAATTACTTGACTAGTCATAACCTTTCCTTTCTTCTCTCTTTGCTGTCTATCATGCTGCTTTCAGAATCACGATGAGACGTGGAGGAGTTACTTCTCAGACATTCATTCCTTCCCCAACGCGGTGTACACCCACTGCTACGACGAGTCTGGCACTAAGCTGTTTGTAGCAGGTGGACCGCTCTGTTCTGGCCTGCATGGCAACTACGCAGGACTTTGGAGTTAGCCTTTTCTTCTCCTCCATCACTGCATTCTGGTCCAGATTTTTACTGAGCCAGTCCCTCCATCCCTCTCCCTCTTCAAGTCTGTTGTATGTGATCACTGTCTTTGGTATCCCTCTTGCTCATTTAAATGTCACTCTGTTTTGCTCACATGTGGGCTCAGGAGCATGATCTTGCCCCTACCATATCACGGCTTTGTATATTCTTGTGTATTTTTGTGTAGACCATTACACTATCACTTCTCTCTAATTATTCCTTAGCTCAATTCACCTCAGCTACTCTGTTGATTTTTATATAAAAATGTACAAATAATTATCTAGTAATTTTCAGGAGCTGCAAAGTCTGCCACTGAGGAACTCTCAGAAGAGTTTTGAAAAAACTAACAATAAAGTTGTGTATGTTTTCCTCATTTAAAACATCCAACATGCAGGGAGTTAAGCTATGGTCTTTGGCTCACTTGTTTTTGTAAGTAAGGATAGTGTTTATTGCTGCTTTCTCTGTGATAAACGACAGTGTCTTTGTGAAATACTTGTGGAATTTTCTCCAAAAATAGTTCCTTTTCACTCTGTCATTGAAATGGATGGCAATACAAGAGAGGAAGAAATACTGAAGAGAAGAGAATTCATTTTAAAGAACTGAACAGGATGGAGAATATTTACTGGTTGGAACAGCTTGTCCTGTCCTACAACAATCACAAAGCACTTCTCTCTTCTGTCAGAAGTAAAACAAAGAAGCCAATCACAGTGGTGTTCATGCTTTTCACACTAAGATGATGTAAAGGAGAAACATTAAGAGGGTAAATGCAGTGTTGTTCTGCTATTAATTAATCCTGACTTTTTTTGTGTGATTTTACAGGCTAATATTCTAATTTGCTTTATTTGTATTTATTTTCCCCTCTCTGTCACCTTTACTCAGTTGGTCTGGGGTGTTTGCTGCTTTTGAAGGATATACTGAGTTTTGTCCTGCTTCTCTTTGACCACACTGCTTTCAGCAGACTTGTCCTTTAACTGTCACTGGAGAATTTGTTCTAGATTTTAAGATTTGGTAGCAATCCAAGTGTCACCAAATACGATGATTAATAGACAGTGGAGTCTGTAATTGATGGATTGAATCCCCTTGTGATTATGGGACGCCACATAAATTGGGAAGAAGATTTGGAGTTGCCCACTTCAATTTTCTCTAAAACTTAGAAAGAAAGATGCAAGGAGAACCATTGAGGGTTATTGGACTCTGTCCTGGACCTAAGTGCTGCAGGTGCATATGTTTGTTTTCAGTGTGATTCATTTGGTTTTCCCTCTGTTACTATCAAGGAGTGAGTGACTCTGCTCTTGTCCTGGTTTGGTTAAGGCAGAGTAGGCTTTAGTTACATTTTTGCCTTCCTCAAGTCTTTCTGTGAAAGACTGTCACAGGTGATCATAGTTTTCCTTTTATACATGGAACCTTTCCAGTTTTCATAATAATGACAGACTGAAAGAGAAACCCCAATTACAACCGCAAATTGAGCGAATAACCAACACTTGTAAAGTGTATTTTATATAAATGTGCATATGTGCATTTTTATGTATATGTCTGAGAAAGTGTGTGGATTGATTTGTCGACTTGGTGATACCCCTTTTTTTTAAAGACATGCCTCATGAATGTTTTTACAAATGACTGAATCAGGATATTGTAAGATATAAACATCTGAAGAAAAACAAGCTATTAAATCTTTAAAAAGATCAGATAATAAAGAAAATGTAAATTGATGTAACGTTCTGTTTTTCTCATTTTTGACATTACCTATCCCAAACTTTTTATCTTGAACTAAAATGGATCACTGAATGTTGCCATATCCGACCATATAGTAGCTCTCAGGAGGGACCAGTCTGTACTGTGATCGTGTAGGTATTGTTGAAATTGTGTAGCTATGTGCACCAAACATAATCTCAACAGAGGAAAATAACATGTTATTTGACTACAAAAGTCCAACGCAGCTCCTGGTTTCAGCGAGGTTTGTGTAAATATTGTGAAGTTGAGAGCCGGAGAGGAGAGCGGAGCATCCACCGCGGCAGCGCACGTCACGTGACCACCCTGTCTGCTGCTGGCCGAGTGAAGCGTGTTAGCAGGTAATAAAACACATTTTCTTATTTTTTTTCCCCCCTAGTTCAGTTTCTGTTATCAAGTGACCTTACGCCATAGTCTTAAGCATGTTTTCGCTGAAATAGTTGGTCGCCACCTTCTTTGTATTGCTTACAGGAGGCTGCGAGGGATGTGTTTTGCAATTTTTCTGTCTTGGTTCCCGGTGAGAAATGTCGGGATGGGATTGTGCTCCGCTGCGAGGCCCCTTTTCTTTAGATTTGCCACATCTTTGTTGTTAGCTGACTAGCCTGTTGTTTAGATGTAGAGGAAACCTCGGGTGCAGCTGCTACTATCATTGGATAACTGCGGACCCGTATACAGTAATACACGCATAAGACTTTAGCAAGCTTGTTCGATTTTCGTTGGATATCGAGCCAGATTTAGATAGCTTCGTTTGCTAGCTTCTCCCCTCTATCGTTTGTTCACTGTTGACGATATAATGTCAGCATTAGCATTGCTAGTGGCTAACTTCGATTCATGCTAGCGAGGACAAAGGGGACCCTAGTACCAGCAGCACCAAGTCGGTCAATGTGAAGTCGAAGATGACGCTATGAGAATCCGATTTATTCGTGCAAGATGGTCATTTAACGTTAACCGTTACCTAATGTGTAGACTCAAATGCTAAGTAACTCAGCAGCTACGGGCTAACATTAGCATTAGTTCAAAACAACGACGCGCTTGCTTTACTACTAAAATAAACAGTGGCTAATAGTTAGTTGCCTATAATCAGTTTTTGTTACATAAGTACGTATCCGCGTGTACCTTAAGACTTGTCATCTTTGTATCCTCAAATTAACGACATGAACAATCGAGATGTGCAGAGGTAACATTGCTGGATGATTGTTTTGTTATTGTTTGTGTGTAATCGTGGAGCCTCTTTATTCATACTTATAATGCGAATATCTGATGTATTGAACGCAGATTGTAGCTACTGCCGCACCTTTCTCGGTTATTAAAATCAGCTTTCGATGTGTTTGGGTGAAATTGCATTTAAATCCTGTTCGTCCTTTTGCATTAGCTTTGTTCCGTCTGGCAGCCAATAACAGCGAAGCATCTGTCAACGTCACTCGGGCTCTGCGAGCTGGATTGCTATTGTTCTCTGACACAAAACCAGTGGAGATGTCGGTAGTTAGTAATTGATACCACAGTCAAAGTTTAGCAGTACAAGCTGAGGTGCAGGATATTTTAGCCTCACAGTGTCTTGAGCAATAATTTTTCCCCATATATTTGTAGATTTATCGAGCTGTTTGTGTGTACATGGTTGTGAGTGTTTAAGATTTAATATCCATCCAATTTGCAGCAAGGTACAAATTGTACAGGACTCAGCTATCGGATACACACAAATGAATTCAGCATTTTATTGCAGTAGTGTAATGTTTAGAGAGAGAGAGAGAGTGTGTATATAACATTGATCTAGCAACAAAAGGATTTGTGAGTTCAGGGTGTGTACACTGTTTGTACTGCTGCACACACACTGTGTTTTGTGGTGTTTGTAAGAGGACACTGGGTTGCTCTCCCTCCTTGACCTAGATTTCAGCAAGCTGTTGCATCACAGTGTATCTTACAGCCTTTATCGTGCTTGTGCACAAAAGCTTAGCTGTGCTCACAACACATATTTCTGGTATTAAACACTTAACTTTCTTCTATGCAGTCACACAGGTGGGAAGGCTCTGTAAACACATTGTAGATTAACAGTGTGTTGTACATAATATGTGGGTTTAAGTTGGTGTATTACTCATCTTTCCATGTTTCTGGTTCTTTTGCAGGTTTTTCTATTTTGTACATACAGAGTTTTGTAAATACTACATATGATGAGCTCACTGGGCAGCGACAAGGCCCGGGGCCCTCGGGAAAAAGCACTGCCTGCTGCTACTCACACATCACAACCACAGAAACAGATACAGGTGAGTAACTCACCCCGGTAACATTAAAAAAAAAGCATTGTGTAAACACATTCCTTCTCAACTACAGCAGTTTTGACACAAAACAGCCATGGGGCTCACAACTATCCCTGCCAACAAAACCACCATATACAGTGGTCAATAGCGAAAATTATTTTCTTGTCTTTTGATTGCAGCCACACACACTTTCAGTGGCGACAACAGGAGCCACTTGCCCAGTAACCATTTCTTCCTTGTTGGTGATTTCAGACTATGTAATCCCAGCTAACAGTTTCATTCATTCTTTGTACAATTTCTGTACTTTGTTCCTCTTTTTGCCATTGTTTTCTCAGTTTTCTTACTGTATTTGTGTTGTAGGCTACCGCTGAGCAGATCCGACTTGCCCAGATGATCTATGACAAGAATGATGCTGACTTTGAGGACAAAGTTAACCAGGTGAGAAGCACTTTGTGCATTTAGCAGAAAGCTCATTGTCTGGCTACTAGGCTGTTCTTCTGTGACCCGAGTACACATGAAAAGCGATGACGCAAGTGGCACCATGACGTGTACTGTCACATTGTGCTGAACGGGTGCATTGTGTCACTAGTACACCTTAGTTGACTACTATAGCCTCTACTACAGACCTCTCGGCTCCGGGTGAAAAAGGACTGCTGCTTCCTCAGACCCACTAGCAATTTATTTATCTTCTCTTTGCTCAGTTGTCCTTGGAAGATGTCATATTTTTTGCCATGATGAGTCTCATAGTGGCGCCAAATATTATATTCCTTTAGCACAGACACTTGTTGATGACACACCAAGCACGCAGGTTTCCCATTTATCTCTGTGAATAAATAGGAAATGGTCTGTTTTTCTTGGAAAAGTCTATACTCTATATGCCCTTTTCTCCTCAAAGACATTTTGGCTAATGTTTGTGAGGGCGAGGAGACCAGGTAGACTAGTTGTGCCGCTTCTTCTACTCTGACTGAAACAGTGCACCGCTGGCGGATAATTTTAGGAATAGCATTTTATTAAAAATTTCTAGTTCATGTCTTTTATGCATTTTTCACTTTCAAAATTCATCCTGCGGGCCGGATTGAATCCCCCAGCGGGCCTGACCTGGCCCATGGGCCGTAGATCTTACACCCCTGCTCTACACCAAGGACTGCATCTTGAAGGACCCCTCTGTCAAGCTTCTAAAGTTTGCTGATGATACAGTGACAAGTCAGCCTACAGATGGGAGGTTGAGCAGTTTATCGTGTAGCCAGCAC
>NW_018127898.1:4687403-4696173 GCF_001952655.1 Monopterus albus | reverse complement strand
CTCTATTTTTAAGTACTCTATTTTTATTCCTACTTATCTCATTTCACAATGAGCATTCCTTTTTTGTCTGCATTGTTTACTGCCTGTTTATACTGCTTATTTTGCATTGTTTGCACTGTTGCTTGTTAATACTGCTTATTTTGTTATATTACACAACCTTATGATGGTTTACTGTTTACTTGCCCCTTGCATGGTGATATGTACATACACATTGAGAGCCGATGTACCAGAGTCAAATTCCTCGTGTGTCTGACACACCTGGCCAATAAAGCTGATTCTGATTCTGATTTTCCCCAGCTGATGGAGGTGACTGGGAAGAACCAGGATGAGTGCATGGTAGCGCTCCACGACTGCAATGAGGATGTCAGCAGAGCCATCAACTTCCTCTTGGAGAGCACTTCAGACATGGTGAGTGATGTCATGTCTCAGTTAATCTCATCTTGACCTTTAGCCTGTCATTTATTTCAACTATATGAATTTGCTGTTTCAGGTGTTGTGAAGAGATTTCTTTGCTTGGAAAGCATCTTATTCTGCAAGCATGTAGCGAATAACTGTTTTTACTGAGAAGTATGATTTTAAACTTTAAAAATTTATGATCACAGAGTAAAAGCAGTAGCATGGACAGTGAAAGTGAGAATAATCACTCACAATTTTAAGTTGTACGCATGCTGCAGCAAATCAAATTGTCCTGGTTGGTGGTAGTTGACATTTTGACACATCACAAGGAAAAGCACAGGTGCTATTTATTAACCTGAATTGGCTGAATTCCATTTATATCTCAGTTGGTTACAGGGGCCAGGTACAGTCTACGCTGGCTCACCATCACCTTTCACTGAGCTGCTCAAAATGATCATCAGTGCTTGATGATGCCACTGGATGATTCTTGTTCTTAGGCGATACCACTTTTATAAGTCCTGTCTGACTGTAGGTGAGTGGGTTGTTCCTGTGCAGTGTAAATGCCCTACGTACCAATAATCCTTTCACAGTTGATTTTACTTACTGGGTCTGATTAGACCTAGATTATAGTTTTTTTATGTGTTGATTTTAAATTTGTATGATATGTTAAGCGCTTTGGTCAGCTGTGCTGTGGTAAAGCGCTATATAAATAAAGTTTTGAATTGAGTTGAGTTGAGAGACCTGTTGGCAGGACAGTATGAGTGTACAGTCCATGTTTGATTGACAGCTCAGTGACTCTGCTATTAGAATAACCTGTTAGGGTGGGACCTCTTACACTTTTGTTATTCTTATTAGTACATGAGATCTGGTGACCTCACACAATCCTAGTAGAGCACCGCCCTACTTCATACAGAGGTCTGAGTAGCCAGAACAACATTGGGCACTGTTCAAACAGGTTTCTACACATGTCTGTAGGATTAAGTGATGGGTAAGAATTGTCCTCTAATCACTCACCATGCTTTTGTTATGTGTGTTTGTGTAATTATTCATATTTTTTTATTATTGATGTATTCCTTATTCAGATCAGACAGAAGTTTCCTAAACCCTAAACAGTTTTATAAAAGTTTGGAAAGGCGGCATCATTTGTCTGAAATGTCATCATGCAGATTTATATTGAACCATTGTAGCCTAGCACCATGGGCTGTATCATGAAGGCAGCATATCCTCCATTCGTGTCTACACACGATGTGTTCAGGTTAGAGTATGGATACCCAAACTCTGGACGATGGGACCTGTTGGTACCCGAGAGTTTGGACCGGGTTGGGACAGAAATTTAGAAATTATGTTCAGGTCCCTGTTCAGCTCAGACACATAGACCAAACTTTAGGATAGACGGCTGGAGCACTCAAATGCCTGCTTATAGATAAATTATAAACTTATACCTACAAATATATATATGTGTGTACGTTTATATATAGATAACAAGTATATAATTCTAAACAAATCTGCTGCTAATGATAATGGGGGGCAAAAACCACTGTACAAACTCATCTGTGTCGGTCTTGGTTTGGGTTCGGATGCCATGCTCTCGGGCACGGGTCTTGTTCTGACAGAGGTATACAGCCCAATTCATGCTCTAGTTCAGGTTCTGTGTAGGTGACATGTCCATGTTCACATCAAGGATGAAAAAAGGGAAAGGTACAGAAAACTTTTCATATGTTTTTGCATCTTATTATCAGTTAAGATAAAATAATATTGACATTTTGTGACCTGCTCAGAAGAGGAACAAATACTGTGAAAGGTTTAAGGTTGTTCTGTACATGCTGCTGGAAAAAGGTTAGCATTCAGTAAACTTCAGTAGAATTCGTCTCTGAGCTGTCCTCTGCCATAGTGACTGTTATGTCGTGTGCTCTCTCAAACATCAGATACTTCTAGCGTGAAGGTACACTGCTGTACACCATTTGTCAGCTCGGAGAGTAAACTCAAACAGGTTACCAGATGTCTGTCAAACATTTGGAAGTTGTTCTGTGTATGTGCATTGAATCCAAGTGAGTGTCCCAACATTTGTGAAGAATAACCGGCACAGATAGTAAGGAGGTCCTGTAGGGAAGGGCACCCGGCCAGGCAACTACTCGCATTGTTTTGGTTTTGTGGAAATCTAGAAATAGCAAACAGTCGGTTTTCCCCTATACGTAGAAGTGTTTGTTGTTGTGGTATATACTGCAGTCTTCTGATTACATCTGTTGCTGTAACCTTCACATTCTGAACTGCCATGAACAAAAGGAGTGAATTTTCTGATGCTGTAAGAACAGCTGTAGCATAAGGCGAGAGCGGCCAATTCAACAAATAACCCAATAAATTAAGTAAGTGATGTTTTTATGTCCTTAATCTTGAGTCAGTACATTTTGAGAATCTTCCAATAGCAAGCATAAGATTTAAATGTTTTTTTCTTATATAACACAGCTGCCTAGTGTGTACTTCAAGTACATATGCTGATCAGAAAAGAGCGGGTATCACAGTTTTTGCTGTAACTGTTCCAGGAGTGTTTTTAGACTGTCTCTTTATCTTCTTGAACAAAATACTCAAGTTCAAAGTATGCAGAACACCAGAGGATGCACCCACGTGGTACAACTGTGAAATGTCACTGAAATAGAGGCAAATTAATATATAATTAAAGCTGTGTTGCCTGCTCTGTTCATTTCATTAATCTGGCACCTTATTTTGTGGTGTTATGATTTGTTTTAATCCCTTTGTATTCCGGTCATCCCATTCTTTGTTTAGACCTCATGGGAGACAGTAGGGAAAAAGAAACCGCTGGTGAAGGAGGGTCCAGCTGAAAGCAAGGAGAACAAGGAGAATAGGGAGAAGAAAGGAGAGAGGGAATCTAGCAAAGGCCGTGCAGCCGCCAACCGCAAGGGCAAGGGGGCCAGTCGCAGCCGACAGGGTATGGACTCTATCGAGATCCTCCACATTGAGTCACATCTAGCTGAGTCTGATTTAGACAAAATTGCTGTTACTGAAAGTCATATTTTCTCTCATCTGTTCCATGTGTGTTTGTACACAAACAGCACGTCCAGAAGAAAACGGCGTGGAGGTGACACCGGTGGACAGAGGTTCAGATCGAGGGCGCAGGGTCAAAGGAGGCAAAGGTGAGCACATGCACTGGACAACAATATCAGGAGGCCCAACACATGGGAGGATATGTTTGTGACGTTTATGTGAATGTCATGCAGGATCTGGAGGTCGGGGCAGAGGCAGAGCACCAGCAGGGAGCCGGTTCTCGGCCCAGGGCATGGGGTATAGTGGCAACACACACCCTCTCTCACAAATGTTTTCACATCATTTTAGGTGTAAATTAAGTACCAGCATGTTTTTCATGCCAGGAAAAAAAAAATGAAATTGTTTGGATATGGCATTTCAATGAATGCAAGTGATGCACTTGCAACTGAGTGTTGTTGTGTTCCCAAGGCTTTTTGTTTTGCTCCTAAAAGACTGAGCCCCTTTCAAATACCACCTCAGTCCCCACACAAACACCAGAACCCCAGTGGACCATCCAGAGTTGCCCCTTGTTCAATGTTTAGAAAAATAATTTACTAAATCTTATTTGAGTCAGTCAACCAGTTGTCAACTTTCAGTTCGTTTCTGTGTAACTCAGTAGTCCTCTCTTTGAATTTTCACCAGGACTTTCAATCCTGCGGACTATACTTCAGAGGCTGGGACTGGAACTACACAGACTGAGGTGTGGGACACAGTACCCAACAACAGTACAGATGGGACAGGTGAGCTCTAGCAGACATGTTGCTCTTGGCTTGGACAGATAGTTCTGTGTAGCTCAGTGCAAGTGATATTAATATTATGCAAATGTACATGTGCTTCAGATGTCTTTATCTACGTACTTATTTTCACTGTATTTGAACTTATGACTCATCTTTGGTTGTTTTCTAGTTGCCTGGAGGAACACCTTGGAAGACTGGGCAGCTGAGGACTGGAGTGAGGATGTTAGTGTGAGTTGACACAAAGGTTTGCTTGTTGCAGAAGAAGCTTTCAGTACACAATGTTCCAGTGTGTACTGAAAACAGTTCTGTGTCTGTTGCTTTACATGTTCCTGCAGCTCTCAGAGACCAAAGTGTTCACCTCTTCATGTGCGCCTGCTGCTGAGAACCACATCACATCTGGGCAAAGGTATGCAACTGTCTTGTTTTTCACTTTTTACACTGGCAACTTTTATGTCTGTGTCCTCCAAGCATTTTCTAACTGACTTTACTGTTTTTTTGTGTTAGTCTGGACCTTGCATCTCTGCTGCAGAAGCCTGTGGCTGGAGGGAGAGAACCACCTTCCTCTCCGAGTCTGGTCTTCACCAACTCCCATCACCACCAGCCTCCGCAGCAGCAGCCGGCCCCCAGTAGCACAAGCTATGCACATGCTGCTCTGGTAGAAGTTTATACACATTCCTTCATCTGTCACATATAGATGGATACACAAAGAGAAGCAGTGTTTGATGATTGCACTCCTTTTTCCTGTCTGTACTAGTCGTCATTTCTGGGAGCTGGTTTTGGGGAATTGGGTCAGGTCAAAAGGACTCAGCCCAGTGCTGGAGCTCAGATACTGGAACAGCTGAAGGGTCCTGGCTTGGGTCCACTCCCTTCATCCCAGGCCGCTTCTCCTGCTAGCAATCAAGGAAGCAACACCTCCATTGGTCGACTGCCAGGCCTGGGAGCACCTGTACCTCCGCCCTCCTCCTCAAGTTGGGACATGAAAGCTTCAGAATCCAGCACCACCTCGCTGTCGTCACAGTTCAGCCGTAAGTGTTCAGACAATCTGTGCAGCAGATGAGCATACCAGATCCCGAATTGTGTGTTTCTCTTATGAGTTCTTATAGGTTTTTATATATACATATATTTATATCCTTGTCCTGTGCAGGTATTTTGTTGTGTGTCTTGTTTCTGCAGGGGAGTTTGGCCTGCAGCCAGAGCCTTCTCTTGTACTGAGCCAGCTAGTTCAGAGGCACAACAGCCCCTCCTTGCCTCTGGCACATCAGCCCAGTCCTCCATCGCAACAACAAGCACCCCCTGCTTCAGCCTCGCCTGCTCCTCAGAACACCACTACGCCAGCACAGGCAGGCCTGGTGATGACTGTTGCTGGTGCTAAACCTCCCGCCTCCAGTGCAGGGCTGGACCCTCAGGGCAGCAGTACACCACAGCAGCAGCGGGCACAGCTCAAAGGCCAGAAACGAAGGATACCTCCCACATCAAAGGTATGTAAGGGCTGGGGATGGGCAGAAGATGGCAGCTTGTCTTTCAAGCATGAATGGCTATTTTTGAACTTTGGTCCTGTCTTTAGAGCTGATGTCCCATATCTTACTTGGCAAAGCAAGAATTGGATGTATTGCTGCTCATTTATTTTGTAAATGGCCCAGTGTCAGTAGTTACATGAGCTTAATGTCATGGTGCTAAGACCTGAGTGTGTTCTGTCCTTCCTGGCAGATCCCCTCTACAGCGGTAGAGATGCCAGGCTCAGCTGACATCCCCGGTCTAAACCTCCAGTTTGGAGCTCTAGACTTTGGCTCGGAGTCAGAGTTTGGAGTTGTGGACAACTGTGTGAGTGCGGCATCCAGAGAATCCACAGCAGCCCCTGCCCCAGCACCACCTGTGTCAGGGCCGGGATCACAGAGCCAGCCTAGTCTATACTCAAAGCCCCTCAGGTTGTGTCACTGCTCAATGAGAAGTCATATCTCTTTAGCATATCAGTTGCTGCCTGTAATTACTAATGTGAACTAACCTGGTCATCCCTTCCTGATGTTACCTTTCAGTGAGTCGCTGGGCAGCCCTCTCTCTGTTGCCCTGCCCCTCTCCTCATCAGAGCCAGTATATCACTCCTCCTCAGTGGCATTGCCCAGCCTCACCTCTTCCGCCTTAGGGACTGCTGGCTCCACCAATCCTCCCTCCTCTTCTTCATCAGTCTCCACCACCTCCTCCTCTGTATCCTCCTCGTCCCCTTTTTCCACAGTGGGGGAAAATTATGAAGGGACCATGGCCCCTCACACACGACTGGCCTTCTCTCAAAACAAAGAGGCAACGGGTCCTGTCATGGTGAGCTGAGAGAAACAGTTCATCCTGCCTTGCAGGTTTCTTAATGTTAAGTGAGTTTAAACAGCTTGACTGAGAAAGTGGAGGTCATTGAGTTTTGTGTAAAACAATCTCCAGGTTGGGAAACTGACTGAGCACAGTGATTTAACACAGCCTTCTTGCCACCTTTGGGGAATCAGTTAGCCAAATCTAGAGTGATATTATGAAAGCTAATGGAGTTGACATGAATTCAGTTTGATTCTCACTTTTTATGTGGTCATCCCATAAGTAATTAAAGCCTTCGCTGAATTCACTCTTGTTTATCTTGTGTACTGTTTGTAGATATGGTAGTGATTTGGATCAGTTGTCATAGTACGCAGTCACTTAGCTGCTTTTTTCTTATTACCAGAATGGTCTGAATGGTGTAAGGACCTCTGCTGTTCTAGACAGTAAGTTACCTACTACTGAGCTATCTGTTGGCTGCTGGCAGCCATCTTTCTGTAGGCTGTGCCCTTCTGAGTCAGTCACAAGACATTTCCTCCCTTCTTCGTCAGCGTCCTCTACACCGAAGCCAGAGTCACCATCTCTGAACATTAGCGCTAATGGTGCCCCAGCACCCTCCTCCCACTTACCCTCCACCTTGCCTGTACACAACTCAAACACGCTGTCCAGCCTGGCACAGGACCTGTCTTCAGCCGGCCAGCTCAACTCACTCAACAGGTGACACACACATGTGAAACTTGGCTTTCCCCTCTCTCTGCTGTCGTCTTACAGTGAGTTCCTTTGAGTAAACCTCCTCACCTCCTAGTTGGCAGAGTCCTACCACACTGAATTTTAAGAATGCAGACCAGTGGATGCTCTCACCTGCTGTTACTTCTGAATGTACCTTTTGAACATTTTCTGTGTTTTAAAAAGTTTGCTACTTTACAAAATGAGTTGGAGAAACATGTTATGTTATGCAAACAGAAATGTTGTAACATTGTGATTGCTGATTATCACTGTCTCCTCCCTGCAGCCATGTCAGCAGTCATTCCTCAGTTTCAGCTCTGGGCTCCAGCTCTCTCACTGTAAGTAGCTGTCTGGTCCGAGCATGTTAGATGATATTTCCTCCTAATGGTTTGCAAGCAGCTGAAGGTGTAAAATTCCACACCAGCATGTAACATGATTATGCTCATGTTGACCTACAAAGCTGACACACTGTCTGTATAACAGTTAAAACATTAGTAAAGCTTTTCAAATATGAAGGGAATGGCTGGTAATGGACCCATGTTACCTGGTTTCCACGGTGTAGCTGTATCAGGGTGTCCACACATCTTAAAAAGTCAATCAGTATGTTTAGTGATCTCAAAAAAGGTATTAAAAAGTCTTAAATGTAATTTTTGAGGGTCTTAAATAGTGTTTGCCACCTGTAGGATTATACATTAAAGCCTTTTAAAATGGTTTGTGTGTCCCGACTGAGTGCTAGCTGTCACTGTGATGTTATACACATAAATTATGTATAGTGGGATTAATACAAATTAGACAGCAGTGGTTAGTGATAATTATTCTCCAGCAGTGTGTCAGAGACAGACATGCAAGTGTCATTGTTATTGCTAGCTTGCAACCTAGCTAGCAGACATGTGTAGCCATCATGGGTAGGTGTCGTGGCAGGGTACGCCACAGTACTACAGGGTTAGGCTTTTGCCAGGGACTGACTCTGAGGCCAGGTGTAACACCTTTTATTTAAAAAAAAAAAAAAAAAAAAGTTTAAACGCAGGACAAGGGTAAGTCAGCTGAGCTTGAGGAAATTGATGAGATGGCCTCCGAGGCAGCAGAGCTCAGTGTTGTACTGTAGCTCTTATTTTCATACACACCATCATCTTGTGTTCTCTCTCTGTCTCAGCCAGGGGTAATGCTCTGTTATGTTCTAACATAAAATAACCTTTTTAAAATTTTACGCTATATACAGTGGGACATAAATATTTGATACACTGCTGATTTTTCAAGTTTTCCCACTTACAAAGAATGGACAGATCTGTAATTTTCATTGTAGGTACCCCTCAACTGTGAGAGAAAACAATTCCAGAAAATCACATTGTTAGATTTTTAAATAATTTATTTCCATTGTATTGCATGAAATAAGCGTTTGGTACAATAGAAAAATAGAACTTAATATTTGGTACCGAAACCTTTGTTTACAATTACAGAGGTCAGACGTTTCCTGTAGTTCTTGACCAGGTTTGCACACACTGCAGCAGGGATTTTGGCCCACTCCTCCATACAGGTCTTCTCCAGATCTTTCAGGTTTTGGGGCTGTCGCTGGGCAACAC
>NW_018127898.1:4678713-4686392 GCF_001952655.1 Monopterus albus | reverse complement strand
AGCTTTTTTTTTTTTTTTTTTTTTTACAATAGTGGTTGTTAGGAGCAACTAGTTCAATATTTTTCACAGCTGTAGAGGAAATGCATTGATTTCAGTCTTGCTGTTGCTTGTCACATCTTTCTGTCACTGTTTATCATGCATGTAACCAGCAAACTTTGACATGCCAGGTCTTAGTCAGTATCAATGATTCATTGGTTACTTTGCCAACTGCGGAGGCTTGTGGATTCCAGCCTGTTCTGATTTGTCGGACACTGTGAAAGTTGAACTTAAGGAATCAACTATATTTCCAAGGAAGTGAGTGAAGAATCCCGGTTTGGCTGCTACTAGTATACCTCTATTTACCTCAAGAATTTGTGAACTATTAAATTTGTAAAAAGTCAAAATAGTGAAAAATGGCCATTATATGTTCTGAGTTCCACAATGTCTTCAGATTTTTGTTTTTCTATTAACAGTAATATAAATCAAACAAAAGCAGCAGAAAATTTAAGTTCATAATGCTATGGACAGTACTGGAACAGTGAAGATGGGTATTAAATTTCATTTTGTGAACCAGTATGCAGTGGGTGAATATCATTTCCCTTAATTTCATCCACATTTTTTTTGTGTGTGTTTTATTCCTGTCCACATAAGATGTGAGGAAAGCCTGCAAAAAAAAAATGTGAGAGGACTCAGGGAAATATTTATAGAGATATGAGATGTACTTTCCTCTGATCCTTCATCTGAAATGTCCAGGTGCTAGCTGGTTTCTGATAAAGGGGCGTGTTGGGTCTGTAAAAAAAACTTCATGAAGGATGCTCTTGTGTATTCTCGCTCATGTCTTGTCCAGGCAGCCTCCCCTGATTCTCCCTCCTCACAGAAGGAATAAGAGCTTTGGGACATCTTTCAAGATGGTGAAGTGAGGACTGAGGAGCGAGAAATGATAAAATAAGGGAACTGGGATTGACCCAGTGCATGTGTGTATTGGCAGTCTAAATCAGGGGGAAAATGGATGGACCAATTTCCAATAAACCCATATTCCTCTTGTTTTCTGTCCTCAGCACACCAGTGTTGACAGCAGCAGTGTGAGCTCTTTGCCTCCCTCCTCTGGCTCTTATGCATCATCACAGCCCTCATCCTCAGCACTCCACTCAACCCACAACAGCAGCAACAGTAGCAGCAGTATCAGCCACCTGGCTAACATGCCCAACATGAGCAGCACAGTCGGCGGTATCACTGGAACAAGCGGACTTCACTCTGCTGCCACCGCCGCCACCAGCGCAGCGCTGGGACTTGGCTCCAATGGAGCTACTGCCACGTCCAACCTCTCTGCACCAAGGACCACACCCCTGCTCTCTTCCTCCACTGGTACACACACTTCAGACACTGGGATCATTAAAGTGTGATGGGTTGTTAACACGTTGAATGTCCTAAATATAGCAGTAGTGAAAAGTGCTATTTGAATAAATGTATTATTAGTAATCAGAGTTGAAAGAATTCAGATTCGATAAGTGGATCTGGAATTAGATTCAGATTCGATAAGATACCATCAAACCCCAGCTCTACATAAAAGTGAAGTATATGAAAGCGGTGGTTATTATGTCAGTACTTTCATTTACATGGGCCCTGATTTCCCACTAATAATCAGAACAGTAGCCCAATCGGAATAAAAACGCATGCTGTTAATCGGAATAGACCGGCCTGATATGACCTGATCAGAAAGAATTTTTGACCAGAATGAGACTGGAGGTGTTAACCTTTGATAATCTGTTCAATAGGGAAATATTAATCATGTAAATGTGGCCCAATCATTTCTCTCTATATCCTTTCTGCGCATTTGCCCCAAGTGGAGGTAACATGAGGTGACATCCCAGGAGGGACAAAAACAAATCAAAAGCAAATCAAACTGATCTGTGGCCATAGTTGTACTCCTGCCAGAGCGCACCTGAATGATGCTCCACCACTTATTTTTCTCCAAGTGAGGGAAAGATTATTCACCTAATCCAGCTGATATTCATAAACATTTTTCTAAGGACTTGATGAGCCAGTCATCAGTAAAACTATGTCTTGCTAGAGAACCAGTAAAAATAATTGGAGTGGTCTGAGTTGTTGCATTAAAATTGACTGATTCAGTGTCAACTTGTGAATGAAATAACATGCAGTAATAAAACCAGGGCCACAGCCACCTTGGGCTGGCTAGGGTTTGGCTTCTGTCTGGGGTGCTAGCTACCTAACTAGCACTGATAACAGCATAACGCACGTAGTGTCAAAAGCTTTATATTCTGATTAAATGCTTTGAACGGGTAAATGCACATCTTATCAGTGTCCTTGTCAACAGTTAAGTTGGGAACTCTGATCAGAATGATTTCAATCTGATTGAAAAATATGTTGCCCATGTAACTGCAGCTATTGTGTTGACAGGAAAAACTCCCCCTAACTTGTCCCAGGGAGTGCCTCCTCTACTGCCCAACCAGTATATCATGGGCCCAGGGGGGCTGCTGCCAGCATACCCAGTAAGTAGCCCATCAGTATCGAGAATCATAGTTTAGTGCATTTTCCAGTTTTGTCTGTTTAGCCACTTTTAGTTCCATTGTCAATGATTAGACCTATTCATTATCACCAAATTCACACTTGATTCCTCGGAGAATTGAAGAACTGAAGAAGATGCAGAGTTTTTCTGAAAACGTATTGGAACACATTAGGTAGATTGTGTTACTAATCCTACCTGTTTGTGTTTCACAGCAGATCTATGGCTATGAGGACCTTCATATGCTCCAGTCCAGACTGCCAATGGTGAGCCAAATTGTGCCACTCTTGGGAGAGTTTTTACCTTGCAATCACTGTAGTTTTGACACTGTTTCTTTATGCTGCTTGCATGTTGCCTGGCTCATCTCTTACCCTCTCGTGTTCCTTTAGCCCTCCTTGCAGGATTACTATGGAATCACATTCCCTGGCCACACAGCGACTCTCTCTGGCAGAGACGGGAACTTAGCCAACAACCCCTACTCAGGTAGAACACTGGCCTTGGCTGACCTTATCTAAAATCATAAAATCCAAGTGTTTATTCTGACATGGCACATTCCCTGTTTGTCAGGTGAAGTCGCAAAGTTTGGCAGGAACGACTCCACCTCCCCAGCACCCTCCACAAGCCTGGTGGCCCCACAGCCTCCCCAGGGCCAGAACCAAGGACAGAGCCAGGCCCAACCTCAGCCTACTCCGGCCCAGCCTCAACCCCAGGCCCAGCCGCAGCACCACAACAGTCAACAGGCCTTCCTCCCTCCGGGCTACAGTTACACAGGCCTGCCTTACTACCCTGGAGTCCCCGGCGCTGTACCCAGCGCTGCTGCCTTCCAGTATGGCCCCACCATGTTTGTTCCTCCCGGGGGTCCAGGACCAGCATCGGCCAAGCAGCACAGCATGAGCCTCAGTCTGGGAAACCCCTCGGCTAGCCCCTTCCAGCAGCAGACACAGCAGCAGCCCAGCAGTTACGGCCAGCACACCTTCAGCTCAGGTTAGTGAGCAAACTTGGTTTTTACATTTTCAATATATGCAAAAAATGGATTTTGGGTTAAGTAAATCTTAAAAATGTACCAGTGTTGCATACCTATTGTGTGGGAGTCTGATGCTGATTTCTTCTTGTTCAGGGTATGAGGAGCTGACAGCGGGGCCAGCAGGAGTGGACTACAGTAAAGGCTATAACTCCTCCTCACAGGCACAAGCCAAATCTGCTGCTGCTGGGCCGGGGAAAGGTGAAAACAAAACACTAGTTGTCTTTAATAGATTTTTGGAAGTCCTAGTCTAAACAGGTATTAATGCTGTTGCTGTTCTGCCAGGCGTATCAGTGACGTCCAGTAACTCTGGTGTACCAGACATCAGTGGAAGTGTTTACAATAAGACCCAGGTGAGCCACAAACGTCACTGCCTCCCTGCCCAGCTTACCAGCCTGCTGTATAGTTATGGTGTTTTTCCATCAGCACAGGTCAGCTCTGCCGAGCCAAAGCGTGTGCAGTGGAGCCATGCCTAGCTCCCAAGTCAGTGCGGTTGTGTTTCACACTGTGCTGTAAAATGCATTATCATCTGCATCTTGATCATGTGGGGGTAGTGCAACTTAAATGAGAAGCGACACATGACTTGGTGTCAGTGTGGTGTTGCTAGATTGCACCATGGAGCCCTCGGTGCTAGGCGTTATTTTAACCCCTCATCAGAAGACCAAGTGAGAGACTCCATTTTCTTAAATGGTTAAAACGTCAGTGCTGAATGTGCAAGACGTTCCCTTGGTGAAACATTTCAGCCTATAATGTGTCTCGATGAGCCAGCTCTGTTGAAGGCTAAGCCCAAGCCAGTGTGATTACCCCTTGGTGCTAGGAACAGGTGGAAACAGGCCAACCCGGGACTGCCCGGCTCCACACTGTTAAAAGTGGGCTGACCTGTGTTTGTGCAACAACACCATTAGTTACTGTAAATGTTCAGCTGTTGAATTTAATTGGTCGTTTCTCCTCTGTGGGCAGTCTTTTGATAAACAGGGTTTTCATGCGGGGACCCCTCCTCCCTTCAGCCTGCCATCAGCACTGGGGGGTCCAGGGCCTTTGAACCCTGGCGCAGCTCCTGGAGGCTATGCACCAGCCCCATTTCTCCACATCCTGCCTCACCAGCAACCACATTCACAGCTGCTGCATCATCATCTAGCTCAGGATGGACAGGTAACCCTGAGATTTCTGTGCATTTGTAGATATTTCTCAGCAGTCCCAAAGAGTGACTTACCTACTGTAAACACTTTGGCCTCTAACATCGGAGGACTGACTATTCATCCAGATCAACATTAGCAGGTGTCATACCATTCAGATGTTTCTCTGTTCATGTTCAGGGTGGTCCCAGTCAGCGCGGCCAGTCCAGCAGCCTCCAGCAGAAGAGCCAAGTCAACAAATCAAGCTATGGCGGCTCCACCTATTGGGCCAACTGAGGTGGCTACATCTGAGTGTGTGTGTGCGCGTGTGTGTCTGCATTGGCAGACACCAACACACACATCTGCATTTCTGACTAACAAAACCAGAGGGACAAACCATTTTAATAGACAACTAAACACACACTACTGCCCCTGTCCCATTTGCTCTGTATATCCCCTTTTCAAATTTATGGCTGTTGTATGTAAAATATATTTATGTATGTATTTATACAGTATATATGTATTGGTAGGACATAAAATGTGGTTTTCTGAATTTTTTTACTTTGAAGGACATTTTATTTCAAAAAATGTGGAAAGAGGAGAATGCTAAATCTTGGAGATGAAGTTGGTGAATATACTTGAACACAAGCATCTTGTGATGTGGATTTTTTTGTATGCATACATGAACTGAGAATGATGTACATAGATTCTACACATCATTTTCACGGCAAAGGCCTTTTTTTTTAATTTTTGAAGAAATGTTTTTGTAACTTTGGTCTCCCACATCTGTGAATCCGTACATACTGAGGGTGACTTGAGTTGATAGTTTGATTTTTCTCTCTGCCCCGTTTCCCTCTGTCTGTCTCTCATTCCTCAGCTCTTGCTAGTCGGTTGGTTTGACCAGCCAGGCCTTGGATTTGATGTCATTTTAACATTGGTTTAATCCTTGTTGTCCAAATTAAAAGCTATGAACAGTTTGTATAGGTCTGGCATCAATTTACACACCATGTTTTTCTTGTTGCAGACCCACAAGTTTCATTTGCTTAAATATGAAACTGTTATGGGTTAAAGTCTGAATGACAGTGCCAAATAGAGCAAACATAACTATTAATCTAATAAAATGACTGAGGTTGTTGATGTGCAAGCTAAAAGCTTACTGTAGTGATGCTCAGAATTACATGCAGAAATAACTGGGAAAGATGTTCTCTAACAGAAAAGCAAGCTTGGAAATGTTTTTTTTGCAGTTAGCATAACAGAGGTCAACATAAACTAAACAATCAAATCCAGTAGTTCCCTTTACCCCCCTCAGATTTATGCACAAAATATCCAGTCTGCACTTTTTTAAAGTCACCTCGCTGAGCTGATTATATCTGACTAAATACTGCAGGATGTAAACAAAGTAGTCCTTTAGTGATTGTGCTTGTGATCACATTTTGCCAGTTTCCCGTGGCTCCAGCATGTTTCATGGCCATGCTGCTATTTGATTGCACATCCTAATTTAATTTCACCAGTTTCAGTAAGTTCAAGTCTATCTAGAGGCAGCTACACACCCAAATAAAAATGTGCATTGAGCGCAAAACCTGTCAAACTGTCAGCAGAACCAAGGCACAGGCTGTTCCAGTAACCTGAGCACACCACCATTACTGCATAGTTGATCAGAGGCACAAAAGACCAGATAGTTTCATGTGCTTCTGATGAGCCCTACCAATGGTTTGAAAAGCTGTCGTAGCAAGAGGGCAGTCATTACTAGACCATGATCACAATTTGCAAGGTAATATCCCAAAACAAGTGAAGTTCCACTTTGACTTGGCAAAATATTTAATTCATACAATGTATTTACAGCAGTACAAGAAAATTAAAAGGCACAGTCATAAGCTTTTCCTAGCAGTCTGCATAAAGCTGCTTACTTCAACTAGCTTCAAATAAGTAAAATAAACTGTACACAAAAATCAAGGCCCAGTCTCTGCCCACACTCTTTAGTCAACATTTCCCTTTTTCTTCTTCTTCTTTTTCTTTTCAGCCACAGGTGTTTCTGGAGCCTCTTCTGCCACCACAGTTTCAGTCTTTTGTTTCTTCTTCTTCTTGGCTGAAGCACTCAATTCCTCTGCTCCACTGTCCATTGCAACCGCTTCTTCTGTGTCCTCTGCCTTTCGTTTCTTCTTCTTCTTTGCCGAGGTGTTTCCTGCGCCATCCTCGGCAACGGGGCTCTCCTCTGGTTGGACCTTCTTCTTCTTCTTTGCCGGGGTGTTTCCTGCTCCATCCTCTGCAACGGGGCTCTCCTCTGGTTGGACCTCTGTCTCCTCGACCGCTTCTTTCTTCTTTTTCTTCTTGACTATTTCTCCATTCTCCACCTTCAAGGAAGCATGAGAAAAAACAGGAACATCGCAATGTTGATGTTAAGGGCCAAATATCTTTTGAAGTTCTACTCCAGACATTTTGTCTATTTGCATATAAAAATACACTATATATTGTTTATAGGTGAGTAACAATTTTTGCTCAAAGTTCTGTGAACCTTTATAACAGGCCTCACTACATTAAACAGCTTTGGTGTCTGACTCGCTTCAGTGATCAAGTCCATTGTTTGGGACCAGCCAATGGTTCGGAGCCATGCTGATGTGGCATGTCGTACACTGAGACCGGACCATATGTTTGGGTCAAATCTCAAATCAAAACATGCGGGCAATGTAACTACAGCTCAGTTTTACCTCAGCGTCACCATTTTCTTGAAGTTCTTGCAACTTCTTTTCACGCTTCTTGCGTTTCTTTTCTTTCTTTTCCTGTTTCCTCTTGAGTTCGGCTACAACATCAGATGCCTGAGATGGGGAGAATACGATTATGATCAGGGTGAAACCATCAGGCTTTTCCTAAGAATCATCAATGCTGCATCAGGCTCATTAAATCAGTTTTGACCCTCAGTGATGTCAGGGAAAGACTTGTCATCATCCACAACATTGACATTAATGATCTCATCTTCCTCAGTGCGCACCGAGCTCACCTCTTTCACAGCCTCTTTCATCACATCCACATTTTTCCGTGGTAC
>NW_018127898.1:4678071-4678660 GCF_001952655.1 Monopterus albus | reverse complement strand
TGTGGGCAACTCTAATAAAGTACACAACACGGGAGAGACAAAACTAAATAAATCACCACTCAAAGCTAAGCAGAGGACTACAGTAGGCTCAACAGTATCCTAACACATGTGGCTTTGCTCAGGAAACAGTTTTTCAACACCAACCCGAAGGATGAATACTGTTGACGAAAAATAGGAGCATCACTGCATTTATGCCACATGAGTTGTAAGTTAAGAAATGAACCTAAAGCAATAGCATTTATGGCACAGAGATCTTCTCACGCACCAGAGAAACAATCAATACGTGAGGCGATGGTGCACTTGTTGGCCAGATACCGGGAGATGCGGCCTTTGTTCTTGGCAGCGGCACGTCCGATGAAGGTGGAGTGGAAGATGAGGCCGTACTTGGGGGTGTTGCCACGAGTCTTTAGGGCTCTGCATGAAAACAGCTGCTTTCATATTTACAAATCAACAGAGAAACAGACTGTGCAACTGTCAGTAAGAATAGTGCCAGAACCTCTGGAGCTACAGTTCTAGGGCCAAAACCCATTTAGGCTCAGGTCTAAATGGGAAGTTTGCAACATCACATCTCTACCATTTATCATTACTC
>NW_018127898.1:4671683-4678041 GCF_001952655.1 Monopterus albus | reverse complement strand
GGATGCAGTTGTTCGAATTTGCTGCCTCAGCACTGTGAGTGGCTGCTCAGACTGTGGGGGTGCCTTAGAGCGAGAGGGATCACTCCAGGGGAGACCCCGTCTTCTCTAGTCACCCTGCTCTGCTCCAGCCCAGCCCTGCCATCACTGCAACCACTTGTTTCCCCAGCAGGGAAGGGGTGCCCCAGTACCTGAACAGGGCCTTCTCTGCTCCCAGGATCTGGACCGTGGAGGCCGGGTACTTGGCCAGGTTGGTTAGACTGCCGGCATGGGAGATCAGACGAGCTCCCACCTGAAGGGAGCAAACAACACTGTCAGCCTCAGTGATATGTGGCACAGGGAGCTCTTGTTTGAAAACGTATTTGATTTTCATGTAAACTGTGCATGTGATTTCAGGACCATCAGCACCCGATATGGTTCATCACACAGGTTCAGTGGATTGACAGATTTTGGTATAACATCACTGGTCCCATGTGAATTGTGGAGAAAAAAAAAAAAAAAAAAAAAAAAAAAACAACACAGGTGCAGGATCTACTCACCACTTCCCCGATCAAAGCTGCCAGGTTCGGAGCCACTTGGCTCATCTTCGAGCGGAGGTACTCCTGCAGCTCGAGACGATAAGCAGCCAGAGACACAACGCGATTAGAGAACCTCTCTATGTTGATCAGGTCGATGGGAGAAATGTCCATACCTGGGAAAAATAATCAGGAAAAGGTGTTGTCCAGAGGAACGCTACTACTCACGGTTTCAACCAGTTAAAACATTACATGGGCGGCCTTAGAGTGATGTGAACTTGTTTCTCCCGACAGGATCCACAGTGAGGATTGGTGCCTTCACTACAGGTTTATGAGAGCGCTACTCTGCCCCCCTGTGTTAGGCACCAAGGACAACTGTTGGTCCAGGGTGGGCAAAAAAGGGGCATGACATGAATCTAAGTCTCGTTTGCTTTTAAAATTTGGCGTCTTTGAAAAGTATGTCAAAATGTAGAAATGGGAAAAAAAATAATTTAGCTGACCCATAGAAGAACGTGATGCCTCCAGGATAGCTTGAGCCTTGGCATTGTCCATCACCACCTCCTCCAGCTTCTCCAGACTATCCTCCATCAACTCCTTCCTGTTTCCGATGAGCTGAGCCAGGCGGCAGTATGTCGAGTTGTCCGACACAATCTTGACCAGCTCTGGGAAGTGGTAGCCGTACCACTCACTGAAGACACAGATAAGACTGTTGAAATGACTGTGCAATGTCCAAACAAGCTACAAACAGTCTTTGAGACAAATCCCTGGTGCACTGGTATCTGCACATGAAAGAACACATGTCTCACCCAACAGCACCACCCCACCAGACAACAGCTGGCAGGGCATGTGTGTCAGAGGAGTCAATGTCCCTCCTGTTTCTATACAGCCAGCACTGTAGGGTGCACTGTCTGTGGTAAGCATTGGGAGGATGCGCCATCAAGCAAAAACTAATACATTAAAACTTGTAAAAAAAAAGAAAAACCAATTGGCTTTAGTGGTGTGATGAAGGAAGCCCTACCGGACACGCATGGAGAAGGTGTTGATGTCTTTGTCCAGCTGATCCAACAGAGCAATGGACTGGATGATCATGTTGTCGACCCTGTTGACATTGAACTTGACCTTGGCTCTGGAGTAGCTGTGGCCAAGACCCAGCTGTGCCTTTGAGGCAGCCTGGGCAGTCAGACCCTTCACCAGGGAGTGGAAGTGCAGACGTACACCTGCCAGGATGGAGGAACAAATGAAAAGATGCGTCTGCTTTGCGTGGAAAGGTGACACAGTGGCATGTGACCAGTGGCTATTCAGATTTTCAGTATGAACCTTCATGGGTTTCAGGATCAAACAATCACATCACAACAAACCACATTCATGTATTTAAGTTCTAGAATTATGTTTCAGACCTGCAAACTCAAGTCCCACCAAAAGTAACTCTCTCAGAAGAGTAGCCTCACCTCTTAATATTTCAGCCACCACACCACTAGTCTGGATGGAAATGCTAAATTCTTCTTGTAAAGCTGCTCCTATTTTGGCATCAGACACCCCCAACACTCCTTTCTTTTTCTTAGAGCGGGGCAAGTTCGTCTCAAGAAACAACTTAAGGTCAGCGTGAACCACACCTGAAAATCAGAGAAGTACTTTAGTCGCATTTTAGATTCTGCAGCAAAGCCGTTTTGACAGTCATGGCACTTCTGATAATGCTTTTAAAATCACACTAACAGTCATGGACCAAGCAGCACCAGAGTTGAAATCAGATCACTTCATTTTAAATATTCAACACATTAAGGCTTTCCTCAGATGTTCAGCATCAACAGTAAGCTGTCAGCACAGCAGCTCAGTGGATTGACAGATTATAAAACATCATTACAACTGAGGACACCAAACTGTCAGTTAAACAACAGACCTTCAGAAATGGCGTTGATGTTCTCCAGCGCAGTCTGGGCCGACTTGAAGGGGAAGAAGGCAACCAGAGTCACTATGCTGTTGAACTTCCCGATGCTCAGCAGGCTCTCCTCCACCTGAAACACACGAATACACACTATTAGTCTGCCCCATTTGGAAAACAAATTAAACCCGCACAGATGGAGCGAGGACATGAGACCTACCTGAGGAAGCAGCATGCCGATCTCCTCCACCTCTTTGACGGCGAACAGCGCGTAGCCCGCCGCATGTTCGAACAACACGTGCAGCAGCACCTAGAAGAAAAATTGACCGGATAAGTGTCCGAGCCAGACAACTACGGACTCAAGGTAACTTCTGTGACCAGAACAACCAACAAACACAAACGGCATGCCCTGTTAGTCAACAGTTCACGTAAATTGCAAAATGAAGTCTCCACGTTGCGAACGTCGCCAAACGCCATCGTTCCCGTTTTTTGTAGGATCCTCGCTTATGTAACTTGGATCAGGCGTGCAAAACTGCTTCTCAACCCAATAATTACGCTTCACTTCTATTTAAAGACCCAGTGTTACCAAAACTTTACATGCAGCCATGTAGTTATGATGACTCCACGTGCTGACCTGGGCCCAAGCGGAAAGTGTCTGAAGCTAAACTTATGCTAGCAGCCCAGCTAATGTTATTCCACGAACCGCTAACTATATGCAGCAATGAGGAGTAGAAATTATCGGGTTTCACCTGCATGGTTGTAACGAACGAAAATGATTATTTAACTTAAGCGCGAACAATCCAGCTAACGTTAGCCCCATGGGTGGCTAACTGTTCAAAGGCCTAACTTACAAGTATGCAAAGGCGGTAACGTCAAACACATGAAAATAACTTCTATTCTTAAAGACCAGATCATTTCAAAGACCGTCCAACTGTATCATACAGCGACAAGTACGGTATTCACACCTACCACCACATTTCTTACCATGATCAGAAAATCTCTGCAGCAGCACGCAGAGCACGTCTGCTCTGTGCTTCTCCTCAGCAAAAAGATAGCGAGCTAAGCACACGCTTCAGAAAACTTCCACGACCCAAATACCGCGATACCAGCCTGACACCGCGACACCCGACGAGAAGAAGTATCCATCTGCCGGATACGAAGCAGAAAGTGAGTTTCTAATATTATTTAAGCAAAATGAAATATTGAGGAATGAGGATTGTGTTGTTTATAATTTTTCTTATTGGTCCCAAGAAAAGACCAAAACCAACAACCCATATCTAAATAGGTTATTTTCTTTTTTCTCCACACTGTCTATGGCAATGAAGCTCATATGTTTGAATGTGTGTCATCTGTGTGTCGGCGTTATTGTGTTATTTTTGCGCAGAATCTGTTTATTTTATTTTAGTCATTTATCATGATTTTATTCAGTCTATGTAAAGTTCTTTGGTGAAAGGGATGTTGTTTTTAAAGCGCTATATAAACACATTTTATTTGATTTGATATGTTTCTACTGAAGTAAATGTTCTGCATGCCTACACGTGTCGTCATCTACCTATTCTGACTGTTTAAAGCCATCAGGTTGATAATGGTGCTGTCCCCCTCTCTCCCCCATAGCAGGTGCAACCAGAGAGTTAGGGAAATTTACTGTAGCCTTATGTAAATTCACAGACTTTGCTGAGAAAATGTGCAATCAGCCAACATAACTACATGATATATGAAAACATCTAGGCTATGCGGATGACTGGTGTGTTGGAAAATGGTTTCATCATTTAAAAAAAAGGTTGTGTAATTTATTTAACAATGCAACACTGCAGTGTGTATCTCTGATTATATAATACCATTTTACATCCACTGTATGTAGCAAATAGAGCTTAAATGAAATTAATTGATAGCTAGACAAAAAACAAGTGGCTATTTTTTTTATTACTGATTAGTCATAGTAATTTTTCAAGCAAAAAATTCCCAGCTTTTCTTTGATTCAGTGTGTCTGTAGTAATAGTAACCTGATCATATTTAGGTTTGGGTGTGTTGGTTTGACCAAATGAGCAATCTTGTTAAATTTAAGCAAACTGAGGTGGACTTTTTTTTTTTTTTTTTTTTTTTTACAATTTTTCTACATTTATAGAATAGTCTTTAGTATCAATTATTTTACCCAAAATATATCAATACGGACTCATTAAAAAAGTGTTTTCTCAATTTTATCCAACAGAAAAGCTGGAATGACAAATTCAGGCTAAAGGTTCTCATGAGAGTTGTAATTTGATGTTAAAAGTACATGAATTCTTCCACAGATGACTGCAAGGAAATGTGTCTACATTCTTGCTGTTGCGGTGTAGTCATAATGGGAGTCTTCTTCACCATGCAATTGATTTCCTGGTTATGAACAAGACCCATTTCCTCCATTTTCTTTCTAGAATGTAGCCAGCTCTTGATTTTCCCAAAAGAACATTGGTAGTGTGAGGGTAGAAAGGACACAGAGCCCAGGTTGGAGGATGGTCATTCTGAAGAGTTTACCATCCAACAGTGTAAACTCAGTTGGAACGTGAAGGAAATCCTGTGAGCAACACTGTCTCCCCCCAGTATATACTGTAATTGTGTCATTAAAGACAAGCTCTTGACACTTAACTTTGTGTGTCCAGGATAAAACAGTGGAAATTGGTGTCCATCTTTCGCCCAAACAGCTGGATTATGCTTTTATTTATTTTCCAAACACCGAATAACCAAATGTTTGTGTTTTAGTTAACTGGTCAATAAAGACAAGTGACTGTGTTGCTATTGCTATTCAAAGCTTTTTTTGTTATTTCCATTTCTTATGAAGACTGTCAGCATGGGCTGGCTACAGACTGTAAAGTCAGCATATCTCAGGAAATTCTTTTCAAAGACACCATAACCACCTTTTCCATGTATTAACTCAGACAGCATGACTGCTGGTATAAAAATTACTTTTCAATATAAAGTGGATGACCTGTCACTCACACCAATGCAAGGAAGAGTAATAACATTTTATGGAATATATTGAGTGGCAACTGATTGGAAATAATGTATTTCATGTATTGTTATATAAATTATACAAGTACTCAAGACAGGAATCATTTTTATTTCCTTTAGAAAACAAGTCAGGTCATTTTCCTAGTAATAACTGAACCTATAAAAATGTACTCAGACCTTCACCTGATGATTTTAAAGACAGCTCTTCATATTATGTCAGAATTCCTTCACTTATGAAGTGTAGTAAAGTGAAGCCTTTTCTATTTGCATGCCTCCATTTCCCTGGTATTTGTTTCAGACCTTGATTTGATTTTGATTTGATTTGATTTATTTATTCTTTCAAACATGTAACAACAGTCAGTATGTAATCACACATAATTCCAGACATGTCCACAAAAATATTTTCAATTTACTTATACCTAGTACATGCTTGAACGGAGTAGGAAGAAGTTAGACTTATCTAGTCCTACCCCTTAACATCATCTTATCATCGTTGGTTTGCAAGCAGTATTACTACATGAATACATATTCTACTTCCCGTCTGATTAATCATTAAGCCTGTTCTTGCATATATCTTGATTGACACATACCTTTATATTTATGTTTAAACTCATCAATATTCTTACTGCTTTTTATGTCCACACTTAAATTATTCCATAGTTTTACTCCACTTATTGAAAGACAATCTTTTTTTGGTAGTATGTATGGCATGAATTTTTAAATTTAACTGACCCCTTAAATTGTATCCCCCTTCCCTTTCATTAAATAGCCTTTGAATACCACCAGGTAATAAATCTTTCCTGGCTTTATACATAAACACAGCAGTCTTATATCCCACCAAGTCAAAAAATTTTAACAATTTAGACTGTATGAAAGCTCCATTAGTGTGATCCCTGTATCCCAGCTTATGCACAATTCTTATCGCTCTTTTTTGTAATATGTACAATGGTTGAAGTGAGCTTTTGTATGTATTTCCCCA
>NW_018127898.1:4664917-4666724 GCF_001952655.1 Monopterus albus | reverse complement strand
AGTAAATGTATTGTTCTCCTTTAATGACTGAATTTCTTCATCCATTGCTTCAATCCACTGTTTTGAGTTTGACGACTCTATAGCTTCCTTAAATGTATGTGGGACACCACACACTGCTCTGTAACAATGATCAATAGTCATACTTATCCCATCACTATCACCGTTGTCAGTTACAAAATCCCTTAAATGATTTGGTTTTCTCCTCTCCCTTAGAGGATACCTCCTACCAGCATATTCACTGCTTGTCTCTCTTAACTCTCCTTGGTCACATACATCAGATGTACCAACCTGGGTGTTTCTGTTTCCTACCCTTGGTTCCTGAGGCTTCTCAGTGTTCTCATGAACCTCCTGTGTGACTCTCTCAACCTTAGGATGTCTCATTTTGTTTTCATCATCATCTGGTTCTGTCTCAATTGTCTGTGTTTGTTTTTCCACCTTTACCTTGCTCACAAATTTAACAAGTCTGTGTTTTTGAACCTTTTCAGTGTCAGGATGGTAAACCAAATAAGCAGGGCTGTTTTTGTCATAACCGACAAAAAGTCCCCATTCACATTTGGAATCAAGCTTTCCCTTGTCCTGTTTGTAGGTGTAACATACAGATCCAAATTTCTGCATCTTGGACAAATTTGGCTTTTTCTCTGTCAGCATCTGGAAAGGGGTCTTTCCTGTTCTGTTGTTAAAGCATCTGTTGCGTATACAAGGCGCCGTCTGAACGGCATAGTTCCAGAGACACTTGGGGAGCTGGCTTTCGATTAGCATACATCTGCCCATTTCAAACAGAGTGCGCCAGCCCCTCTCTGCAGTACCATTCTGGTGAGGTGAATATGGGGCTGATGTCTCATGTCTGATGCCATTCCTCCTTAACAGTCCCTGGAAGTCTCTACACATAAACTCTGTGCCATTGTCTGATCTAATACACTTTACCTTTCCATAAGGAGCAGTATCTGCCAGGAACTTTTCAGTTGCCTGCACCGTATCACTCTTTGTTTTAAGAAAGTATACAAACATTGCATTTGAGTAATCATCAGTAAATGACTGCACGTATTTGTACCCATCAATAGACTCATTAGCTACTGGACCAGCTAAGTCTGTGTGTACAATTTGTAAGGGAGCCTCTGCTCTCGTATCAGGGTCTCTTTTTCGGGTTTGAACAAACTTTCCCTGAACACATACCTCACACTCTTGGTCAGGCTTACTAGTCTTCCCCTTAATCTGCATACCATCAACCACATTTTGTAATCTTAGTACATCCTCATAGTTGCAGTGGCCTAATATTTCGTGCCACGTCTGCATGTCGCGACAAGTATTACACTTATCGTTTTCCTCAATCTCAGTGTGCAAATAATACAACTTACCATACACATGTATGTTAAACCTGGTACCGTCTTTGTGTGTTAACATGTCCTGTCCTTGTTTAAATGTGACAGTTGCTCCTAGCGCGGTGGCTGATTTTACAGAAAAAAAATGTCTTGGGGGGTAAGACGGTATAAACAATGCGTTCCTCAGCGTTGCTTTGCATCGTTGTCCCGTACTGTCCACCAGGAACACCTCTGCGTCCCCTTTGCGTTGAGCAATGCCTCTGCACAGAATGCCGTCTGCCAACTCCACACAGTGCGTCTCAGGCTTGAATGTGTCATCAAAACTTTTAAATCTCGCCAAGTCGGTAATGATGTGGGAAGTAGCTCCAGTGTCAACCATCAGGCCCTTCTCCTTGATGCTGCGCGCTGGCTGCTGCTGAATCCCGATGTCTACACCCTGGACTTTAAAAGCATAATCCGCTGCTGCTGTCCCAGGTCCGTAGTCGTTC
>NW_018127898.1:4663725-4664435 GCF_001952655.1 Monopterus albus | reverse complement strand
TCTGCTGTAGTTAGCTTCTCTGTAGCTTCAAAACTACGCAGCTTTGTTTTGAACTCTGCAAATGTTATACTGTCCTCATTATGTGCGACCTGTATTGAGAATATCTTAAAACTTTCAGGCAGCCCTTTTAAAACCATAGCAATTAGCAGACCATCTCCCAAAGTTTCACCTGCGTTCCGCAGCGCCGTAATGGCGGTCTCTGCCCTAATGATATAGTCTGTTACCGTTTCGCTGCTCGTCTTCTGTAGCGATGTCAGCATGGTGTACAGGTTGATAATACGGGGCTTCCCTTTCCCGGCGTAGTATTCCCTCAATATTTTTTAATGCTTTTCTTGCATTATCCGGTGCATCTCTCATAATTAACGAGAGGCTCTTATCATCCAAGAGTTGGATCAATTCGGCGTATGCATCGGCGTTTTTCTTATCGTCCGCCGCTACCTCGGCTTCGCCATTTGGTTCTCTCAGAACCGTATTCTTTAGTCCCAATAAATGCAGGTGACCCAGCACTTTAGTCTCCCACAGTTCATACTTGGTTTCATCTCCGTCGAACATGAGTCGAGGCAACCTGCTTGTTCCTCGTGTCTCCATGATGCTTCTCTTAGCCGTAGCACGCTGTCCGTCGCGACTTTCTACTGGCGATTAAACTTCACTAACGAATCTCTTTTCCGAGTTGCTCCTGGGCCCATAACCTGTTGAGCTTTGCAGCTTCA
>NW_018127898.1:4655881-4663348 GCF_001952655.1 Monopterus albus | reverse complement strand
TAGTTGTAGAGTTCTTGCTCAGAGCTCAAAGCCTTGACTATATGAAAAGGACAGAAGTGAAAATATCGTAGAACAGACAGAGAAGCAATAGACACGTCTGCTCTCGCTCGCAACCCGGAAACTAGGAAAAGCCTACCTTCAATGTCAGTCTCTCACAGACCTCAAAGTCCTTGACTGCGAGGGCAGCATCTCGAGCTAAAGGAGCAGGGAGAGCCAGGGAGCAGTCGCTGTCAAAATACTTCCCAGTTATTCCTTCTATTTCTTCTGCTACTGCACAGTAGATCGAACTGACTGCACCCTGTTCTGGAGACTGACCGAGAGACAAGGATGGTGGAGATGAAATGTACAGTTAAGAAAAATTGCAGATAAATATATCTCTGTAGGTGCAAATATGCAAGCAGGAAGTTTGTGTAATCATGCAGACATAGTAACTTCTCCAGCCTTAAAACAATTCTCTACAGAAATAACATATTAAAAGGCAATAACAATAACATCATGGATCATTAGAATCTTCTCGCCAACCCGTATTGCATGTGTCAGACACACTGGTCTCAAGCAGTCAAAACAAACAGGTACACCCATCTTGCACTGTAAACTGAGCAAGATGGGTAAGAGTGCATTAATACAAGGCAGAAGGAATCTGGACAGCAACCAACCACATTCAGACTGGAATGTTGCAAAGCAAGTTACATAACAATAGAAAAACTATGTGGAGAGTGAGTCTACAATAAATTGCAACAGTGTAGGCTACTCACCTTTAAAAAGAAAACTCCAATGATGTTGAAAATCCAACGAAACACAAGTGGATAGTGTCTCATCACCTCTGTCATGACAAAACCAGGGTGGACAGAGTTTGCAGCGACACCTACATGTACATAAACACACGTCACATTCAGAACACAAAGAGAAATAGACTACATGTTCAAAGGACACGACAAAATTGCTGTCAAGCACAGAGATGCATAAACAAACTTGCTCTTGGCAACTCTAGCTGACAAAACAAATTACAGACAGTAAGCAAAGACATGACAGGAGTAGAGTTATGATGATAATGGTAGATGATCCAGGGGTGGCCACCTCCAGAATCTGATTGGCCACCCCTGCCAGAGTCTAAATGTGATGCTGGTCGGTATTAATGAGTGAAAAATCACAAACAATGACAATAGAGAAACACAATATCTCTGGTTCCGTGGCATCAATTTAATTTCTTTGAGTCTGACTATTTTAGGAATGTGATGCTAAACCAGTGGAGTACTTTTTTAATACTAAACTGTAATGGCTGAAATTCTCCTCTTCGGTTACTGGCAGTTATTCTCCAAAGAGAAACTTGAACCATTTGTTGCCATTGCTTCTCATTTGCCTTGCTGTATGGATTCTGCAGCATTTATTAAGTAGGAAAGAGCATGCAATAGTTAGAGTGATGAGGGACAATCAAAATAAGCATGACTTTTGCCTACCTGTCCCCTGTAGCCTGCGTGCAAACTCATTTGTACAGATGATATTGTGCAGCTTAGTGTTGTTGTAGACTTTATCAAAGTAATACGTGAGGTTCTCCCCATGAAAATGTTTGAAGTCCATTTGACCATTCTTATGGTTGGCTGAGCTGACGGTGACGATACGTGCTGGAGCAGAACGCTTCATCAGCTCTGGAACAAAACAAAGAAATGTGGAGTGAGGACAGGAAAAAGAGATAGAGAATGAAAGACTAAAAGCTGGTATGTCATGACAGTGCCAGAAAATTGCGCAACCATCCTTTCATAGCTGCAGTTTACCATAGTCTTACCCAGCAGCAAGCTCGTGAGAAGGAACGGCCCCAGATGGTTGGTGGCAAAAGAAACATCAAACCCATCTTTGGTGATCTGTCTGGGTAAACCTAATGGTAGAATGGTTATAAATGTGTGATTTGCAGTTATATTTTGCAAATGAGATTATATAAACAAAAGTACATATCAATATGCCCAAATAAACACAATTTGAACTTCTATAGCTATGAGTACTACACTGGCATAATACCTTCACTTACCATTAGATCTAAACCCAGTTGGTACCCTAACCATATTTCATTTTAAACAAACACACAAAGTTGTAAACTGGGGGACAATGGATTATTCAGTCCCTGGGGACACGCCCTAACCTTAAAAGGAATTCCACGAACATAAAGATCAGCATGGACAGCACTTCTCAGCCAGTTTGTATATCATGTTCCTCTGGAGAAAGTTTTGTCAGATCTGGGAAACAAACCCAGCCACGGTAACTAGTGTGGCTGAACAGAGATAAAACTATAAGACTGACTGCCATCTTACTCAATGCAAGCAGACAGGGGGCTTGGGCTGCGTTGTTGCCTGTGAGTATATTTAACCATACCAGTTGGTTTTAGTCAACAAGACGGCCTTTGTTTATTTTCATATGATGCATCATACTGCAGGTTACGTGGCATTTTCGAGTTGAGTCTCTGTTGAATTAAGCCCAACTCTTTCTTTTTTGGTTAGAGGCTCAGAAACAGTAAAGACACATCTTGTTCTTTGTTTTCAGATGTGAAGGGAGGAATTCTGACAGAATGTTCTCTTTGTGGTGTTTAATGTATTTTCATTCTTTCTTAATGCTGTCACTGATTTGCTATCGCATGTCAAGCAAGACTTTTTTGTTCAAATTACAGTTTAGTATATACAGCAGTAACTGTTTGTACTGTAGCTTTAAAACAAATCGTTCAGTTTCTGCTGGTTATGGGTGCATATGTCACCTGATGCTCCAGCATTGTTGACAAGGATGTGGAGAGCTTTCTCCTCTTCAAGAACACCCTTAGCAAAGTCCCTGACAGAGTCCAGAGAAGACAGGTCCACTAGACGCAGGTGGACATCAGAGTTCCCAGTTTTTTCCCTGATTTCTTTAACTGCTGCTGCCCCCCGGGACTCACTGCGACAGGCCAGAATAACACGGGCCCCACGATGTGCAAAGTCCAAGGCAATGAACTTCCCAATCCCTAGCAGAGTGGGATAGAAATAGAATGGGTGGGATAGATGTAGATAAAAGGAGTTTGCACTACTTGATAACAAAAAGGTGCATATAGTGAATATCAATCAACAGGTCACTTTTTGAAATTGGAACAATACACATACATTAAATGCAAATGCTGACATATGAACTGAACATGTTACAATAAAATCAGAAAGATTTTACAAACTAGGATCTATTTCAGCTCCCCATGTTAAGGCTTCATGTTTGCCTTTATCCATAGCCATACCTGAACTGTGAATGTCATGCACACTAGTGTATATGGTGTATATCTATTCCTGGGAGCCCACTGAACCCACCTGGTCATCTGTGTTTGCTGGATGTGTACTGTAGATGAGTAACTGTATGCAGGCATGTTGATTATAACAACATCATAAGACAATAATAATGAAACAAAAAGAAACAAAAAACCAAACGACCAACAGTCCAACACACACCAGGGATGTCTAGATAGGATCTTCTTTATTTAATCATTGCACATAACTATAAGTTTGCAAGCAACGTGTTTCGCATTGCAGCTTCTTCAGGTTCACTTAGATGGTGTGTTAAGGTAGCTCGGACACGGAAATGAACGAGCAATAAAGACGGACTCAGGTAGCTGGCTTTGGTGCAAGTAGTGACAGATTTATTTACAGTGTAAGTCAAAGTGCAATAAACAGATAGGTGCTGAATGATAAGGAATAACCGGGTGTCGATCTGAGGCAGAGAAAAACAGTCACTGGTGAGATGGATGTTTATGGATCAGACTGCGGATGCTGGGGTCACTCCTGAGCTGGTCGTGGTTGAAGCGATGATGGCTGAGGACACAGGAGCATGCATAGATAGTTAATGGAGACTGTGCATCGACCTGTATGGTGGAGACTGGTAGGGTTGAGTAGTCCCAGGGTCCAGAGGAGAGATCCATAGTCGAAGACAAAAAGAACGCAGGAGCAAGGGGTAAAACGTAATAGATCAAAAGATGATATAACTGGCAAACTAGAAGAAACAGCGAGCAAAAGGGCCTGAAAATAGTGATTGAACTGGCAAGGGAGTGAACGGTGAGCAGGGTATAAGTAGGGAGGAAACTAATAAGGTGCAGCTGGTGATGATTAGGGGAAATAGGACAGGTGTGTCAGATAGTGTGATCAGGGTAAGGAAGCAAAACTAGAGTGAGAAAAGGAAGAGAGGAAGGTGCAGCCGAGCAAACCTGACAAGGTGTGTCTTTTAAAAGTTCTGATGGCTCAAAAGATATTGGTTAGTGGCAGTCACATGACTGATCAGAATAACCTACAACAGGAGGTGATGTTGCCATTTATGTTAACTTTAAAATCCCTGACTGCGTTTTATTCTCAATAAGCAAACAATCAGAAATTATGTCTCTGGAGACTGAGCTATGTTGACATTAATATCCTACTGTTGGGGGTCATTATAGCATCCCATCTGTTATCAGCGTGATTGGTGAGTCTTAATTGACCGTAGGAGTGAGTGTGGTTGTCTGTCTCTAAGTGTCAGCCCTGTGACAGACTGGCAACCTGTCCAGGGTGTACCCTGCTTCTCACCCAATGTCAGGTGGGATTGGTTCCAGCCCCCCGCGACCCTATTCAGGAATAAGTGGTATAGATAATGGATGGATGATATGTATAGTGTAGTTCATGAGAGTAATGCTGTTTGGGATCAGGTTAGAATTTCAGGTTAATACCAGTGAGCTAATTAAATTTTGTGTGATATTATCTCATGTAGTGGTCTGTTTTGCCTGTAATTACATGCTGAGGCTACTGCCTTGGCCATTCTGAGTCAACGTTGACTCATACTTCCTTTCAAGCTGCGTAGTTCAGCTTAAAAGCTTGAGTACAATCAAAAAGTTTCCTGCCTAAAATATAATGGAGCCAGTTAATTATTACTGTTGCCCTAAGCTGCCTGGCTGTGGCCCGCCAGCAACGCCAATGCGGGTGGCCATGTTGTCGGACAAAAGCACTTTTCATTGCTGGAAATTCAACAGTATTTTCCTTGCTCAGTAAGTTACGCTTTTCAACAGTAAAATATTATGTAACTGAAGTTATGTTGAATAACCTTTAATATATGTTTGATAGTAATCAATGTTGAGTACTGTTGTGAGGTTTACACTGCCTGTTTTAAATTTATGTTTCAGCTTTACTGCAGTTTAAAACATTTTTTAGAAAAATAATCAAAAGTAATAAGTTACATTACTTTTAATGAAAATAGTAACACTACTTATTACATTTTAAACAGGGTAACTAGTAATCTGTAACCTATTACATTTCAAAAGTTACCTTCCCAACACTGTTGCTCCTTGTGTGTAGCGCTTTTAATGTCCTGGCTCTACATGCTACAAGTTTACACACCCTGCAGACTTTGCAGTCCACAAGACATGGCATTTTTACTCACATAAAATAATTTATTTATATCTTAATCCCTATTGCTACTATACATGTATTTTGATTTCTTGCTGTTTTAGTGTTTCTGCTTTGCCCATCTTCCTTATGTGCATTTTTAAATTAACTTTTAAAGCACTTTAAACTTCATATGTATGACATGGTGCTATAATGAACTATTTAAACCTGACAAAGTCATTATACAAGAAGTACTACCAAAAAAGGAGTCTGTCTTTAAAGTTAACAATCAGACTGATTAAAGTTAAAAGGGCATTAACTGGATGCGACAGTACACTAACTAGACTTAAAACCTGTACATCCAGTCTAACCACTCAATGTATAAACCGTCTGTTGCAAAGTTAAAGACTTATTGGGGGGAAAAAATCATAAACATGACCTACTTAGGAATAAACTATTATTTCATTGGTCAATAAGTTACTTAAAAAAAAGACTTCACATGGCAAATGCAAATCATGCTAAGTCCTTCAGTTTCAAGGCTAGGTTACAACACTGACATTAGTAATGAGAAAACAATACCTTCTTGAAATATGTCTCTAATTAATGGTACACTTCAGCCCATGCAGACATCATAAACATGTCAGTGAACGTAATTAAGGTGACATGAAGTGACTTCATCTGTCATACAGATACAGTATGTCCAGTCAAACAAGAAGTGACAAGCAAACACAATCTCTCATAAGGTGTCACTGTGACAAGCAAATATCTATAGATGACATACTTGACGTCACCACACAAATTAAGTGCACTGCCAGTAGTTAGACAAATAAGCAAAATTAATGATTCGTCACATAACATAAAAAAAAAAAAAATTACATAACGTCACAACTAAAGACTGTGGCACCCCTCCTACTGATAAGGACACCACCCTTGCTCAGTTATTGGCAGGGTATTATTGCTTTCCTGCAAATCTCAAAGTGCGTAATTGTTTTACAGATGGTGACCTAGTAAATCCCACATGTCAAAACGTCATTTAAAAGTATTCACACTGTAAAAAACGTATTCATGTATCCCTGTATTATTAACCTATTATAAGACCAGGTCAAATTCAACCAACCTGTGTTGGCTCCGGTCACTAAAGCAGTCTTCCCTTTCAGGCTCACGGTGCAGGCTTTTGGGTTCCAGCGCACTCTCCGCTGCAGGTGCACCACCAGCGCCAGCAGGGCCGTACAAAACGGCCACAACGGGTGACTGAAAATATCCGACCAGCTCATTTCACTGTCAGAACTGACCATCTCACAGCAAGCAGTGACGGAGAAGTCAGCAAAAACCTGATGTACATGTCGCCGCCCACGCGACTTCATGTAGGCGTGACAAATCCTAAACTGCAGCTGTATTGGACTTGCATAATCAGTGGAGGTTACGGAAGTCCGTTACTTGTACCGTAAATCAGACTTTTAATTTTACAGGTAGATTCACAATAGTAGCCTATTTCTATTTTAACCACCTGTGTTTCATTTTTGCTAAAAGTAAATGCTGTCTCGACTTGTTCATCTGTTTTCAAGATCAAAGATCAAAGATTTTTATTGTCAATTCACTTTATGTGCAGGACACACAGACACATCGAAACAGTGTTTCTTTCTCACCTAATGTTGAACATGCAAACTAAAATAGAATAAAAAGTAGAATAAACACAGAGTAAATAGAATATTAAAACCAAATTCAAGTAATAGGATAAACTAAATGGTACAACCTAATAGACTATGATGAAACTCAAAGCCATGTGCAAACAGTGACAGTAGTGCAAGTAAGAAGATTGTAAATCAGCCACATATGTTCTTATTCTATTGTATTCTATCCTATTTTTATTCTACTTTATTCTATTTTAGTTCCTAAATGTTATGGCACCCAAAACTAGATGAGAGAGAAACAGTATCTCGATTTCTGTGTGTTCTGCACATATGGTGAATTGACAATAAAATCTTTGAACCTTGAACCTACTCACTGTTTCTCCAGTAGTTTGGCTGTGAGGGCCATTTGTTAGTTTTGGCAAGAAGCATAGATTTATCCTGAGTGTTGGTTTTGCTTCTGTTCAGTGCGTCAGTGGCGGTTCTACATTGAATTA
>NW_018127898.1:4652472-4653512 GCF_001952655.1 Monopterus albus | reverse complement strand
GGTCTTGTTTTGGCCTCCTAAGGGGATCCCCCCCCCCGCCCCGCCCCTTCGTCCGCTCCATTTGGGAGAGGTGAACTCTCCTCTTGCGTCCGTGCCCCCTCCCCTCCCCTTTCCACCTCTCAAGTTCAAAGTTCAAAGTGTTTATTTTGTCATATGCACAGTTAGGAAACGTGTTTCCCTGTACAATGAAATTCTTACTTTGCCGTCCACATGAATGCCACAAAATACAAATGAAATATAAAGTAGATAACACAAAACCTGAGGCACTTTAAGCAGCAACAGATGCAACAGTATAATAAAAAAATATTAAAAAATATAACAATGTATGCTGCATGGGAGCAGCATGTGCAGCAGAGTCATTGTGCAATTATGCATGTAACACAAATAAGTAACACAAAATCTAGGACACTTTAAGCATTAACAAATGCAACAATATAATAAAAGAATATAATGTATGCTGCATGGGAGCAGCATGTGCAGCAGTCAACAGTCATTGTGGAATTATTCATGTGCAAACTGAGAATGTAAACAGTACATCACATATTTCCTGGTAATAAACTCCTCAGCTGTTTAGGAGTCTGATGGCAGAGGGAAAGAAAGAGTTTTTCAGTCTAGTGGTCCTGCATTTAACACTTCTGAACCTCCGGCCAGAGGACAGGGAGGCGAACAGTCCGTGCTGGGGGTGGGTGGGATCTTTGAGGATGGAGGCAGCTTTCCTACGCACCTTGCGGTGGTAAATGCTCTGCAGAGAGGGCAGTGGAGTCCTGGTGATCTTCGCCACAGTCTTTACCACTCTCTGCAGGTGCTTGCGGTCCATAGCAGTAGTGCTGCCATACCAGACAGTGATGCAGCTGGTCAAGATGCTCTCAATGATGCAGCTGTAGAAGTTGCAAAGGATCCTAGGCGACATATCAAGCCTCCTCAGCCTCCTCAGGAAGTACAGCCACCGCTGGGCCTTCTTGACCAGTTGTGTGGTGTTAAGTGTCCAAGTGAGGTCCTCACTGATATGGACGCCCAGGTATTTGAAGCTGCTCACCCTC
>NW_018127898.1:4644284-4651774 GCF_001952655.1 Monopterus albus | reverse complement strand
GTGGGTAATGGCGGTCAGGTAGCGCGATCTTTTAGCCTAGCATGGAGTCCTCCTCGCCTGCCCCATTTGCGTCTCCATCTCCGGGTTGCTCTCCTGATTTCAGCCTGCTCGCTTGTGCCTGGTGCTCCGGGGGCTCCCCATGGGCAATGGTGGCTTTCCTCGCCATTGTTGTTATTGTCGCCGGAGCCGGAGTGAACAATGAGTTGTAGCTCCGGTGGTATGAAACCACAGCTTCTCACACAGCTTCTGTGCATGGCACCTTCTCATCAAGCAGGGGTGCCACATACAGTATGATAGATAATAGAAAGCTGCTTAGCGCCACAGATTATTTTCTTTCCAAGTGCTTGTGCCGCCCCCCACGTGTCATGAAAAAATGTCACCCCAGGCTGCTACCTGGTTCGCCCATGCCAAAAACCGCCACTGCAGTGCGTCAACCTTAAGGCCAAACTCTGTTCATGTCTGTGCTGATTTTTCTAGTTCATGTTGATTTTACTTTCAGGATTTTTGTTAAGAAAGCCTGTTTTTTTGTTCAGCCATTAGTTACTCAACTTGTTTACTTTTGTGAAATAACTATTTTAACCTAAAATCTGTTTGTTTGCACTTGCCTGCCTTGTAACACATTTGTACAACTTATCTGCTGTTGGAATGCTGGTTAATAAGACAGGTGAGAATAGACCAAAAGAGTAAAGCTGTGGGCCTTAAACCAAAATCATGAGCTGAAAGATCTTAAAATTACCCACGGAGCTGAGGGGAACTACAGAGTTGGTTACTATGCATATTACAAGTTGTCATTAGATCCACTGCTATTATAAAACTCTTGATGTAGTGCAGCTTTAAATCCACTCTCATTACATAAACATATATTTCTTGTTCTTGTGTACTTCAGGGAAAGTTCGTATCAAAAACCTCTTCAGGGATTTCACATCAGTAACTGATACAACGTGACAGATATGCTTCAAAAGGCAGGTTTCAAATAGTTCTTGACTCTATGGCTCAGTGAAATTGTGCATCAACCAAGGTGAGTAGAAATCAAGCAGAAAAATGGATTAAGTCTTCCAGACATTCAAATGCACATTTTCTGTTTTCTAAAGCTGAGAGGAAAAGGAGATTCATCTTCTGTAGAACTAAGAAGATGGTGTTTTTGCTTAGCTACTTACTGAATCTGAAGCTACCTTTGAAATCACTGGTTTGTTGAGAATAGACAATAAAATGTGCAAGACTGGATGAGCACTCCCATGGAAGCTCAGTATTCATCTTAAAATGTTACTTACCCATTGTTTATTAGGCCATGCTGTCATGAAATGTCAGGGTTCCACAATGAGCAACATCATTTTTATTTAGCCTAAACTGCACATACAGTGCATCCAGAAAGTAAGTATTCACACTGCTTACCTTTTTCCACATTTTGTTAGGTTACAACCTTATTCCAAAATGGATTAAATTCATTATTGTCCTCAAAATTCTACAAACAATACTCCATAATAACAATGAAAAAGGTTTGTTTGAAATCTTTGCAAATTTATAAAAAAAAAAACAAAACAAAATTAATCACATGTACATAAGTATTCACAGCCTTTGCTCAATACTTTGTTGAAGCACCTATAGCACCAATTATAGCCTGAAGTCTTTTTGAGTATGATGCTACAAACTTGGCTGTTTTTCCCATTCTTCTCTGCATTACCTCTCAAGTTCCATCAGGTTGGATGGGGAGCGTCGGTGTACAGCCATTTTCAGATCTCCCCAGAGATGTTCAATCAGGTTCAAGTCTGGGCTCTGGCTGGGCCACTCAAAGTTGTCCCATAGCCACTCTTTTGTTATCTTGGCTGTGTGCTTAGGGTCGTTGTCCGGTTGAAAGATAAACAGTCACCCTAGTCTGAGGTCCAGTGCTCTCTGGAACAGGTTTTCATTAAGGAAATGTCTGTATATTGCTGCAGTCATCGTTCCCTCGATCCTGATTAGTCTCTGTTGAGAGACATTCTTTTATGTGTACTCAGTTGTAATGTGTAGTGTGCTGTTTCCACCACTGTGGGGCGCAGTTTTTGTGAGCGCACCCATTTTGTTTTTAGCGGGAAGGTCTGAGTTTGGTTGGGGTCGTCACACTTGAAGAGTGTAGACGCGTGTTATTCTTTGTTCCAATAAAATATGCTAAGAGAGCTAAAAGATATTATTGCTTCCGTCAAATTTCTTCCCGAGTTCAACGCTGGTGAAGCTGCAAAGCTCAACAGGTTATGGCCCAGGAGCAACTCGGAAAAGAGATTCGTTAGTGAAGTTTAATTGCCAGTAGAAAGTCGCTACGGACAGCGTGCTACGGCTAAGAGAAGCATCATGGAGCCACGAGGAACAAGCAGGTTGCCTCGACTCATGTTCGACGGAGATGAAACCAAGTATGAACTGTGGGAGACTAAAGTGCTGGGTCACCTGCATTTATTGGGACTAAAGAATACGGTTCTGAGAGAACCAAATGGCGAAGCCGAGGTAGCGGTGAACGATAAGAAAAACGCCGATGCATACGCCGAATTGATCCAACTCTTGGATGATAAGAGCCTCTCGTTAATTATGAGAGATGCACCTGATAATGCAAGAAAAGCATTAAAAATATTGAGTGAATACTACACCGGGAAAGGGAAGCCCCGTATTATCAACCTGTACACCATGCTGACATTGCTACAGAAGACGAGCAGCGAAACGGTAACAGACTATATCATTAGGGCAGAGACCACCATTACGGCGCTGCGGAACGCAGGTGAAACTTTGGGAGATGGTCTGCTAATTGCTATGGTTTTAAAAAGGCTGCCTGAAAGTTCTAAGATAGACGCGTGTTATTCTTTGTTCCAATAAAATATGCTAAGAGAGCTAAAAGATATTATTGCTTCCGTCAAATTTCTTCCCGAGTTCAACGCTGGTGAAGCTGCAAAGCTCAACAGTCTCCCAGTTCCTGCCGCTGAAAAACATCCCCACAGCATGATGCTGCCACTAGCATGCTTCACAGTAGGGATGGTGTTGGCCAGGTGGTGAGCGGTGCCTGGTTTCCTCCAGACATGACGCTTGGCATTCAGGCCACAAATTTTTGTTTCATCAGACCAGAGAGTATTGTTTCTCATGGTGTGAGAGTCCTTCAGGCACCTTTTGGCAAACTCCAGGCGGGCTGCCATGTGCCTGTTACTGAGGAACGGTTTCCGTCTGTCCACTCTACCATACAGGCCTGATTGGTGGAGTGCTGCAAAGATGGTGTTATGGTTTAGGTCCCCTCACCAGGAGGGTGAGGGATAACTGAGGTAGGACTCAAGATGGCTGACCCAAGTGCTAGTAAAAAACGGGTGGTTTTAATGGTAGGGATCACAAAAGAAAAAGGAACAGAGTCAATGAATACATACCACCAGGGCTAAGCAAAGATGGCAGAGGAGAACAGGACAAACGGGTACAAAAATAAACTAACGGCAGGAGGATGAGGACGGACAGGTGAATAGACAGGCTAACCTCAAGGACTGGAGAACAAAAAGGATATCCACAGCCCTGGAACTGTCAGCGTGGATAACAAAAGAACGTCTAGCTAACCACATGGAAAAAAAAACAAAAACAAACTCAGAGATCCACAGCACAGGAACTGTCAGCGTGGACCGTATAACACAAAACATATAACCTACGTACAAAATGCAATCCACAGCACAGGAACTGTCAGCGTGGAAAACAAATGACGTATAATACATACCACGACAATAGGTCTGTTACTGGGTATGCAGGTTACAGAAGTTAATGCTCCGGCGGTGGCGGAGTGTCCGCCAGAGGTATAAATAAGGTAGGAGGGTGATTACAGTGATGCGCCCCAGCTGTGCATGACAACCCATAAGTCACTGATTACAAAATGCGACACAGCTGAGGTGCTGATCCTGCGAAAAGAGCAAGCAGGAGAGAGAAAGGCAGAAGAGATGCAGGTCGCGCCAAGTTCTTCTGAAAGGTTCTCCTCTCTCTACAGAGAAACGCTGGAGCTCTTTCACAGTGACCATCGGGTTCTTGGTCACCTCCCTGACTAAGAGTCTTCTCTCTCGATCGCTCAGTTTAGCCGGGCAGCCCACTCTAGGAAGAGTCCTAGTGGTTCCAAACTTCTTCCATTTATGGATGATGGAGGCCACTGTGCTCACTGGGACCTTCAATGTGAGCAGGAGAGAGAAAGGCAGAAGAGATGCAGGTCGCGCCAAGTTCTTCTGAAAGGTTCTCCTCTCTCTACAGAGAAACGCTGGAGCTTTTTTCTGTACCCTTCCCCAGATCTGTGCCTTGGTACAATCCTGTCTTGGAGATCTGCAGACAATTCTTTGGACTCCATGGCTTGGTTTGTGCTCTGACATGCACATTAACTGTGGGACCTTATATAGACAGATGTATGCCTTTCCACATCATGCCCAATCAATTGAATATTTCACAGGTGGACTCCAATCAAGTTGTAGAAACATCTCAAGGATGATCAGTGGAAACAAGATGCACCAGAGCTCAATTTTGAGTGTCATGGCAAAGGTTGTACTTATGTACATGTGATTATTTTATTTTTTATTTTTAATACATTTGCAAAGATTTCAAACAAACCTTTTCACATTGTCATTATGGAGTATTGTTTGTAGAATTTTGAGAACAATAATGAATTTAATCCATTTTGGAATAAGGTTGTAACCTAACAAAATGTGGAAAAAGGTAAGCGCTGTGAATACTTTCTGGATGCACTGCATACTGATTTTGTACACATTCTCCAATAGTTGTCTGCTTTAGCTGATAAAATGACCAAGTATTTTACTTTATGACAAATACTGTGTTATGGAAATATTAAAATAAAATTCAAGAACACAAGATTTGTATTTTATGGTGTTTAATTATAAAACTTTCCTGAAAGGACTTTAGTTTGGGTGCAGATTGTAGACACAGCAGGATGTCCTTGTCTGCAGAACACTGCACCCTGCATACCCTGTGCCATATTCAGACAAAACAGAGCACCAGGCAGACAGCAACCTAGGAGCACACAAGACAGCACAAAAATGTAAAACCACTTCTCTCTCTGCTGTGGAGTTTGGAGAATAGTTTAAAATATCTAACATGAAAAGAATATCACATACACTTGATTCATAATTGACTTGATAAAATTTCTATTACATATTGTTTCTCTTTGTGGAACTCTACAGTAAAAACAAAAAGCTGCTTTAATTAGGCATGTCAGATAAAACTCAGGCGATTCCTTGGTCTGTAGATTTGTGATCATATGAATTTAGATGTATGCTACAGTTATTTGTGGAGGATCTTTTGTAGAGAGAAAGCACTGCTGCACTTAAATCTGTATATGAAAGAGTGAAGTCTGTTCCCTGATCAAAGTGTCAGATGTGCTCTGTTGTATCCCGCTACATCAGTGTTGCACAGGGAGTGCAACGAGTGTTTATGCAGCAAGACAGGAGAAAGACTAGAACATGAGCTCTGTACACTGCAACATTAAAGAACAAATGAAGGAAAGTTCACCACTTTGAAAGCCAATATGTCTCACACGTCACATTTAGAAACAACCAGATTACCAAACACTACTCACCACACACACACTATCTCTCACACTTACTTTGTACATACTGTTTTCTTTATTATTATTGTTATTATTATTCAAGTGAAGTCAAGAGTCAAGTCAAGAATCTTTATTGTCATTATGCAGAGCACCAAGAAATGTCTTCCGGCAGCTCTCAGGTTAAAAGACATTGTTATTATTATTTACATAAATAACACAAAAATTGTACAAGTCAATATAAAAATATGAACAGATAGAAATGAAAATGTGTGGGACCTAATCAGGTCAGCAGCATGTTAGTAGCAGAAGAATATAGTCACATTCTAAAGTGCAGCTCAGTGCAAATCTCAGTCTTTAAGAAGAGGTGTGAGCATGTGTGTGCGTCTGCAGGAGTCCAGTATTTTATCTGTATCTGTCCATAGGGGGGAAGTTGTGTGTGTGACTGGGGGTTAGGGGGGTGATTGATTTCACAGCTGTGGGGAAGCTGTGTCTCAGTCTGTTTGTTTGTTTTAGTCTTTATACTCCTGCACATTTTCCTGGAGGGAAGAGGCACAAACAGACTGTTGCCTGGGTGGGTGGGGTCTGCAGCAATCTGTCCGGCCCTCCTCTGGTTCCGGTCAGTGTATAGCGAGTCCAGATCCAGAAGAGGGCTCCATACAATGCCCTGAGCTGTTCTCACCACCCGGGTAAAGTCCTTTCTGTCCTGTGCAGTGCAGCTCCCATACCACACTGTCGCACTGAGACAGAGGATGCTCTCTACTGTCGCTCTGTAGAAGTTGGCGAGCAGCTGAGAGGAGAGACCAGTGCGTTTCAGCTTCCTGAGGAAGAAAAGCCTTTGCTGGACTTTCTTCACCAGATAGGATGTGTTCAGAGACCAGGTCAGGTCAGATGTGATGTGGATGCCCAGGAACCACCTCCTCGTGTATGAGAAGAGGAGCATTTTTTTGTCTTCCTGGACCTCCTATAATCCACAATGACCTCCTTAGTCTTGTTGGTGTTCAGGACAAGATTGTTATCTGAACACCACCTTGTCAGGTGCTGGCTCTCCTCTCCGTAGTGAGTCTCATCATTGAATGAGATGAGACTCACTACGGTGGTGTCGTCCGCGAACTTCACAACTGTATTTGTGGAGTGAATGGCATCACAGTCATGGGTAAACAGAGTGAAGAGAACTGGGCTGAGCACACACCCCTGTGGTGTGCCTGTGTTCAGGACCTGTCTGGATGATGTGCAGCTTCTGATTCTCACCACCTGAAGCCTGTTAGTGAGGAAGTCCTTAATCCAATGACACATCATTGCATGCATTCCCAGATTGTGCAGTTTCAGTACCAGTTTGTCTGGGATTACAGTATTAAATGCCAAACTAAAGTCAACAAATAGCATCCTGACATAAGTGTTAGGATGCTCCAGGTGGGACAGGGCTGTGTGTACTGCTATTGAGACAGCATCCTCTGTTGATCGGTTCTCTCTGTAGGCGAACTGATGGCTGTCCAAACCAACAAGGATGACGTCCTTGATGTACTTTAGGACAATCCTCTATTCTATTTTTATTCTACTTTATTCTATTTTAGTTCCTAAATATTATGGCACCCAATACTAGGTGAGAGAGAAACGGTATTTCAGTTTTCTGTGTGTCCTGCACATATGGTGAATTGATAATAAAATCCTTGAACCTTGAACCAAAGCACTTCATGATTACTGGTGTCAGAGCAACAGGGCGATAATCATTGAGGCAGGTGACAGCTGATGTCTTTGGCACAGGCACAGTGATGGAGAACTTGAGGCACAGAGGGACTGAAGCAAGATGCAGGGACAAATTAAAAATGTCCAGGAGAACTCCTGCCAGCTGATCCGCACATAGCTGTATCGAAGTGTGCAAAGGAACTATTCAGAGTGTCAGGAAGGGTGGGATCATGGCTGACCTGCTGGGTGTTGCTTCTGTGGGGCGTTTTTTGTTTTC
>NW_018127898.1:4643399-4644103 GCF_001952655.1 Monopterus albus | reverse complement strand
GTTGATCCTCCTGAGGGTGGAGCTAACCTGGTGTAGCTGCAGGACGAGTGGCTTGTGCTGTTCCTCGAGCTGAGGGAGTTGTACAGTTCCTCTGCTGGCAGGTGTGTGAGTGAGGAAAACTCCAAATGTCTAAGGCACTGGTCAGTCTTTATAACACTATGGTCACCTCGGTGTGTCGGCCAGAACACCACTTAAGGCCCATACATTCCCAGAATGAATCAGGTGCTTGAAGTTGCAGTTAACGATCCTTTAATCCAATTTCATACAAAGATTACATGTGGGTGTGGTTTTCCTGCAAATAATATAGATACAAATACAATGAATAAGGATTTAAGATATATGCATCTTATAGGCACATTACCGTATGCATAAGTATAATACATATTAACATAAGGCTGTATGAGCAAAGTATACAGAGATCTGATATTTATAAACTAATTCGAAATTAAGTTACCACACATGCTTAAGGAACACATCCTGTATCGGTTACAAACAAACCAAATGCTCTTATTGTGAAGGTCTAACCCGATATACCACTCCCGGTGGAGTCACACCCCCGTTTAGCGGTACATGTAACGAACCCGTCTTTAGCGTCGTAACATACAATATATATTCACAGTGAAACTGTAAACGCACTATGAACCGTGCACAAGAGAAACAGATCCTAGGTCGAGCCAAATCATTCAACTAAGAGGCGTACATGA
>NW_018127898.1:4641634-4643318 GCF_001952655.1 Monopterus albus | reverse complement strand
GTATGGAAGCGTGCAAAGAAACTATTCTGAGTGTCAGGAAGGGTGGGATCATGGCTGACCTGCTGGTTGTTGCTTCTGTAGTCTGTTATTGTTTTGATGCCTCTCCACATACTCTGTGTGTTGCTATTCATGAAGTGCCCCTCAATGTGTTCTTTGTACCTGCGTTTGCCCAGTCAGATGGCCTTCTTTAGTTCATTCCGTGCCCTGCTATAGGCCAGTGTGGTGGCAGTTTTTATAATAGCACCCCTTAAGTTCTTTAGCTGTGGCTTTCATGTCCTTGTATGCAGTCATTTGTGTGGTTGTGACCCCCCCAGACCATTTATTGCATAGTCGTAAACTGTTGTATGCCTTTTGGTTGCCAAACCAGATGTGACCTGGGACCAAAGGGCTGGTATCCTGATGTGAATTGTATCCTGTTTCCCTTATCTGTTTGAGCATCTGTCTTCTTTGTTGTAGGGTGAGTATAAGAAGGGCTGTCACATTCTGTTCATTGAGCTTCCCTGTAACAGACTGTATTAGACACTCTGTTAAGAGAAACCTCCTTCCTGCAGGAATAAATATGTAATAGCTTTCAGATTTGATGTTAAGTATTTATTTTACACTCACTGAGCTTTAAAAGATATTTTTTCCACAACAGCCAGCCTGTCACCTGATCTGAAGGCAGCGTCCCGAGACTTGAGCAGAGGTGACACTGTACTGTCCAACCATGGTTTCTGGTTTGGAAAAACCCAGATGGACTTCATAGGTAGGACAGCATCAGTACAGAACTGCACATAGTCCAGAACAGCTGATGTATAAGCCTCCAGGTCTGAGCCCTCTTTGAACACCCCCCAATCAGTATGCTCAAAACAGTCCTGTAAGCCTACTCCGTCCACACCTTAACTGTTTTGGTGAGTGGTTTTATCCTGCAGATCAGAGGTTTATATGCTGGGATCAGCTCCACAGAGTTTTGATCTGACATGCCCAGGTGTGGAGCTGCTACAGTACAGCCTTATATACTCCTGAGATATTACAATAAACTTGATCCAGAACATTATTGTCCCTGGTTGGAAAATTAATGAATCTGTGGAATTTGGGAAACACTGCTTTAAGTTTCACATGGTTAAAGTCTCCAGCCACAATCACAGCCATGCACTTATTGTTCCCTTTATTATATTCTAGGTTCTGATATTCATTAATTACTCAAAGCACTTTCACACTATTTGCCGGTTTACCCATTCACATTCACATTCACATTCACATTCACACACTGGTGATATCACTGGGAGCAACTGGTTCATTGTTCAATGTCTTGCTCAAGGACACCTCGACATTTGGGCTAGAGAATCTGGGAATCTTCTGGTTAGGAGATGACCTGCTCTGCCTCTGAGTCACAGCCGCCCCCAGATAAAGATTTGGGTGTTGTGTTTTCCATGAAAAATTAAGGAACATACAAAAGACAACAATTTAATCCGTTGCTACAGTAACATAAGTAAAGATGATTAAATGGGGTGGAGAATCATGATAAAGGTTAAACTGGGTGGAGGATCTGTGTTTAGTAGCATGTACATTCAAAAGGAGAAACTGTTGAATTGAATATCATGTCTTACCTTTTTTGTTAGTTATAAGATTCAGTAAACATTCCTGTTTTGCTCAGAGGGTTGATTTTTCAACCGTTTCCTTTGCTGGCAATGTATGGTCAGAT
>NW_018127898.1:4637268-4641591 GCF_001952655.1 Monopterus albus | reverse complement strand
GGGCTGGTTCAAGGATATAAAAGGTGGACAAATCCCAATGGGTATGTGTGACGGAGGGAAACACACACACAGACACACACACACAGAAAGTGAGAAGGGAAGAGAGGAGGAGAAGTTAGAAGAGGGGGAAGGGGAATAACCAACCAATAACCAGAACCAGACTTGTGCATGGAATACTGTACCTCATAAATTCTTCAAGGGAGTCTTAATCTTAATTTAACTAAATTAGAACATAGGCAAAGCAAAAACAGAGAAGAAGAGGAAAACATGGACTCTGTGCAGTCAGTGGAACTTGAGGTCCCTCAGAAGAAAGGAGTTAATATAACTAAACCCAGAGTTTGGCTAAAGAACGAAGTTGTTCGTGTGGGACTTGCTGAATCTCTTTGCACATATGTCATGATGGTAAGAAATAATTTGTCACGTCTCATGTTGACAGGCATTTGCTGTAATAACACATTTTGTAAAACTACTAAATGTTACTGTTATTTCTCGAGTTTGTTATGATAACTTCACTTTTTATTTATGAGCTCTTCGCTCTGGCTTTGAACACTGATATGCCTATCTGTGACAACCATATGTCATTAATTATTAATGTCATGCTCTTGACCCCGATAACATGCCCTCTCTTGCAAACACATACTGTGGCACGTTTCACAGTCACATGGCTGGGGTTGTTGGTAGAGATCAGTAGGTTTCTGTGGGTGAAATCTGGGGTTGCCAGATGAATGGTCAGGGTGTGGGCCACATGGGGAGGTTTGCAAAAGTCATGTTATGAGCCAGCTGTTACAAAAATAATCTGATACTTGGAAACATAAAAGAAATACGCACAGACACGTGCAGTGGACACATGCTGTAGATAAGCATGAATGTAGAAATCTGTTGTGTTTGCACTTGGGAAGCTAGACTTGCACAGTTTTTGTAGGAGGAACCATACTCTTCCTGTTTCCTGAATGACTAGCTGCGGTTTTTGAGTATCAGCTTCTTTCAGTGGGACTAAAGTCACTTTCATTGAGTTAAAACTGTTAGAGAGAACATTTTTCAGCTCGGCTTCTTTAACACTTAGTAAATATTCACAATCTGTTTGTCAGTTTACATAACCTCTTTGTCAGACTGTCTCTCTAAATGAGACTGTCTGGCAGTTTTCCCTTCTCTGTAGTCATCAGCTGCGACCTTGCTAGTGAATTATTGATTTTCTCTGTGTCCAGGTGTTTGGCCTGGGGTCTGTGGCCCAGGTAGTGACAGGACAGGGAGCGTTTGGACAGTACCTCAGTATCAACCTGGGTTTTGGACTGGGTGTTGCTATGGGGGTACATGTTGGAGGGACAGTCTCAGGTATGAGAGTTTACTGGTAAATCCTACCTACATTCAACAATTCTTAAAGGTCTTCACAATCATTGTACAGCTCACACACTCCATTTCTCATGCTTTCATGCTCCATCAGGGGCTCACATGAATGCAGCAGTGTCATTCACAATGTGCACATTCGGCCGCCTTGCCTGGAAGATGTTGCCTGTGTATGTTTGTTCACAGCTGTTGGGATCATTTTTGGCAGCAGGGACAATTTATGGAGTCTATTATGGTGAGGGCACACTGCATGTTCAAGCACACTTGGCACTGATCTCTTGCATTGTTATAAAATCTTATGCACTTATGTCTTCTTTCTCATATATCATCGCAGTAATCCTATCTGCAGTCACACACCTTAATTTGTCTTGGCAATTTTGTTGCCATATGATTTGATTTGATTTTGATTTGATATATTCTTTCAAACATGTAACGACAGTCAATATGTCAACAGAAGCCATACATGATTATTGTGGAGGAAACCTGACAGTAACTGGTGTAAAGGCTACAGCCGGTATCTTTGCCACCTACCCTGCACCATACCTCTCCTTATTGGCTGGATTCATTGATCAGGTAGCTATGAAACTGGATTACAGCTACACTATCATCTGACACATTCTGCATGAACCCTTCTTTGTTGTGTTGTTTTACACACAGCTATTATGATGTGTTTCTATGTGATGTTTATTCTTTTTGTTTGTGTGCCAGGTGATTGGTACTGCGATGCTTCTGCTGTGCCTAATGGCTCTGTCTGACCAGAAGAACAAACCGGCTGCAATGGGCAGCGAGCCCATCGCTGTGGGTCTCTTGGTGCTGCTTATTGGCATTTCTCTGGGGAGCAACAGCAGCTATGCCATCAACCCCACCAGAGATATCGCACCCAGGGTCTTCACTGCCATCGCAGGCTGGGGAGCTGATGTGTTCAGGTATACAATAAGAGTGTATTGGTTTCTAGGGGAGGAACTGCCACCATAACTCAGGGGTCAGTCAGAGTTAAGAGGTGTGGTTTTTCAACAGACATACATGTTGCCAAAAGTATTCACTCACCCACCCAAATCATTGAATTCAGGTGTTCCAACCACTTCTATGGTTACAGGTGTATATAATCAAGCATCTAGGCATGCAGACCGCTTCTACAAACATTTGTGAAAGAATGGGTCGCTCTTAGGAGCTCAGTGAACTCCAGCATGGTACCATGATAGGATGCCACCTGTGCAATAGGTCCAGTCATGAAATTTCCTCGCTACTAAATATTAAACAGTCAACTGTTAATGGTATTATAATAAAGTGGAAGCAATTAGGAATGACAGCAACTCAGCCATGAAGTGGTAGGCCAGATAAAATCACAAAGCGGGGTCAGCGGATGCTGAGACGCATAGTGCACAGAGGTCGCCAACTTTCTGCAGAGTCAATAGTTACAGACCTCTAAACTTCATATGGCCTTCAGATTAGCTCAAGAACAGTGCGTAGAGAGCTTCATGGAATGGGGTTCCATGGTCGAGCAGCTGCATCCAAGCCTTACATCATCAAGTGCAATGCAAAGCATCGGATGCAGTGGTGTAAAGCACGGCGCCACTGGACTCTAAAGCAGTGGAGACGTGCTCTCTGGAGTGACAAATCATACTTCTCTGTCTGGCAATCCCATGGACAAGTCTGGGTTTGGCAGTTGTCAGGAGAACGGAACTTGTCTGACTGCATTGTGCCAAGTGTAAAATTTGTTAGAGGAGGGATTATGATGTGGGGTTGTTTTTCAGGAGCTGGGCTTGGCCCCTTTGTTCCAGTGAAATGAACTCTTAATGCCTCAGCATACCAAGACATTTTGGATAATTTCATGCTCCCAACTTTGTGGGAACAGTTTGGGGATGGCCCATTCCTGTTCCAACATGACTGCGCACCAGTGCACAAAGCAAGGTCCATAAAGACATGGATGAGTGAGTTTGGTGTAGAAGAACTTGTCTGGCCTGGACAGAGTCCTGACCTCAACCCGATAGAACACCTTTGGGATGAATTAGAGCAGAGAAGGATGGTCAAAAATTCCCATTAACACATTCCTAAACCTTGTGGACAGCCTTCCCAGAAGAGTCGAAGCTGTTATAGCTGCAAAGGGTGAGCCAACATCATATTAAACCCTATGGATTAAGAATCGGTTGTTACCGGTACTCAAGTTCATTTGCATGTGAAGGCAGGCGAGCGAATACTTTTGGCAATGTAGTATATCAAGGTGGTTGTTTCTGATCAATACATAGAAAAATGCTGAAAATAAACATACATAAACTGCATTTGTTTTACTCTGTCTTTTTCTTGCAGGTCTGGAAATGGTTGGTGGTGGGTGCCACTAGTTGCTCCCCCCATTGGAGGAGTACTGGGTGGAGGGCTATATAAGGCCTTAGTGGAAATGCACCACCAAACCCTGCCTGAACAGGGTCAGGGCAAGAACGAGAAATTAGAAGATGAGAGTATCCCTCTGGAGAAACTGAAAAACATCTGTGCAGATGTATGTGTGTGAGACCTCAGCTACAGTATGTAAAGTGTGAATAGCTTGCAAAACTAGGCAGATATATTTATGCAACTGAAACATTTCACAGTGATGCAGGATTGAAAAGTAGACCAAAGAATTTCTTAAATGTGGAGAAAGCCTTTCAATAAGGCTTTGTTTTTAATCAAGAAACTGCAATATGATTTATCCATCCATCCATTTTCCTCCGCTTATCCGGGACCGGGTCACGGGGGCAGCAGTCTAAGCAAAGATGCCCAGACTTCCCTCCCTCCAGACCCTCCCTCCAACGCCTCCGGGAAAATGCCGAGGCGTTCCCAGGCCAGTCAAGAGGCATAATCCCTCCAGCATGTCCTGGGTCTTCCCCGGGGCCTCCTCCCGGTGGGAAATGCCCGGAACACCTCCCTAGGAAGGCACCCAGGAGGCATTCGAAACAGATACCCGAGCCACCTCAGCTGGCTCCTCTCGATGTGGAGGAGCAGCGG
>NW_018127898.1:4628590-4636654 GCF_001952655.1 Monopterus albus | reverse complement strand
GCCCTTAGCAAAGGGCCCCGGACCCCGTACTCCCGGAGCACCCCCCACAGGGCGCTGCGAGGGACACGGTCGAATGCCTTCTCCAGATCCACGCAGCACATGTGGACTGGTTGGGCAAACTCCCATGAACTCTCCGCCACCTTGAAGAGGGTATAGAGCTGGTCCAGTGTTCCACGGCCAGGACGAAAACCGCATTGTTCCTCCTGAATTCGAGGTTCGACTATCGGTCGAATTCTCCTCTCCAGTACCCTGGCATAGACTTTCCCGGGGAGGCTGAGGAGTGTGATCCCCCTATAGTTGGAACACACCCTCCGGTCCCCCTTCTTATGATTTATGTAATTCATTTAATCAAGTTACTAGAGAATGGCTGCAATACAGTATAGTATAGAGTATACACTATTAGACATTTTGAATAGCAAAGCTGACAGGATCAATTGCTCATTGCTGCTATCCATGGTAGCTATAGTAACTAATTACAATCAAAAAGGCTGGAGACAACACTAGAGCCATTTTTTTGCAGAAGATGAACAAATAACACAATCACTGATATTTCTTTTAAATTATTGAAGCAATAGCAGCTAACAAAACCTCTGTGTCATCCTTTGCAACAATCAGCAAGGGGACCACTTGCATGAACATGGAAATTACAGTGCATGTAATAAATAAATAAATGAATGATAATAATAATAATAATAATGCCCTATACATGGTGTTAAACATGTCTTTTTGAAGATGAGTGGTAGTTGGCTCCTCATAGCTTGAAAGAGCAAAAGCACAACCAATGATAATATCTTCCAGAATCACAGCAGTCAAAAACCTCATATCATTTTTAGTTATAAACTACTACTGAGTTTTTAATTGTTAGAAGTTGAATAATTTGTTACAATGTCAGACTATACATGAAATGGCTCCTTTGAATTACAACAGGGGGTGTCACTAGTAAACTCTGTGTAAAATAAGGCTGTTAATAAGTATTTCTCCATCACTAGCACTTAGCAGGTAAAGCTAAACAAAAATAATTACTTCAGTGATCAGGATATTCCATGTCTACTTAAAAGTATGGCAAGGTTTTTTTGCAACTACCTAAACATATGCAAGGTTAGAAACATCTTCTACATGCTATGTTGCCTCCACATCGCCTTGTGTTGAGCCAGGAAAACTGATAAAAGAGAGATAAAGTTTTCCTTAGAAGGGAACCTTCTCACCGTTTTGCTCCACTATGCCTTCCTGTGCTGCCTTGGCTCTTGGTAGTGTTCCCCAAGATGCACTGAGTTAACTGCTTCTTCTTGGGGGTGGGGACCTTGGCTTTGACTTTGAAGGCCTTCGAAGGATCCAGCTTGTTGAGATAAGAATCTCCAGCAGGATCAGACAGGCTGAGCTCACAGCCGAAGGTTAGGGGCTGGTACAGGGATGCCCACTGCTGCAGAGGGAACAGGATGTAGTCTAAAACCATGTCCTACTTATATAAAACAAAAAACATATAAGGTGTCAATTACAAAATTGATATAACAGTAGAGATGCTACAAAGAATTTGCACAAATCCTACTAGTTACTTTACCTCCAGCAGTGTCATTTATTATGTCAAACTGTGAAATTTAGTGTAAATGAATAAAAAGGCAGCCAGTACTGGAGGACTAGTCTGCAATTCTCTTTTCTAAGAAGCTGAGGTTAGACATTTTTATGCTATGCGTTGTTAAGTTTAAATCAGCCACCACTACAGTTCACTGTAAAGGGAACAAAATTAATAAAATGTATTCTATACACCTGAAATGACTTCAGGATAATTATATTAAGCCTATAATACAATTTAATATATTACAACTACACATGGTTTGATAAATTCTTATAGCTTTGAAAAACTAAGGGAAGAAGAACATCATGTTAAATTATAGTTACAGCTGTATAGTACTGCATCAACTCAATGTTTTACACATGGCAGAGTACATCATCTTTAAAGGGTGATTAGGACCTCCTGCTACCTTGGCCTGGGGGCTGGGGCCATATGGGGTGAAGGCATATTGCCACTCAGGCAGACCAAGGTGGGTTATCATCAGTCGATAGTAGGAGGTAAAAGTTGCCGTCAGAAAATGCCAGCGCAGAGAGCGATCGAGGAACCATATTTCACTCTGCTGGGCAACTACACCTGGAAAACACAAAGAAAAACAACTAAATTATATACAATTATTAGTTTAACAATATTGTTTAGAGAAATAATGAAAAATGCAATAAACAAAACACCTGGGGTGCAGTTTTTGTAGACCAGACACACTTTGCCATTCTCACCACATGAATCCAGCTCAAAGATCCGGCTCCGGGAATCAAAATGGGGTGCTGCAGGAGCATGTGCTGACCCTGGTAAAGAGTGTTATTGAATCTGTATTTACTTTCCAATCATCATTTCATTCAGTAGCCTGGTTTCTGCACAACTTAGCACACATAACCAGACTTAATTGAACATGAGATGCCCACATGAAGCTCTGACAGGTGGGTTTTTACCACTTTCTGTGCTATTCTCCTCCCAGTCCAGGTCAGCCAGTGAGGGTGCATTAGGAAGAGAGAAGAGTGATACTGGCTGCAACAGCGGGTGTAGCTTGGCCACACTGTTAATCACCATGTGTCCTAGGGGAACACACTCATCTGAAAGACAGACAGTCATAGAACTAAACATGAATCTTTAACGAAAAATATCTAAAGCTTTAGTACATGCTACTGTATTATCTCAATAGTATAATTTCTTTTAAATAAATTAAGACTTTTGTGAGAACCTTGGAACATAACTTGTCGGGTCACTTACTGTCTAGTTTAACGCTCCAGGTTAGTGTAAATCCGTCAGTTGTCAGATAAAAATCTCGCAGGTCCTCTGGCAAAATACAAGTGTTTTTCTGGGGAAGATATATAGCTGATTTGCTATACTGTAACAATGTACATGAGAATTTTCTTTATCATCTTTAACGTTTTTTCACCTGTTCCCATGATAGCAGGCTCCTCTTCTCTGCAGGCTCCCCATCTGCGAAACGCACATCAACAACACCAGGCATGTTTTCTGGCACAAAAGGGGCAAATGAATGAAATGTAAGGTTACTACAGTACGGCTACATTCACAACACCTCTTTGCTAGCTAACTTGACATTATTTGTAAAACCTATCCTACGCACCTAGTATTCGAATAATACCAAGCGTCAGCCTTTCGGCAACACCTTTAAAAGCCAATCCGTCTTTTAGCTCTTCCATTTAGAGGACTATAAACATAAATTTTTGAAAATCTTTTAAAGCATCCTCTAAAGCTTGCCTTAACTGCATCATTCACCTCACTCAAATGCACCATAAACAGAAAACGTCACGTGCAGCTTTAACGAAAAATTGACACACTTTTAAGCCAATAGAAAGCCAACTCTTTACAGAACAACCAATCGGCTCTCCAGTTGTAAAACAAAGGCGGAACTACAATACCTTAGCAACGCTTGGCTCCCTGGGAGTAGTGGCGGTTGATTCAACATGGCGGCAGCAGCAACAAAAAATGGAAATTCGGGGATATTTTGGATGGATGGCGGTATCTGTACTTCTTTTTATATTAGCTTTCTTTTCCAGTGCCCATTTGCACATGCCTTATTGGAAGTTGTAAAAGTTTCCGAACGAGTCTTACAGTTGTAACTTGTCTGTCAGGGATGGAAAGTTATTTTTGAGGAAGTGAGACGGCTAACGTTAGCTCTGACTTTAACCTTTAACGTTACATTTATTAAGTTACGTTAACGTCACCTATTGTATATTAAAACTCGATGGTCAAAGTTTTAATGCGCACTGTCATTAACAATCTACCCTGTTAGGTTTATCAGTGCCACTGACCAAAAGTCAATTTGCAATAGAAAGCTAGCATTGTGTTTTCTTGGTACGTGATTGCAAACATAAGACAAGTTAGCTGGCTGTTTTCTCAGGAATAGGAAACGGGCAAATTATTGATTTGACAGTTAGGATTAGGAAATAACCACTATAACTTAACAGCTTTAATTAAACTTCATTAACCGTTAACTTAAATGCTTATATCTTTCATTTGCTTTGTTTACAGTGTCAGATGAGGAACAGCCCGTAGTGTTTGTTCCAGGTGAGTGTCATTGTGTCAGTAACGTTGTTTAGACAAAATATGAACACAGCCCGCAAGAATTTTATTTACCTAATGGTATCATCCTCTTCTTCCACAAACTGTGGCAGGAGTGGACACAGAGCTGAAGACAACTTCCAGTTTGCTACCAGGCAGCATGGGCATACCTGGTAAAAGAGGTACCAAGATGCAATCCAGGCGTAGCACAGATTGCAAGGCTGAGGCTACACAAAAGAAAGGCTGGAAGAAACAGGAGCACTTACAAAGAGAGCACATTGGAGTGTATACTAAAGATAAAGTGTCAATCAGTCACATTTCTTCTGCTACCAAAGAGCACCTTTCTCCAGCCTTGGATACTTTTCTCCCTTCATCTCAGGTAAACGATTGCTTTGTGTAGGGTATTTTTCTCTTCTTTCCTTTTCATGGATGGAGGGAATGCAAATAATCTGAATACAATACAAGGAAGGATCCAATTAGGCTCACAGAATTTCCCATTAGTCACCTTTAATATCTTCTTAGACTTGCAAACAATTCTTTGCCCAGGTAATCTCTGAGAGCAGCAGGGTCAGGAGCCAGGTCTGTTTGAAGGACCTCTGTCCTGAAGATAAACGCCGAATTGCAAACCTCATTGAAGAACTAGCCAGGTAGCAGCCGTATATGACACTGAGCTCTGAGACAGTGTTTGCTGTTAATATGCATGAATAGAATAACTGAAAGTTTAATTCTGTACTCTGTCTTTTTATCCTTTCACAGTGGCATACGTTGTGCTGACCACTTAACCGTAAAGGCTGTTCTTTATTTGTTGTTTCTCAGAGTGAGTGAGGAGAGAGAAGAGTCAGTGCAGCGTCTGAAAGATGAACAAGAACATTTTGAACACAAGATCCAACAGCTGGAACAACAAAACCTGATCATAGCACATGAGAGGGAGAGTATCCTTTAAAATGAAGTTGATGATGTGTTGGTTGCAATTTGGTACATTATATACTGTGCACTGCTATGCAAAATGTGATGCACAGAGTTCACTCGACATTTCTTGGATATGATGGTTCTATCAGTGTGAAAAAGTTTTCGATAATGTATGCTAAAACTATGATAAGATGCACTTGACACACTATTTTGAAAGTGGAATGATGGTGCTACAATAGGTTTAAAGAATGCCCTGCAAGAAATGTATTGTTTAATGGGCGGCTGCGGCTCAGGAGGTAGAGCGGGTCGTTTCCTAACCGGAGGATTAGCAGCGGTTCGATTCCCAGTTTGTCCAGTCAACATGTCGAGGTGTCCTTGAGCAAGACACTGAACCCCCAGTTGCTCCCGGTGATGTCACCGGTGTGTGAGTGCTTGAGAGTGTGAATGGGTGAATGGTCGAATAATGTGAAAGCGCTTTGAGTGTGCTGTAAAAGCATAGAAAGGCGCTATACAAGTATAAGACCATTTACCAAGACCATTTAACCAGAGGAAATGTCACAAAAATTTGTAAAGGTGTAATAAGATGGAAACATGATTCATTTCTTTCACTGATTAGCACAACTTCAGCTTAAAAGGAGGGACTAATCAGAAAATTCAGCCACTGTAGTCTTTGTTTGAAATTAAAACCTGTTGCCTGTCCCCCTAAAATGTTCTTAAAAATCCACTAATTAATTATTGCTGGATAAATGGTTCTGTTGCTGTATGCGTTACTCCATAATAAAGTCTGCAGGGGGCAGTGTTGTCTTAGGTAAGACCATATACAGTCTTTGGCCAAGACCTTTCAGTTTGATACAAAAGACAGAAATAGAGCAGATTCTAAATTTTCTGATGCCTGCTGCAGTTGTCTTTTGCTAGTGCTGGCAGTTTATCTGCTGTTGTGTACAGAATCATTTTTAGAATTGTGTCGTGGCTTGAACCATCTGAATCACTGTATCATGCAAATATGAGTTTTGATATGTATTAAGAATACCACAGTGTTTGCTTCCACCATGTGCTTTTGTAACCCTCCCTGAACGTTGAACATTAATCATAGAATATCCCTCAGTTTGTCCTACAAAATGAGAACAGCTACTGTAGGTTACCAGCTGATTCCTGATTGCCTAGCATAAGATTAGTGCTATAGTTTTAGAAACAGTATCCTGTTTATTGCGCCCCACAACCCACCTACTATCTTCATAACAATTTCATTCAGGTCAAACCAGAACATGGCCAGCAGTCAATTTGGGTTAAAACGTTGCAAAATATGAACAGTAATTGACCCAGCTGGTAAATTGCACGATTGGCAACGACAGCGGGGAAAATTAAGAAAGCACAACTCAATTAAAGGCACTTTGGCTCAGAGACTTGGCATTTACACCAAACTTCTAAACTCCATTAAAAACGTATTTGAGAGGAAAAAGCATTGGGATCCAAGCACCTTGGGGGGGGGATAACGTCGTCTTTTAAAGTGTGTGCTAGAGTCATGAAGGCTCTTCTCAGGCAGAAGGTTCCAGCGCTTCACTGAAAGGTTAAGGAGACACTAAAGGCAAACACATTGAATGAGAATCTTGTCAAGTCTAATTCCATTATGCCTCTGCTTATCTTATCGTACCAAGATTGAGGCTGGTCAGGAGTATAAAGAATGTAGGGCTGTACCTTAGCCCCAAGCCACGCAAGATGAGAAGGAAAAAGTACCCTTGATATTTGGGTGTTTAGCTGACATTTGGAACTGACTGGCACAGAGGACTGAGTTTGTGTTTCAGAAAGGAAGGATGTCTTTTTTTTTTAACTTCAAGGCATGTTGTCAGAAGTCAAAGTGGCGTTACTAACACAGTGGACTGTTCTACTTGCTATATCCAGAACAAGGCACAGCAGGTGCTATGGCTAATGGCATTTACTGAGTTGAAACAACTGGGGGGAAACCTGAGGCCATAGAGAGTGGAGAATAATAGCCCTGTTAGGATATGTCACTGAAAAATGCTGCATGTTGTGACAGAGGATTGCTAGAGCTCAATGCATTTTTACCCTCCCATGTTTTGGATGGATAACCTTTACAATGTGAAAATCAGGTTCTATGAAGGGCGTGTTTTCTAATAAGTGTACATAAGAAGCTTGCTTTTGAGAATTGTATCATCGTTGTTCTTATGCACAACTTCGTGAGTGTTGTTGTGAGTGTTGTGTATCTTACCTTTTGTTCTAAGAATACAGGAAGAGTTGTGGTTAAAGCCAGGTGTTAAGGTGTACTCTGTTTATTGGCAATGTTTTTTCACCAAAGTAGTACATGTTGGCCTTACAAATAGTGAGGCTTTGACTTGTTGAGCTGAGAACTTTTTTGTGAGAGCTCTATTCTGCTGAGTGTAAATTTTGAAAATGTAAAAGCACAGAGCTGCTGTCATTTGAGGCTAAAGGTTGGCTTTCAAAATAAATGTCATTATAACTGATTTCTTAGTGTGAAGTTTATAATATTGTACAGTGAATCAGCTTAACTGCTTAGCTGAATATGATCAAATCAAATTGAACCAGTCATGGACTTATTTTGAAATAAATAATGCACTGAATTTTTGCTAAAATAATCAAAATTAAATTAAGGTGACATTGAATCATCTTTACTGAGTATTGTGCCGATTTTTGGCTTTGTGAATTGTGGGCAATTGACATATTTCATAGACACAAGAGAATATGTACAGATGTCATGACTAAGGATTCAGCAAGAATCTAATTAGTCTCTGTCTAAAAACAAAGGTTTTTTTTATTTATTATCTTTCCATTTGTAGGCATAGCAATGAAAATGGCTGTGGATGTCTGATGAGAACAGTTTTCTGTATGTTTGCTCTTGGAATTTTAAAACAATTGTCAAAATAATTGTTAGCCAACACGTCGCATTATTTTTTGACTTATTATGTGATTTGTACTTGTGGCTCTTCTCTTGATTTAGTACTTCTGAGGCAATTATGTAAACAGTCTTTTTCTATTAATTTCCCATCATTGCTTCCTTACACACACACATTCATTCACATCACTCT
>NW_018127898.1:4616008-4628577 GCF_001952655.1 Monopterus albus | reverse complement strand
ATTCCTGCTCAGGCTCAATCTGTTTGCCACAGTATGCTAAAGCAGGTTTAAAATATTCCCCCCTCCCGTGCAAATTTGTTCCACCTTGAAGTGGGTTTCATTATTTCATTTGAGCCTCGGCCTGACAGGGAAGTGAATCATTTTGACAGGCCCTGTCTGGAGCCTCTTCAACCCAACCCCTTGATTTGGAGTAATTTTGGAGCAGGGGGGAGGAGTAAGTCATTGTTGGCGTTTTGCAGCTCTGATGTAAACTAAGGTGCTTGGCCCCCATTGGCTGAAGTCCAAGGCTGTGGAGGAAACATGTTTAGTGTGGTGATGTGCAGGGAGGTGGAATTTTATCAGTGTTGCACCACATCATCAGCCTGTCAACACATTAACACATTGCCTTCGTTTATGGCATTGAGATACTATGCTGCTGTGTTCCTATAGCCCACCTACTTCTGTGTGTGGCCCCCACCCTACCTGATTTGTACTGGGGCTGTACAGTACTGTATCCATTGTACTGTACTGCATATTTGTGTGTATTGTGAAATGTGTTTTAGGCATGCAAAATCATGTGGAAATGGTGTTTTATATGAGTGGTGTGCTTTTTTTTTTTTTTTTTTTGTTAAATCATCATACAACTCTTGGACTGAGGTGAGGTGAGGTAGCTGTATAAGATTATTCAGTATCTCCCCTTCAACACCCTTATTCATGCTGCATAAACAGACCTCCCCACACAGGTTTACATGACATGATGTCCTTCTGATGTCCTTGCTATCCATATAGATCTCCTTCTGTGGACATTATCAGTGCAGCGGTAGAGGAGCCTTAGTTAGATGGAGGGTTCAATCAAAGCGTTTCCTCACATTTTCCCAATGTCTATGGGAGCGGCTGCATTGCATTTGTCTGGTGTCTAGTCCTCAATTCAAAGTCATCCAGGCCTATTTCCCTCTGTTTCATTTCCACAGCCTGATTGAAGTCTTCTAACAACCAAAGTGTTTTCTTATGGAGTGTTCCGCCAAGTATTCCTTCAATAAGACTCTACTTTGAACTTTGATTTTCTCTTAAAATGGGGCTTTTTTTCCCCCAAACGAATGCTGAGAAACTCATCAGCTCGGGGAGCAGGGCCACCATCATAAAAAGATATGGCCTGGAGGAGCACACTTTATGGTCAGCTTGCGTGGGAGTGTGTGTAGTACTTGCTTGATTGTAGTGTTTGTGTGTGTGCGCTGTTTACAGTACGGGTGGGGAATTTGTGCTCTCATGTCTATCTGTGTTTGTGTGTGTGTTTTAGAAAGTGAGAGTCAGGCCGAGGTTGATTATTGAATGTGTGTGAGTCAGTGCGTAGTCTCCCCCTTCTCATGCTCATTATCTTTGTATGTGCTGTTGTGGCATGATGCTGCCACTGTCATTAGTGGGCTCCTGAGGCACAGCAGTAGTTGCGCTCCAGATTAGATTTCTTGTGTCTGCCAGCTCTCTGTCTGGCAGATAGCCTGGCACGGCACTGCCCAGCTCAGCTCAACACAGCTTGGCCCGACCCAGATGGTGAAAACTCTCTGCCACAGCAACAACTTTGATTTGGCTGGCCTGTCCTCCCTCTCTGTTTTGCAGTTCTCTATACTTTTCTGGTCCAATGTGTAATTGATTGCAGAAACAAGGGTTTAATTCAGATTGTCAATCTAAATCCAGCATCTATCTTTTTTCTATATAGGTTGCAAGAGAAACTTTTTCTGTTGTGCAGTTAATGATTTTATGTCACGTAGGTGCAAATGAGTTCTGGTATTTTTTTTATTTTTTATTTTGTAAACTATTTCATCTTTAAAATATTTAAGCCTGCCTGGATGTCTTTCAGTCGTCCAATTTCATCCACACTCTACTTTTCCTAGCGGTAGGTTTTTTTTTTTTTGTTTTGTTTTAAGATAAAGACTCAGTTCTGTTGTGTTTAGTTTTGTTGTTCTGTAAGTTTATTAGTTACTTAACCCTTACTCTCCCAGGCCTGCAGCAGCAGTACAAAGAGTGCCAGGAATTGCTTGGGCTCTACCAACAATACCTTTCTCAGCAACAGGCAAAGCTCAACCAGTCCATTGCACAGCTCAGCCAGGCACCAGCCCACAGCAAGGTACTGTATGAGTAAGACTGTGTGCAGTAGGTTGTACATACAATTACTCATCTACTTTTACATATCTTGAACAGTAAAAATGCTGGTTGTGCTCTATATACAGAGAATAGCTGTAGTGGAATCACATACAACAGCACATTGTCCCATGGCCAAGTGCCATAATAATGCATAACAAATCACTGCAGAAGTTCATTTCGGTCACTGGCTCGATAAGACTGCAACATTGTGAAAATTCTCTCAAGGTGACTTTTTTAGAAGCGAGGATGCCTCTCTGGCTTCAGCCTTTGTAAGGACAGACGACTTGGCCAACCTCGGTGTCCTGTGGTGGCTCTGAATAATGTGTGTTTGCCTGCTCTCTGACCCTCAGCAAATTAGTCACAGTCTCTTCCCCAGTCAACTATGAGATGGGCTTTCCTCCTCATGTTTATCTCATAATCTTCCTGACCTTGACTTTGCTGTCAGTTGAAAATTGTCCTCTTAATCTTGTCGCCATGGTCCAGTTTACAGTTTTGAAGGATGATTTGCATCTGTGCTGCTATAAAGCTCAGTCATACCCTAACATTATGTACAGTATATACAAGCTGCACAGTGAAAGCAGCACATTAGCAGAGCAGGCACAGCTTGAGTCCTGCATCAGTATCTACACAGGGTGAGCTCAGGCACAGTGCTTCTGTGTAAGTCACCCACATTTTAGCAGCACTTAAATCCCAATACACAGCTGCTGTTGTCACTGTATGAGTGTAACATGGAATAAAATAGGCTTGAAAGCTAAAAAGATTCTTCAGGTCATGATATGTGCGCTCTTGTGGAACAACTGTAAACACATGGCGAAAGCTTTTACTGCAATACTGTAACAATATGAGTAAATTAGGTTGGTAAGTGCCTTCTAATTCAGTACTGGTGAATTTCAGTGTGAAGTCCTGCTCAGCTCTAGGATTTTATGGAGCAGTCTGACATTTTTGGCTGAAATACTCCATCAATTTTTCAAAGGCTTCCTAAATTTGCCAAAATGTGTTCATTGTCCTCTTTGTTCTCTGTCCAGGTGCTCACTAGTGAGGAAGCCCCCAGCAGGGCATCTACTAGTAGAGTTCATGGCTCACTATTTGATGGCTCATACCTCAGCCTTGCTGTAACTCAAGGACAGCAGCCTCAGCGGCACAGGAGTGGTGATGGGGGAAGAGGCACAGTCCAAACCTGTTGCAACCCTGCCTGTCTTTCCTGTGTTAGTGAATTCAGTCCAACCGATGGGCAAATCAAACAGCATCTGAGTCAGAAAAAGGAACGCAGGGAGCCAGACTCAGAGTCCTGCCACAGATGTGCGCAATGCCAAGATGGTGGTCAAAACAATGGCTGTGGAACACAGCAGCAGAGAAGTGATAATGCCTCCCATCTAGAGAATGGCTACCATAACACTGTAAACCAATGTGAATGTAAAAGGTATAGTCAAACTCAATGCATTATCTGTCATCCCACTTTAATACCTTACTCTACTTTAGTTTAGATTGTGCATTTTATTAAGGCAAACAAAAAGAATGCAAAGATGTTGTATAAATAAAACATATTTACATATAGGCTCCAGAGTGTGAATGCCATGCACTCAGAGGCCAAGGTACCCCTGACTGGGCCTCTGCTGGGTCAGGAGGACTGGGATGAGAAGAGGTACCAGTTACTACTGCAGAAAATGCAGTTGGAGATGGAGAGAGAGAGGCTGCAGGCACGGCTGACTGAGCAGGAGGAGAGGCTTAACAGACAGAATCAGCAGCTACGCAAGTCACATCTCGATTACAGCAGGTAAAATACATAAACCAATGAACTACAGTATATCTGGTGACACTGCTAGCCTTTGTGGGCAATAGTTGATAATTTCTTCAAGTTGATCACTGGAAAGGGCAGAATATGGAAGCGATACTGGACAGAGGTACCTGTTTTTAGTTTGTGTTTTTATGTTTCCTTGTACTTCCTCAATGTCTGTCATTGCAGACTGACAGAACATGTCCTTTCTCTTTTCCCATGTTCTTGTTAGGTTTCAACAAGCTACTCAAGCTGAGTTCAGCGACTCAAACACTAGGAATGAAGAGCCACAGCTGGAGTACCCCTCTCACCAAGATTTACCCTTGAGGTAAACAAAGTAGACTGGAAGACAGACCTCTATAGATACTGTATGTATCTATATGTATGTGTGTGTATATGTACACAGTCAGGTCCAAAAGTATGTGGACAAGAGCATATTTTTGTGTAATTTGGCTTCTGTACACCACTGCAATGGATATTATTGAAGTGTAGACTGTCAGCTTTAATTCAAGGGTTTTCACAGAAATATCGTGTTCACCGTTTAGGAATTACAGCCATTTTTATACATAGTCCCCATTTTCGGAGGCTCAAAAGTAATTGTAGAAACTAACACAAAAATATATATAATTTTTACTTTTAATACTTGGATGCAAATCCTTTGCAGTCAAATCAGTGCCAGAAGTCTGGAAACCATGGGCTTCACCAAATGCTGCGTTTTCCTCCTGTGAAATGCTTTGCCAGGCCTTTGCAGCTGCTTTAAGTTGCTCAGTTGGGCTGAGGTCAGGTGCCTGACTCTGCCATTGATGAATATGTAATTTCCTAGCCTTGAGAAGCCTCTAGGTTGATCATGTTTTTTTTTTTTTTTTTTTTTTATCCATCTGTACTATGAAACACCTTCCTGTCAGTTTTGCAGCATTTTGCTGAATTTGAGAGACAAATATAGATCTTTTTACATAAGAATTCATCCTACTACTTCTATCAGTAGTTATAGTATGTCACCAATAAACATCAGTGATTTAGTTCCACTGGAAGCCACACATGCCCATGTCATAACAATTCTACAATCATCCACTGTAGTTGTCTTCTGTGCTCCTTCAGGCCTTTTGGTGTTTCTGAGCAGTGCTTTGCTTCTTTTGGAGAATGGACCAAATTGTTGATTTGGCCACTCCTAAAGTTTCTGCTATCTCTCTGATGTGTTTGCTTTGTTTTTTAAAGCCTTTTGATGGCCCCCTTTACTTGCATTGACACCTCTTTAGACCACATACCGAGAGTTCCAATGGACAGCAACCAAATACAGATTCAACACTTGTAATCAGCTCTAGACCTTTTATCTGCTTAATTTGTCATGAAATAATCAGGGAACATGCTATAGCTGGCCAGGAAACTGCTTGTAAGTCAACTGTCCAGTTGCTTTTGAGCCTCTGAAAATGGGGGACTATGTATAAAAATGGCTGTAATTTTTAAAAGGTTAATGCAATACTTTTGCCAGACCCCTTGAATTAAAGGTTAAAGTTTACACTTCAATAAAAGACTGCTTCATTTCAAATCCATGTTTCAATCTGAAACATATTGAGCTTAAACACAAATCCTAAGGCGGAAGTGTTGCATTGAAGTGCATACAGATGTACAGGTGGTCATAATGCCCGATCAGTGTATTGTCTGTGGTCTGCAGTGTGCATGAAGATGCAGAGGTACATCCTGAAGAACAAAAATTGCATGAGAAACGCACACAACCTGTACCTGCCCCTTCCGATAGTGTGCACACACGTGGTGAGTTGTATTTTTAGTCCGACTCAAGCCTGTCAAGAGTTATATTTTCTTCAAACATTATTTTAGTGCTTTCATATGCATGTTAAGCTTTCCCAAGTCCACTTAGTATGAGTGTGTGTGTGTGTGTGTGTGTGTGTAGGTAAGATTGCTGGCTTTTTTTATTTTTTTTTAAGAGCCAAGTTGCTTCTTTTGGGCTTGTTTCCAAAGACCTGGTTGTTTGTTTCTCTGGCAACACTGATCATGGGGTTAATTACTAAAGCTGTCTTACTACTGTTCTCAGCATTGCTGCTTTTGCATCTAATATAACACACATATCTTGCATTTCTCAACAACAGAGGTTTTAGAGCGGTCTAGAAGAGACATAGCCACATCTCCTGCAAAGCCTCCTGCATGCCTGAGTAAACCCACCTCAGTGTCTGTGATCCAACAGACCCCGGATGCCAGGTAATACATCTTCGCTGAACATCAATGAAACATTTAATAAACATGTACCATTAGTTTCAATTGTTTATAGCACAGTGAAGCATAATAGTGCTATGTATAATTCTGGATATATATAGTAGGGGTATAGAGCCCTTTTCAGGCATGCAATACAACCCTGAACTTATCTAGACATAACCCAGAGGAGCTGCATGTCCAAAGAGTTGAACTAAACATTACATGGACTCTGCTCTGCCCCCTCGCTAGGATAAAGTCTGTGTAATGTCCACTTGAGCCCATGTGTGAATAGAGCAGGCTATTGTCTGGAGAATTCACACAGAGCTACTAGGCGTGTTGATGATGTTTCTATTTCACTGGCACAAAACTGGAAGAATATAAACATCAGAGGGTAAAGAAGAAGGGTCATTTACTCAAAAACAGCAACAAAAATATTCTAACTGTAATGTGACATTCCTCGCATAAACCAAACAGAGTATTTCCAGTAGATGACAGTGCATTTGACACAGACAATCTCCTGTTGTGTAAAAGGACATCCATCTCTGGACATTGTCCATAGGTCAAACGGCTTAGTAAACATTGAAACATTATCTAATCTGGTAATAGTATTTCTCGTGTACTCCTCTTAAGGGAATTGATATCTTTCCTCTAGTCATCTTATATTAGCATTATTGCATCACATAAATATAATTATAGAGTTTGTCTCTTGAAGATTTTTCTGGGCCTGTAGTTGCGTAAGTGTTGGAGGCTAAATGATGACTTTTCTTAGTTTAGCTAACTTTTTGAGCTGTGAGGAGCTAAATTAAGCTTTTTACTGGGCTAGCTAGAGCTGTGGCCAGCCTGTCAGGAGACATGCTGCGTTCCATTAGTCGGCTTAGCAGGGACCCTGCAGCAGGTGTAATTGAACAGACTTCAAGATCCACACACTGACCTCTCTTCTCTCTCTGCCACAGTAATGAGACGGAGAAAGCAAGAGTGAGGGAGAGATGTTGAAAGTGTGTTCTGTGGGTGAGTGAGGGGTGAGAGCACTGGATAAAGTAAGAAATGGAAGGCGGGGAAAGTTAAAGCAGGTTGAGATGGAAATGGTGAGAAAGATGTTTGAAGGGAGAAGGGTTTTGAAGACAGGAATGAATCGCTGAGTGCAAGCATTAGATTTTCCTGAAAAGGAAAGGGCATTCATTACCTTTTTTCACCCTTTTACATGGAACTGTAATTAACCTGACTGTGTGTTGTGCTCCTGTGTGTATGTGTTTGCACGTGCACATTTGCCTGCCTTTGTGTGACAGCTTCTAAGTTGCTGTGGATTTGTAAATGCTACAAAATATTAGACACTGAAAAGTACAGGTGGGAATCTTTGCCAAGCTCACCATTAGAGTCGATTCTGATTCTTGTCATGATTTGATTCAACGATTTTTATTGAAATAAAAATGAATGAATGAATGAATGAAGGAAAAAAAGGAAACAAATATATTTTGGCTCTTACTCTAATTTACTGTGTGTCAAACAACTGATTTCTGTCCTGTGCCCACCGAGCTGCTAATGAAGCTTAAAGCGGCAAACTAAGGTCTCGCACAACTTTAGATAAAAAAATAAGATAAAAAAATTGTCTAGAAGTGTTGTCTCCCTGCTGTATTAAACGCCACATTTCCATCGCCTGGTACTGGCTAAACTCGATTCAGCTCAACTTAGCTCTACTCACTTTTGATACCAGCTCCTTGGCTTATCACTGCGGATAATCCCCTCTCAGTGTAACTGGTTGTCATAGCAACACTGCATTACACTGCTGTTACGTCGTCAGCCACCAACACAATAACAATGGAGGACATCGAAGATATGCTGTTTGTGAGTCTTGGTATGTGGCTATTATTAGTTAGTACAGTATCTACAGTGGTTAGCATTAAATAACATTGCTTTCAAAAATGCTGCCTTCTTTGTTCCAGGATGTTTCGCATGTTGACGATGCAATTTCTTTGACCAGTCGCTAGTGTTTACACGTCACTGTTTGGTATTGCCTCTGCTCGCTTGGAACCTCGATGGGGGTGATACCAAAAATAATACCAGGTACTATCCCCAACATTTGACTGATGGAAACACAAATAAGGCGAGTCGAATCAAGTTGAGCCGGTACCAGGTGGTGGAAAAGGGGCTATGCCCCCACACTCCACTCTGCAATCTTCAGGCCCTGTGGTAATTTCTACCCATTTCCGGGCAGTGTTGTTAAAATCCGCACTGAGGGAGAAGTTAGTTAATGCAGCTTTAACAGACAGTTAAGCTAAATGGTTCTGATGAGCATTAATACCATGTACTTTACATACTGCTCGGTACTTAACGTTATTCAGATTAGCTCCATCTTTACTAGCTGCAGCATCAAATGTGATGAACACAATTAATTATAATCCAATAATATAAATGTGCCAGTCTGCATAACAAACACTTTTACCTTTGGTACCTCAGGTTATAATTTGGTGCAAATACTTTAGTGCTTTTATTTAAGTAGTATTTTGAATGCAGGACTTTTACTCAGAGTATTTTTACTCTATGGTGCAGCTACGTTTTTTTTCAGTAAACAATCTGAGTAGGATCCAGTGCTGGTTTTTGGTACCTGGTGCGTGTATTGTAAAGCGGAGGAGGAATAACAAAGCAGAACACTTGGTTGTGTTGTTGTTAACGTTACATCTGCAGCAGTGGAGAACAGGGTCTGTGCTGTAGCGTTACTACCGGAGAAAGCCAGCGTGATCGGGCACAGGTCTATAGAAATGAGGTGTTTTCTTTGGCCTACCAGTTTGACTGAAGTGCTGCAGTTTGTGTTTTTGAGCTGCTATTGTTTGTTACTACGTTCGCTTCTCCACTATGCTAATGTCAGTCTATTGGTGATGGGCTACCAAATACAGACAGTCCTCCACACTTGTCTTTCAAAACTCATTATCAAGTATTAACACATGCACAAATGATTTGCTTTTCTGAAGATGAGCTAATGTTACAACCATAGTTGTACAACACACCTCTTGTATGTGTGCGCTGTATGTGTGCTACAGTGGCTTTGCGGTTGTGTTTTGCCTTTTTTGTTCCATCAACAATATTTAAAAATTTGATTTTTAGCATTTGTGAATTAATTTTGAATCATGTAAGATATGAATTGTGAGTCTAATGTGAATAGATTTTATTTTTCTCCCAACCCTACTGAAAAGCAGTTTGTAACAGTGTTGTTGCTCGCCTTTATTTTTCAAAAATTATTAATTCTTAAGAGGATCCAATTTTCTCTTGAGTAATGTCATATTTTCTTCTGTTAAAGTCATAGTTGATTGGAGATAGAGTAGCTGTAAGCCAGCTTTCACATTCCTTATCCTAAGGGATAATGCTTCAGAACTGCTCAAAGTTTACAACTTCTGATGAGTAACTCTTAAATGAAGCAGTGTGTGGTCCAAGTTGAGCTGTGAGCTCCGACAGATGCCCATTAATTCCAGCAGGGGACCCGAGAAATCAGATCTTATTACCATCCATTTACACCTCCAAAACCTATTAAAATTGTTGGACTCTAAACTTAGCTTTTCTTCACTGCCAGTAATGAGGAAGTCTGTCTTGTAGATGTCTTTTGTGGTTTTCATGCAACATGTTTTTTCATGTGAATCCTTCCAGATAGTTGTAATTCTTTTTAATCCACTGATTTGGATTAGACATATGTCTTTTTTCTTATCTTATGTCCAAAAAATCAGTGAAAAACACAGCTAGAAAAGAAACTAAATCAACTGTATTAAATGAGATAAAGGCAATATTGCATGTTGCAGCAAAGTAATAAATTTTGTACTCCTTCATTTTCTTGTTATTAAAATAAATTTAATAACACATTTTTGTCATAAAATGCACCATTTCTCTCTGAAAATTGTTGCAATCATCAAATATTCTTGTGTTTATTTCTATTGTTTACATTGGAACAACACAAAAACCCTAATCTGATACATTCCACCCAGACATCCAAAAATGGACTAGACAGAATTACTGACACCTTTTCAAAGTCATTGGAAATAGTTGTATTTCAAGCATGTGATCGTCCTTTAATTTGTAATGAAATTCACCTGTAGCAACCAACAAGTGCTCACAATATAGATATCACACTTGCAACCAGTTAAAATGGAGAAAAATTGACTCAACCTTTGTGTCGTGTGGACCACACTGAGCATGGAGAAAAGAAAGAAAAGCAAAGAATTGTCTGAGGAGTTGAGAGGCACAGTAGTGGAAAAGCATGGACAGTCTCAAGGCTCCAAGTCCATCTCCAGAGATCTGGCTGTTCCTGTGTCCACTGTGCACAACATTGTCAAGAAGTTTACAGCCCATGATCAACTTCCTAACAAATTCAAGATGACCTGGGGCTGCTTTAGGCACTGGATGTCTTGACTGTGTGTGTGTGGCATTATGGAATCTGAAGATTACCAATGAATTCTGGGGCGCAATGTACGGCCCAGTGTCAGAAAGTTGGGACAATGACCCAAAGCAGACTGCAAAAAGCACCAGAAATGCTTTCAGACAATGTGCCAGAGAGTTCTGAAGTGAACAACAGCTGGGAGAAGGATCCCTTCAAATCTGAGACCTGGAGCAGCTGGCAGAAGAAGAGTTGGTCCAAAACTCCAATAGAGGTGGAAGAAGCTCACTGATGGTTACAGGAGGTGATTGATTTCAGTTATTTTGTCCAAAGGGTGTGCTACCAAACATTAAGCTCACGGTGTCAGTAATTCTGTCTGGTCTATTTTTGGCATTCTGTGCGAACTGTATCAGATTGGCTTTTTCCTACTTTTTGTGTTGTTCCAATGAAAACAAAAGAAATAAACATGAGGATACCAAAAAATTTGTGACTGCAACAGTTTTCTGGGAGAAGTAGTGTGTTATCTGACAGAAATGCAGGGGTGTCAGTATTTTTAGCTATTACTTTATCATACTGTTAATTCTACAGTAAATCCTGATACTTTAAGTTGTCAAGAGAAGAACTCTGTGTTAAATTGTTTTTCAGCAGTGCATGCTACTTTCATTAAAATGAATACAACTTGAGAAAAATAAACTTCCATCGGTGTGTAAGATGAAGCAGCTTCATCAGTAAAAAACAAACTTTATCCTACTGTAAGATTTGGCACATTACCTGAACCCATCTCTTTCACTTGGCAACAGCATGCCCCCCACGACTATCTAATCTTAACCAATTCTGTCTTGATGTGCAAATAACAAAGCAAAGCTGGGGTTAACCTTAAGTGAACTTCTCAATCCCATCTTGAATCCTGTGGTAGATAGTAATGAGATAGTTCCAGCGCACCCCGCACATTCATACCAAATCATTTCACATTCATATTAAATTGACATGCTGGATATATGGAGTGGCTATTACAGGTTTTTTTTTTTTTATCTTACTGGACTGTAAATGATAAAGGATGACGGGGCAAGACGGCTACCTTTAATGAAAAAGAGGAGTTAAATAAGAAGTGAAAACTATCTGGCCTTACATAGATAGAAAAGAGGCATTCTATCAAGATTTTATTGCATTCAGTTGGCTACATTTCTAACTGTCTTGCACTGGACTTAGAAAGTATTTGAATCCTTGACTACTGTTTATTAAAGAGGATGATATGACCCTTTTTGATTTTTACATATAGGCTCATAGATACAAAGAATCAATTTTGTCATTGACAAGGCTTCATGGTATGGATGATCAGTCAGCTTTCTGTAGTTACTCCCTAAGGATTCTTACTGTACTTACTAAGGTTGGATATCATTTAGTTTTTCCTGATTCCGGTGCTAAAACAATACTTTAATTGGTGCCTAAATGGTATCAGAACCCATTTAAGAAAGGAAAAAACATTGCCTTTCCTTCCCAGCTCTGAATTCCAAGCTCAGAGGTAAATGGAATGAAATGTACTGATATTATTACCATGTGATGTGCAGTGATGCATCTTTTGCCTGTATCGTCTGATTCACCAGAAAGCAAATATTTCAATCAACAGGCATTTAAGTGGCACCAAAATGAGGCACTAAAATCTGCATTGTGATTTGGTTTGGTAGATACTGATTGTATAGGAACTGGTGCCATATTGGCACCGGGCTTTGGTACCCAACCATAGTACTTAAAGTATTTGACAGTACTTCAGTGTTGGCATTAATGTTGGTCTCTAGATGCTCTCAGCATTATTCAGCATCTTTTGCCCAATGTTCCTTTTTATTTTTAACACAATGGCAGAAACATGGGGTTCTTTTACTGTGTCCATGCATTTTCATGTATGCATGTAGAATAAGGCCACGTTCACACTGCAGGCTGAAGTGGCTCAAATCCGATCTTTTTGCCCAAATGCGACCCATATCTGATTTCCTTATGACAGTGTGAACAGCACAAATCCGATTTTTTCAAATCCGGCCCAGGCCACTTTCATATGTGGCCCTAAATCGCATACATATCCGATGTTTTGCAATGCGACTTCAGTCTGAACGGCCA